>NC_138865.1:88744057-89064902 GCF_965194805.1 Balaenoptera borealis
CTGTGGAAAATGAACAAAGCAGGAGGCATAACCCTCCCAGACTTCAGATAATACCACAAAGCTACAGTAATCAAAACAGGAAGGTACTGGCACAAAACAGACATATGGACCAATGGAACAGAATAAAGAGCCCAAAAATAATGGACAATTAATCTTGGACAAAGGAGGCAAGAATATACAATGGGGAAAAGACAGTCTCTTCAGCAAGTAGTGTTGGATAAGTTGGACAGCCACATGTAAATCAGTGAAGTTATTAGAACATACCCTCACACCACACACAAAAATAAACTCAAAATGGCTTAAAGACTTAAATATAAGACATGACACCATAAAACTCCTAGAAGAGAACATAGGCAAAACATTCTGACATAAATCATACCAATGTTTTCTTTTTTTTTTTTTTCATATGAATGTTTTCTTAGGTCAGTCTCCAAGGCAATAGAAAGAAAAGCAAAAATAAACAAATGGGACCTAATCAAACTTACAAGCTTCTGTATAGCAAAAGAAACTATAAACAAAACAAAAAGACAACCTACGAACTGGGAGAAAATATTTGCAAATGATGCAACCAACAAGGGCTTAATTTCCAAAATATACAAACAGCTCATACAACTCAATAACAAAACACAAACAACCCAATTGAAAGATGGGCAGAAAACCTAAATAGACATTTTTCCAAAGAAGACATACAGATAGTCAATAGGTACATGAAAAGATGCTCAACATTGCTAATTATTAGACAAATGCAAATCAAAACTACAATGAGGTACCACCTCACACCAGTCAGAATGGCCATCATTAAAAAGTCTACAAATAATAAATATTGGAGAGGGTGTGGCGAAAAGGGAACCTTCCTCCACTGTTGGTGGGAATGTAAATTGGTGTAGCCATTATGGAAAACAGTATGGAAGTTTCTCAAAAAACTAAAAATAGAGTTGCCATATGATCCAGCAATTTCACTCCTGGCCATATATCTGGACAAAACTGTAATTTGAAAAGATACATGCATCCCTATGTTCATAGCAGCACTATTTACAATAGCCAAGACATGGAAACAACCTAAATATCCATCGACAGATGAATGGATAAAGATGTGGTATATATATATACAATGGAATATTACTCAGCCATAAAAAGAATGAAATAATGTCATTTGCAGCTATATGGATGCACTTAGAGATTATCATACTAAGCGAAGTGAGTCAGAAAGAGAAAGACAAATGCCATATGATATCACTTATATGTGGAATCTAAAATACGACACAAAGGAACATATCTATGAAACAGAAACAGACTCACTGACATAGAGAACAGACTTGTGGTTGCCAAGGGGGTGGGGGGTGGGGGAGGGAAGGAATGGGAGTTTGGGATTAGCAGATGCAAACTAGTATATATAGGATGGATAAACAAGGTCCTACTGTGTAGCACAGGGAACTATATTCAATATCCTGTGATAAACCAAAATGGAAAAGAATATGTAAAAGAATATATACATATGTAAAACTGAGTCATTCTGTGTACAGCAAAAATTAATGCAACATTGTAAATAACTATACTTCAATAAAATTTTTAAAAAAGAAAGAAAAAAACAGAAATGGGCTTCCCTGGTGGCGCAGTGGTTGAGAATCTGCCTGCCAATGCAGGGGACACGGGTTCGAGCCCTGGTCTGGGAAGATCCCACATGCCGCAGAGCAACTGGGCCCGTGAGCCACAATTACTGAGCCTGCGCGTCTGGAGCCTGTGCTCCGCAACAAGAGAGGCCGCAACAGTGAGAGGCCCGCGTACCGCGATGAAGAGTGGCCCCCACTTGCCGCAACTAGAGAAAGCCCTCGCACAGAAACGAAGACCCAACACAGCCATAAATAAATAAATAAATAAATAAACCCAAAGTTAAAAAAAAAAAAAAAAAAAGAAACAGAAATGATCAGAAAAAAAAATGCACAATCCTGTCCCTGCCCCAAACCTATCACCCTGGTCCTCCAGGAGCTGGACCCAGGAATCTGCATTTTAGCAAGTATCCCCAGGTGATTCTACTGCTCATCAGATGTGAAAACATTCCTGGATTCCATGTTTCCATGGGCTATGGACCAGTGAGATGAATTATCACCATCCCAGGCAGCCTGAGTCCTTCGCTGTCCCTTTCTGAGAACAGCAGTTACAACTGGGTCCTCCCCTTGCCCCACTGTCTCCTCGTCTTTGCTCCTAAAAGCCCAAGCAAAGAATGTAGATGATTTGTCAGAACTACCAATAAGTTTGGGTGGATCTGGTCCCTTTCCTCACTGTACCTGTAGGAAAACTGAGGTCAGAGGATGAAGGAGGCAGGGTCCAGGAAGAGCCTGTCCTCCCTACCTCTACAATTAGAAAAAAGCCCTGCAGAAGGAAATCTCTTACTCCCAAGTCTCCTGGGAGTATCAGAGTTCAGGAATGGGCCTATGTTGTCATAAAATAAGCATGGCCTTGGGAATCAGACAGACCTGAGGTCAGATTCTAACTCCTCTCCTTGAAGCAAATAAATGGAGGTGTCTGAGCTTCGGGTCCCAATCTTGAAAATGGGATTAGAGCTGATTAGGATTAGAACTAACATATATGAAGTGCCTGGCACATGGTATGTGCAGAATAAACAGATGTGATGATTAGTAGGAGACTCTGTATCAACCAGGAAGTCCTGTCACATTGTCTGGAATGTTACACAGTTTGGGTGGCAGGAGTCGAGGGAGAAAGGAATGCTGGCTTTCCCAATGCTTCACCTACTGTCTTTAGGTTCTTCCTTCCTCTTGTGACCTGCATGCCTGAACTCCAAGTTCACCTGGGAGCTGTCCCATTTCCTGAGCAGCGACTGTGGGCTGGGTCCTGTGAGGGGCACTGGGGTTTCAGTTCCTGCCCGGAGGAGCACCCAAGCTGACAGACAGGCAGGCATGTGTATGGAGAGCTGCAGTAAGAGGGCAAAATGAGAGTCCAGGGGAGGAAGTGGAGTTTGGGGCGGGCCCCAGGGCAGGCAGGGGCCAAGATGAATGCAAGCCTGGCAGTCTACAGATGGGTAAGCGCAGGGTCAGGGACTTGGGCAAACACTCCTAGTGGCCCTAAAACCAGGCTGCCTTGCCTCTCCTTCTATTTTGGAGTTTATCTTTTAGGGAAAGCTGAATTGATACACTGTCAATAAAGAGCCCAGCAGATATGTAAGAGCTTAGTATGAACTTGTAGGCAGGAAGCTAATCAAATATGTTAAGCAAACTGAGATTCACAAAGACTTTTGTACACCTATCTGAGCTAATATTTCAGAAAGAAAGACGGCACCCCTTCCCCCCGAACCTCGGCACAGTATTTGTGTTAATAAATACTGTTTACAAAGCATTTTGGTCTCAAAATCACCTCCACGTGGATGTTCAGATGCAAGAGCAAGAACTCACCTTAAACAGCACTTTGCTCTTTTCAGGGCCACTCTTGGTGTGTGGGTCCTGGGAGTCCAGAGGCCTGTGTTCTAGCCAATCTGTGTTTGACTTGTTCTGTGTCCCTCTCTGGGCCTCAGCAGCTCTGTCTGTGAAATGTGAGCATTAGGCTAATTGCCTCCCAGGGCTCCTGCAGATCCAGAGTTCTGGGACCCTACCATCTTTTTCTGGATACTTGTAACAACCCTGGGAGGCAGACATCATCATGCCCATTATACAGATGGATAGTCAAGGCTCCGAGGTCACCAGAGAGTCAGAGGCTGAGCCAGACCAGAACCCAGAGCCCCAGACCTTTCCTGAGTATTCCTTCTAGAAATCCATGTGTGTACACATCCATGGATATCAGGGTGCGTGTTTCCACATGTGCCCCAGAGCTGCCCTGCAGTTGTTCCTGGATGCTGCGTGTGCAGACCCATAGGCTGGGCCAGGCCTGTTCCAGGCAGTTCCACCCTGTGGGAGGTGGGGGAGAAGGAAGGAGTGGGGAGGGAGCTACACCTACATTTTTGTGCTGCCCACTGATTTCAGCTGCTGCAGCTCAGGCTCCTGAATGCTGTGTACTTAGCTAAGTCTGAGTGACTCCATACACGGGCAGTGAGCTGGAACGCGCCCCTCCAAGCACCACAACTGTGAGTTCCTCTCACAGCTGGGATCCAGGCCTGCGGGAGCATCCATGGATCTGCACGCAGAAACAAACGCATACACGCACATACACACGCATAAACATGCACGCGTGCACACACACGTGGCAAATTTTTTTCCCCACTCTGGTCCCAGTTTTCTCATCAGTAAAATGGGAGACAACTCTCTTTGCCTTGCCAGAGGATCCTCTGAGTTCAGAGACATTGCAGTTAACTTCGCAAACTGTAAAGAGCTGGGAAAGACCCTGTTGAGATAACGCTCATCCACATGAATGGCAGAGAATGGGACTTTTTTCCTTTTTCTCAAATAATAAAAGAAGCCATGTGAGCTGCCTTTAAAGGAGACTAGATAAATTTACTCTAGTTTTATCTTAATACAAAATTGGCGATTTCAACCTCAGAATCACACTATCCAGTGTGCCCTCCTCCTGCCAAATCTGGAATGGTTTGATTGCAGAGAATACCGTGACTCACAATTCAAAAGGAAGATGATACAGTGAGATGGTTAAGAGAATGGACTCTGGAATCAGACTGCCTGGCTTCTAACCCCAGTTCTGCCGCTTGCTGATTGTGTCACGTTGCCTCAGACGTGTTATTAACTGCCTTGTGCCTCAGATTCCCCATCTGTCAGGTGGGATTTCACTGGATAGCTATGAGGATCTGCACATTCAAAACTGTTCCATAAGAGTGGCTATTTTTGATGGACGTATTCAAGGTCACTCAGAGATTCATTGCCAGTGCCAAGGCTAGCCCAGAGCTCTCCTGTGTCCCCTCCATTCTACACTGGCTTTGAGAGAACCCTCTGTTTTTGGAGGGAAGGCAGGTACTCTGCCCCAACTCTCTGCCCACAGCTTTGTCTAAGGTCCCATGGGAGGTTTTAATGAGGGAAACTCAAACTCTCACTGGTTAAAGGCAAAAAGGTGGGGCTTTCTGCTCCACCCTCTACCAGTGATAGCATCAATATCACCGTCATCTGTGCCTGGACACCAACGTCTTGTGGCAGAGAGTTTGATACCCTGAGGGCTGTAAGGACTTAAAAATTTATTGGAAAAGGAATAAACTAAATGAAGAATTGGGCTCCAATTTCTGCTCTGCCCTGACAAGCTGGATGACCTAGGCAAGTCACTTCATCTCTCTAAGCCTTTGGAGAGAACAACATTGGTTGCAGTTCTTAAGGCTAGGATTTGATAGGATCAGAAATGTCACACTCCTGAGGATGTTGATAAAAAGCACTTGCTCAGCTTGGTGAAAGTGTGAGGAGAAATCAAACATGGAGACTGACTCTAACCTGCTAAGCTGCCAAGAGCCATCATAAGACCTCATTATTGAAAAATTACTGATGATGGTAATTTTATTTGCAATTCAATCACAACACAAGAAGCCAAGACACAAAAGATCAAGTCATGGAAGCTGTCTGTTCTTAAGGCAGCTGCCCAGAGGGTGAAAACGGGTGAGGCTTCAGGCTGTGAGTGAGCACTGTGGTAAAAGGGCTAAGCACGTGGCTTTTGGTGTTAGCCAAACCTGGGTTTGAATCCCTGCTTGGTCACTTACTAACAGCTGATTGACCTTAGATAAGTCCCTCAACCCTCTGCATCTCAGCTTCCTCATCTGTAAAATGGGCATGATAATCATAGCCCACATGGCTGTGTGCAGGATTACATAAGGTGAGGCAGTGGAAAGCTCCCAGCACATAGTAAGCTCAATAAATGGAAGATGTGGGTCTCATTTCAGATTCTCTTGCCTTGGTGCGAGAGAAATAAAACTCAAGTAGTTTTATTTCTTAACAAAGAAAGCTTAAGCAAAGAAGGCATTTTATTGTTTTAAGTAACCAAGAAGGGCAGGGGTGGAGCTGGCCTCAAGGAGGTCTGGTACCAGGGACTCAGACACCAAGACACTTTCTTCTCAGCTTCTCATCTCTAACTGTTGGCTTCATTTCATCCTGCCACAGACAGGCTTCTCCATGGGTGTGGATTTGGCTTCCACAAGCTCTCCATCACATCAGGAGAGGATTCTTTCCCACCAGCTAAAAGATACCCCAAGAAAGGACTCCAGTTGGCCTGGTTTGGGTCACATGATCGTCCTTGGACCAATCACAGTAGCCAGGAGGTTGGAGCCTTCTGATTGGCTCAGCCTGGGTCATGTGCCTAAGGCCTCAAGGGGTGTTTCTTCCTAGAATAAACAGAGGAAGGGGGTGCTGTGCAATTTTCTCCTTAGAGACAGCAACATGCGGGTGGAGTTGGCGAACAGTTCTCTGCACCAGCTGCTGGGGATGGCATGAAGCCACTTCTTACAAGTGTTACATCCTCTTACCGTGTCTCTGGTGCCATGTTTATCCTAAAATGTACTCTTTGTAGAAACAGCTCAACTTAATACAGCTTAATGCTGCCCAAACCCACCATCTTCAGCTGCTGTTTGCAGAGCTTATGCAGTGCTCACAGCAGATGGAGCCCAGGCACGATGGCGGTCTCCCTGGAGGGCGGAGTGAATCTTTCCCTGCCTCTACCCACCATCTCCAGACAGTGGGACCCTTGCCTCTGGTTCCGCCACTGACCCCGGGCTGCAGATCTCAAGGAGACTGGGAGTTGTGTACTTAAAGTAAAAAATGATAGCACTAGAAGGAACCCCATTTCACAGGTGGGGAGACTGGCCCATTTCACAGGTGGGGAGACTGAAGGCACAAGAGGACAAGGGGCCTGCCTACCCAAGGACACAGAGCTCCTTTGGGAACTGTGTCATCACCAAGCATCCTCAGCCCATGGATATGGTAGGTCCTCAATAAAGGAATATTCCAGGCCTCCTGATTCCCAAGCCCATATCATTCTGCTTCCTCTTGAGCTTAAAAATCTTAATTTCTAGATCTAAAGTCCTTTCCCATTCTAAGGGGGATGGGTCCTTGGCCCGGAAGGGTAGGAATGACCAAAATGTTCACAATCCTAGCTGAAGTGACTGAGAAGTGGTGTGTGGTATTAGGGACAGGCAGATGGCGAGGAACAGATGGGAGCAAGGTGAATATACTCATCATCTTTTTACAATTTATGATTTGGTCCTGTGTGTGATAGGCAGGGCAGGGGTTCCATTCCCATCTGCTGGATGAGAAGACTGAAGCTCCAAAAGGGCAAGTGACTTACTCAGCCTTCCTTCCCTTCCAGCAAATTGTGGAGGCACTTAGACCCCTTCTCAAGTTTTGGAGTTTCAGCTTCTGGCTCACCAGCCCTCTGTAGCAGACACTTTGGTGGCTCACCCACATGCCCTCAGCCCCTGCCGCTCTGCCTGGGGGCTCTAGCTGCTGGTCATTCCCAGCACCGGCCAGACATGCTAGGGAATTAACAGTCCCCTCCCTGGCAGCAGTTTTCCACTGGTGGCTGACACGAGTTCGGAGATACATACTCCAGCTGCCTCGCCCCTCAGGTGGGTCAGCGCCAAAGCCGTACACACTGGTTCCCAGAGCCCCCAGCATAATCAAGCTCCAGTTACTAACAGGGGCCACTTGCTTGATAATGTGCCATTCACTGTGCTCTTCCCCTTCCCTGCTTTACTTCCAGGCTCCCTGGCAGCATTTCCTGGGACTCCCTCCCAAATAAACTACTTGCACTTGAATCTTTGTCTTAGAGTCGCCTTCTAAAGTCACCCAAACTAAGAAAATCACCTTCTTTTGAAAAAAACAGGGTGGACCGATTGGCTAAATAATGACAGATACAGCCTATAAAAAGTAAATTCAAGTCAGGTCTAGAACGCCACAATGCCTGCCTACCCCTTTCCCGGCTCCACCCTCACCAGTCCTGCAAGTTTCTCCACCACTCATTAAGGAGGTCATTATGTGTGAGGGTATCACGGGTCATGCTACTGAGAACCAGCGCCATGCAGGGCTGACTCCATCCCTGAGCAGTGGGTGACAGTTTCCCATGGCTCTGACAAGGTGTCAGGAGTGAGTCGGCACACGCTCTGCCTTCTCAGGCAGGCGGCTGGTCTGTCCTGATGCCACAGATGAACGCAGCCTCATGTCACCCCGTTCCAGGACTGACCCTCTCCCTAGGATGACCTATGCCTGGGCCTGAGAACTCGAGTCGTGAAGTGGGTCATGGAATGCCGGAGCAGGAGACAGCCGCAGGGACTGGGCTCCGCGTCTAACCCACCCATGGTAGGGGGAGGAGCTGAGACCTGGGGGCACAAGGTCTGTCCAAGGTCACACAATGCATCAGGAGTGGAACAGCGTATGAACCCAGGCTTTTTTCCTTTTATTTCCAGTTTGATGTATTTGCTTCTCATTATCAGACTGTAGGGAAAGAGGAGAGGGGAGCAGGGCAGAAGAGCAGGAGCGCTGGATTGAAGGCAGGCAGACCTCGGCTTAAAACCTGCTTTCGCTGACTGTTGGCTGTGTGACCTTAAGCGAGTTACTCAGTTTCATGTGCCTCAGTTTCCACGATTGTAAAGTCAACATTCTATTACCTTTCCAACAGTGCTATTGGGAGGCTCAGCAGAGATAACCGAGGTGGAAGGCACCTGGTAATAAGAGATGCTCAATAAACACCAGGTGACTCTGAGTCTAAAAGGAGATCCCTCCCATTGTACAGGCTCCCACGTGGGTTAAACTCCACAGAGAGTTTATATAGAAGTGTCCTCACCATCTTCATCATCACTTCTAGAAAGTCTATAGCACAGTCTAGTGCAGAATTTCCGGATGGTGTCCTTTAGAGTAAGTGCTACTGCTGTGTGAGAAAAGGTGCCACGTGAAAAAAGAACTGCACTGCCAAATACATCTGGAAAGGATGGCATTAACGTCGACCAAGTTCACAGGCTGCAGGACCTGTCATGGCCTCTGCTCCTCGATGTGCTTTGTTCACATGCAGCATCTCCCAGCACATCTGACCGTATAACTCTTTGTCAGGAGCATTAAATATCTCCCAGTAGTTGGGAATGCTCCAGGAAGCAGTTTGGGAAACAGTTGCTGTCCAATGGAAAGGCCACCTGACTGAAGTCAGTTACTGTCACTTATTCATGTGACCTTAAACATGTTCCTGACCTGTATGGGCCTCAGTTTCCCCATCTGTAAAAAGAGAGGGGGAAGTGGAATCCCTAAGGCTGCTTCCAGTTCTGATGTGCTGGGATCTTGAAGCTCTTCTCCTCCACCATTAGCTCCCTGCTTGTAATCCTAGTTCACCGAACTCTGGCCAAGGACGGTGCTGGGAGAAGGGCAGAGGGTTCCAAGAGGGCACCGGCAAGCAGCCCCATGGCTGGTTTCACATCTGCCCTTCAAACGTAAGTGGAACTGTGCTGGGCAGGGTGCAACTAGCCTCCTGCCTGGAGAGAAGACAGGAGAGCTGCTGTCTTCCCCTCCTTCCTCCTCTGCCCTGCTGCCGGAACAGTCAGCCGCTGGGGGATTAAGAGTGGGCCCAGCGCCCATTCAAGCCATTCAACAAGACAGGAAGCCAAGCGCGCTCTTGCCCGCCCGTCTCTGCTGGGCAGGTCGGCAGGATTACACGCATTGTGCTGGGGAATCAAACAAAGGAAGGCCCTGCCCATCAGGAAAGGCCGTGTCCAGGCGGGTATGCACCGCCCGATGGCTGGGGCGGGCTGCTGGGCTGCAGCGCTAATCCTCCCCTCCACCAAGCCACAAGCTGCACCCTCACGGTGCCCAGAGCTGCCCTTTACCTGCACAGTGAGTGGTTCGGGGTTCCCAGCGGTACGATGGGTGCCATCCATTACAGTGCCTCCCAAGACAAAGTCCCTGCATCCACACATGAAGTTTCAGCCTGCGCGCAGGAGTCTTTCCTGAGCACAATGCAGAGACCTGCATAAAGGGCAGGCAGACAGGCAGGCGGGTGAGGACAAGTTCACCTCTCTGAGCCAGAGGCTCCTGAAGGCCTCTGGGCAACGGGCATGTTCATCTTCTCTACCTTCATACAGCCACCATCTAATCCTTAACCTGGATCTGGCTTTGAAGGTGACTCGAACACAGACATATCCCTGTCAGTTCCCAAGGGCCAATGGGCCAGATGTGACTGGACAGCCAGGCTCCGTGCAGGTGGGTCCCACCTGGCCACTTGAAAACATGGGCATTCACCATCTGGGATCCTGTGATTTGCGCTCCAGGTGATTCTGGGTGCCCTGAACTTTACTCATGCCTAATTTCAGCCATATCTGTGTACACCCGCGCTATTACTGATAATGTTTTTCTTTTTATCAACTTGCTTTTTAAATTGAAGTAACTCCTTTAGCCTTTTGCTAAGCAATAATATCTATGAAATCATGGGTCTTACATGCTAGTAGTTCCTAATACAATAAAAATAATTTCCCAACCATAAAAAAAATGGTATGTCCTTAGACTACCTAAAATCAGCTTGGGAGTTACCAGTGGTAAGTGACATAGAGAGAATGAGATTGGATAGTCTCTAAGCCCCCTTCAACTTTTGGGAGCTGGGATTATAGGATACTGAGAATCCTCAATGCCACTGATTCCAAAATTCTCCACGATCACCTAAGCCAGACCCTCAAGAGTCCTTCCCAGACTCTCCCGATGCAGTCACTAGGCAGTCCTGCCTCCTGAATATCTCTCCCATCCCCAGGGCCACTGCCTTGGTTCAGGCTTTCACCCACTCTCACCCGAATGCCTGCAGTAGCGCCTGGCTGGTCCGCCTGTACCTCCTGACTGCCTCTAATCCCTCTCCACCCTGCAGCCAGAGCTCTCTTTTGGCCATGCATATTAAAGTACCTGGAACATGGGAAACACTCCACTAATGATAGCTATGATATTTTTTAAGAATACAAATCTAATCATGTCTCTTTACTGCTTAAAAGCTTTCCATGGTTTCCCCATAGACCTCAGGATAAATGGAAACTCTGTAACCCGGTATGGAAGGCTCTTTCTGATCTAGCCCCTACCTAGTCCTTTAGCTGTGTTTTCCATCACTTCCCAACTCTATCCCTATGTTTCAGTGAAACCAGAACACTGAGGTGTCCACGTGTGCCACGCTGTTTCATGCCTCTGTGCTTTTGCTGATTCTGTCTCTTCTGCCAGGAATGTTCCCCCTTCCCTGACTGCCACCTCTTCCTCAGATGTCTAGCCAATTTAGGATCTTACTAAATTGCATCATCCTCTCTGTATCAGTTAGCTTCTGCTGCATAACAAACCCAAACCTAGTGGTTTAAAACAAAAAACACTGATTATTTCTCATAAGTCTGTGGATTGGGTGGATGGTTCTTCTAGTCTAGGCTGACTCAGCTAGGGCCAGATGGTCTGGAGTGGCCTCACTCACATGTCAGGGGCCTCGGCTGGGATGTCTGGGATAGCAAGGATGGCTAGAGTCTCTCTGGACATGATCTCACCCTCCAGGAGGCTAGCTTGGACTTGTTTACATGGTGAACTCAGGTTCCCAGCAACAAGAGAAACGGCAAGCCCCAGTGTGCAAGTGCTTGTGAAACCTCTGCTTACGTCACATTTGCAGATGTTCACTGGCCAAAGCAAGTCACCAGATTCAAGGGGTAAAGAGTGGAAGAGCAGCAAAGTCATATTGTAAAAGGCGTGCATATTAGCATTGGCGGTAATTATAGCTCTTTTATAAAATACCACCTTTTCTGAAATTTTCTACAGTGAAAAACTCTTGTCTCCCTGGTACATGTTTTCCCCTTATTCTGGTAACATCACCCTCATTTCTCTTGAAGAACTAGTCCCTCCTCACTTCAATCAAAATCCCTCCCCCAGCCACAGTACCTCATCTCCTGGGCTACGGTGACCGGCCCAAAGGTCAGGCATATGACCCAACAAAAGCCATTCAGTATTCTTCCCTAGGATTTTTAAATTGGAGCTGGAAGTAAAGAACCCTCTCCTCTCGGTTGAGGAAGCTGGGAAGACACGCCCAGAACTACCAGCAATCATGAAGCTGCCAAACCTACATGAAACCATATCCTAACCATCCCATGGTTTGCTCACAGGAACCAATTAATGCCCCCTATTTGCCTAAGTTGATTAGAATATCTATCACATGCACCCAGAGTCCTGACCACCTCACCTTTCCTGGTCCCAGGCAGAAGTGACCATACCTCCTCCTTTGTTCCACTATTATACCTGGGGTTCACCTCAATTATCAAGTGTTGGCTACATGACATCAGTCAAGAAACGGTAAAGCAGCCAAATGCAGACCTCAGCAGCCAGGAAGGTCAACAGCACTGCACAAAAGATATCACCTTCTCAATGTTTCTGTTCAAAGGAGAATTCTTATTCAGCTTGGATTCCAACCAGGAAATTATTCTTCCAACCAAAGGAAACAGATTATAACTCTCAGAATTGTCACATCCCTGCAGAAAACAGGGAGATTTGGAGCAGGCTGCTCATATTAGGAGAAGAGAAGCCATCCTTAGATGCGGGCAGAGGCAGGGTGCTGGAATCTTGAAGAGTGAACAGAGGAAATAGACGTCTTCTCTAGGAATAAACTAACAAAGGCTTGCACTTATCACAAGCTCTGAGTAATGTCATAAGACAAGCCTAAAGATGTTCTTTCAATATTAATAAAGGCCATGAGACAAGAAAATATCACCCTCTTGCAGGTGGCACAGGATTCCAGAAGAAGATCTGTGAACTTGGAACAAGACAGACCCATAACGGACCTGAAAGGAGGACCTTCCTTAGTTAAGTTGATCTTTGGAGACCGGGACACACTCTCAAATACTAGGGTTTCTAGAGGCATGCCTGAGGGATTATACTGTACCTCCAGGTGTACAGCATTTACTTGCTGGTCTCTCGGCATTGTGACATTGTTTGATAGGACTGTATGCCCTTACATACCCACAAAGGAGAGCTCTCGTGTGTAATCCTATTTCTCACTCCCAGTGAGTTGTACTCCAGCTACCCTCAATCCCATAATCTCTCCAGCTCAATCTTCCAACCACATCCGGAATTACTGTAGCTGAAATTGAGCTTATACCTTTGTGGTACTCCAGTGTACACTGGTTAGGAATTGCTGCCTTAGCTATACAGCTAAGCCAATGAGACCCTCTGACAAGGAGCTGGATGTTTATGTCAGAGCTCACGGATTTGCAGTATATTGTACATACTCTCATGCATAAATAAGTATATTAAAATATATGTAATTCTTGCTTAATAATATGCTTCAATCTTTTTTAGTAGTCCATTTATCTTAAAAAAATTTTTAAATTATTAACTGCATACAGTAAAGTACTGGAAATGTCCTATATCTTGATCTTGGTATACGTTTATATATTCCTATATATGCTCATAGATTCCTGGCTTCTTTTGTTCAGCATAATGTTTTTGAGATTCATTCACGTTGTTGCATATATCAGTTGTTTGTTCTTTGTCGTTGCTGAGAAGTATTCCATTGTGTGAATATATTGTAATTTGTTTATAGACACTAGGACACCTCCAGTTTAGGGATATTATGAATAACACTGCTATGAATCATCTTGTCTTTTGGTGAACTACATTTCTCTTTGGTTTATATTCAAGAGTGGAAATTCTGGGGCTTCCCTGGTGGCGTAGTGGTTGAGACTCTGCCTGCCAGTGCAGGGGACACGGGTTCAAGCTCTGGTCTGGGAATATCCCACATGCCACGGAGCAGCTAGCCCCGTGAGCCACAATTACTGAGGCTGCGCGTCTGGAGCCTGTGCTCCACAACAAGAGAGGCCGCGATAGTGAGAGGCCCACGTACCGCGATGAAGAGTGGCCCCCGCTCGCCGCAACTAGAGAAAGCCCTCGCACAGAAACGAAGACCCAACACAGCCATAAAAAAAAAAAAAAAAAAAAAAGAATACCTACCGTGTTTAGTACAGTTCCTAGTGCCATTAAAACATTAAAAAAAAAAAAAGAGTGGAAATTCTGGATCATAGGATAGGTGTATATTTAGATCTAGTATGGGATTTTAATAAATTACTGAGGTTTTTTCCCTTCATAAAGTCCCTCCAGGTACTGTTATATGCAGGTTCCCAGACTGAGATGGATTCTACCTGAACTTCAGCCTATATTCTGGTGTTCTAGACCAGCCCATCCAGATCAGCAGCCCCCTTTACAGAATGCTGTCTTAATAAAGCATTTTTCTACCTTGTCTGTGCTACAGACCACACAGGCACTGTCTCACACTCCACTGTAAACATTGTTTTATATTCCACAACCCCCTCCAATCCCCACAAGACTGAATGCTCTCTGAAGGCAGATACTCTGCCATCCCTATAATCTCCCTTGTTTGGCATACAATAGATAATGTCTAAAGATTAAATAATAATAGCTAGTTTATTAGTTAGCTGTTGCTGTATGACAAATTACCCTAAAGCTTAGTGGCTTAAAACCACATTTGTTGGGCTTCCCTGGTGGCGCAGTGGTTGAGAATCTGCCTGCCAATGCAGGGGACACAGGTTCGAGCCCTGGTCTGGGAAGATCCCACATGCCGTGGAGCAACTAGGCCCGTGAGCCACAACTACTGAGCCTGCGCGTCTGGAGCCTGTGCTCCGCAACAAGACAGGCCACGATAGTGAGAGGTCCGTGCACCGCGATGAAGAGTGGCCCCCACTTGCCGCAACTAGAGAAAAGTCCTTGCACAGAAACGAAGACCCAACACAGCCATAAATAAAAATAAATATAAATAAATTTTTAAAAATTTAAAAAAAAACCAACAAAACACATTTGTTATCTCAGAGTTTCTATGGGTCAGAGAGCCAAGAGTAGCTGACCTGAGTGGTCTGGCTCAGAGTCTCTCATGAGATTGCAATCAAGGCACTGACCAGAGCTGCAGTCATCTGAAGGCTTGACTGGGACTGGAGGAGCCTCCTCCAAATTCACTTACTGCTGGCTGATGTCTGGACACCTCAGTTCCCTGCCACAGAGTCCTTATGACATGAAAGCTGGCTTCCCCAAAGCAAGTGACTAAAGAGAGAGAGCAAGGGCCAAGCTGCATTGTCTTTTATGACCTAGTCCTTGAAGTCACACGTGGTTACTTCTGCTTTATTCCATTCATTAGAAGTGAGGCACTAGATCCAGTCAATACTCAAGAAGAAGAGAATTAAGCCTCACCTCTTGAAGGAAGGAATATTAAAGAAGTTGTAGAGATATCCTAAAACCATCATCTCTAATAGTAGCTAACATTTACTGAGTGGTTACTATGTGCCAGGTGCTACACTGTGTGTTTTTACAGAGCATTTTGTTTAATCCTTATTACAATCCTACAAGGGAGATACTATCCTCAGTTTTTCAGGCAAGAAAACTGAGGTGCTGAGAGACTAAGGAATTTGCCCAAGGTCCCACATCCAATGACAGAGCTAGGACGGGAACCCAGGAGTTAGACTCCAGAGCTTTTGCTCCTAACCACTAAGTTATATAATGAATGAGAGATGGTGGATGATTTTATGAGTCTAGGTTCTCAGATGGAGTGGTGGGCCAAACGGTGGCACCAAAGATATGTCCATTTCCTAATTTCCAGAACCCATGAATATTACCTTTCATGGCAAAAGATGTGATTAAGTTAAGGTTCTTGACAGGAGGAGCTTAATCCTGGATTATCTATGTAGACCCTACGTGCAATCATATGTATCTTCATGAGAGCTGGAAGGAGTTTTGACGCAGACAGAAGAGGAGAAAACACACAGGAAAGGTGAGGTGAAGACAGAGGCAGGGATTGGAGAGATGCAGCCCCAAGCAAAGGAATGCCAGCAGCAACCAGAAGCTGGAAGAGGCAAGGAATGAATTCTCCGCTAGGGCCTCCAGAGGAAGCGTAGCCATGCTGACACTTTGATTTGAAACTTCTGGCCTCCAGAACTGTGAGAGAATAAGTTTCTACAGTTTTAAGCCACCAAGTTTGTGGTACTGTGTTACAGCGGCCACAGGAAGCTAACATAGACAGCAAAATGTGTTCTACCTCCCTGTTCACCAGTGTTGCTCTTGAGGACTGGAATGGGGTGTTGCAGGCTTGTTAGCGTGGTTCTCATCTTTGGATCAACTTGGCATCAACTCATCCTGAAACAGCAGAAGAGAAATTAAAACCGGGTAAAAAAGAGGAAGAAAATTGTATAAAAACTACCTATATTATTATTGAACTTAAATTTTACTCTGATCTTCCTGCTAGCTGAGGCTAAAAGAAAATCGGGATGGATTATATAATTTTCATTTTCGATAAAAAGGAATCACATCTGTTCTTCAAGAAACACACGTCTTTCCCTCATATTATATTCTATGAATAACTGAGCAAGTATATCGTCATACACTGGACAAAACAAGAGATAAAATGTCAACAGTAACTTAAGAAGGTCGAGGGACTGTCCCCATGTGGAGGTTTCTCGTGTAATCCTTGGATAAAAACTACAGTCCAAAAGAGAAACACAGTTCAACATCCTGGCCACACAGGCTGGAATCCAGAAATGAGAGCTCACATGGATACAGGGTGCCAGAGTTCACAAAGTGCTTTTATACCCATCATCCTATATGTGCTCAAACAGTTCCTGAGAGCCAGGCAGGGCAGACAGTATAATCTGCATTTTCAAATGTATAAACCAAGGCCCAGAGAAGTGAAGAGAGTGTCCCAAGGTCACACAGCTGGTGACTGGCAGGGCTGGGTTTCAGTGAGACTCCAAGAACAGATCTCCAGGCACGCTGGCTCTACTTAGTCCACATGCCTCCTACTGTTCTCCAAGGATTTCATGCCCGTCTGTCGTATCTCTCCAAGCACACTGAGCCTTTGGAGGAAGGGTCCTCCTCTCATACTTCTTGAGAAGCCCCTGCTACCTGCCCAGGGCTGGTCCTGAAGGATATCCCACCATGTGTCACGTCCTGCCCCAGGAGAGAACATGCCCCACCCCACCCTGGCCTGCTCTTTTAGTCAGTTCCCAAGCCAGCTGCGAACAGCTGCCTAAAGGAGAGGAATCAAGGATGGGATTGTGGGGTTCAAACCCAGTACCTCACAGAGGGATCTGGGAGTGAGCACGATGCCCAGCCCGGCCAGGGCGCTGTCCACCCTGCAGTGCTGACCTGCGTCCAGTTGCTGGGAAAAGATGGGACCCCCCCCCCCCAGGGAGACGGGTTTGGCCTTCCCATCTCCCAGCCCTCCACGACCAGCGGCTGAGGGGGTTGGAGACATTTTGTCCCCTTACGGACCAGAAAGAGAAAGAGAAGGAGAAGGAAGGGCTGACTACTTCTGCTCTTCTCCCTCACTTTCTCCCCACCCATGCCCTTTGGTGCCTCTTTTTCCCTGATTCTTCCTCTGCTTTCACCCCATTCCAGCCTCCTTGTCTTTCCTCTGGAGTCACTTTCTTTCCACTTCCCTCATCCCTATCCTCTCTCTCTGTTTCTTCCCTCCTCCTTGTCTTTCCTCTGGAGTCACTTTCTTTCCACTTCCCTCATCCCTATCCTCTCTCTCTGTTTCTTCCCTCCTCCTTCTTTATTTTTTTTTTTATTGAAGTATCATCGATTTACAATATTATATTAGTTTTGGGTGTACAACATAGTGATTCAAATTTTTTATAGACTATACTCCTTTTAAAGTTATTACAAAATAATGGCTATATTTCCCTGTGCTGTATAATATATCCTTGTTGCTTATTTATTTTATACATAGTAGTTTGTGTCTCTTAAACCCATACCCCTATCTCACCCCTCCCCCCTTCCCTCTCCTCACTGGTAACCACTTATATGTTCTCTGTATCTGTGAGTCTGTCTCTGTTTTATTTTACACATTCACTTGTTTTATTTTTTTAGATTCCACATATAAGTGATAACATAGAGTATTCATATTTCTCTGTTTTACTTATTTCACTAAGTATAATACTCTCTTGGTCCAGCCACATTGTTGCAAGTTGCAGAATTTCATTCTTTTTAATGGTTGAGTAATATTCCATTATGTATATATACCACATATTCTTTAACCATTCATCTGTTGATGGGTACTTAGGTTGTTTCCGTATCTTGCTATTGTAAATAGTGCTGCTATGAACATTGGGGTGCATATATATTTTTTGGAATTAGTATTTTCATTTTCTTTGGATAAATACCCAGTAGCAGAACTGCTGGATGATATGGTAGTTCTATTTTTTATTTTTTTAAAGAACCTCATACTGTTTTACACAGTGGCTACACCAATTTACAATCCCACCAACAGTGTACTACAGTTCCCTTTTCTCTGCATCCTTGCCAATATTTGTTATTTGTAGACTTTTTAAAAATTTTATTTATTTATTTATTTATTTTTGGCTGCATTGGGTCTTTGTTGCTGTGTGCGAGCTTTCTCTAGTTGCGGCGAGCGGGGGTTACTCTTCATTGCAGTGCAAGGGTTTCTCATTGAGGTGGCTTCTCTTGTTGCGGAGCACAGGCCCTAGCCGCACGCAGGCTCAGCAGTTGTGGTGCATGGGCTTAGCTGCTCCACAGCACGTGGGATCTTCCCAGACCAGGACTCAAACCCGTGTCCCCTGCATTGGCAGGCGGATTCTTAACCACTGGGCCACCAGGGAAGTCCTATTTGTAGACTTTTTGATGATATCCATTTTGAGAGGCGTAAGGTGATATCTCATTGTGATTTTGATTTGCACTTCTCTGATGATTAGCAGTGTTGAGCAGTTTTTCATGTGCCTGTTGGCCATCTGTATATCCTCTTGGGAAAAATGTCTATTCAGGTCCTCTGCTCATTTTTAATTGGATCATTATATATTGAGTTGTATGAGCTGTTTATAGATTTTGGATATTAACCCCTTATCAGTCATAATATTTGCAAATATTTTCTCCCATTCAGTAGGTTGTCTTTTCATTTTGCTGGTGGTTTCCTTTGCTGCGCTAAAGCTTTTAAGTTTAATTAGGACCTCTACAATGAGGTACCACCTCACACCAGTCAGAACGGTCATCATTAAAAAGTCTACAAATAATAAATGTTGGAGAGGGTGTGGAGAAAAGGGAACCCTCATACACTGTTGTGGGAATGCAAATTGGTGCAGCCACTATGGAAAACAGTATGGACGTTCCTTAAAAAACTAAAAATTTTGTTGCCATATGATCCAGCAATTCCACTCCTGGCCATATATCTGGACAAAACTGTAATTTGAAAAGATACATGCACCCCGATGTTCATAGCAGCACTATTTACAATAGGCAAGACATGGAAACAACCTAAATGTCCATTGACAAATGAATGGATAAAGATGTAGTATATATATACAAAGGAATATTACTCAGCCATAAAAAGTATGAAATAATGCCATTTGCAGCTATATGGATGTACCTAGAGATTATCATACTAAGCTAAGTAAGTCAGAAAGAGAAAGACAAATACCATACAATATCACTCATATGTGGAATCTAAAATATGACACAAATGAACTTATCTATGAAACACAAACAGACTCACAGACATAGAGAACAGATGTGTGGCTGCCAGGGTGGGGGACAGGGGAGGGATGGTTTGGGAGTTTGGGACTAGCAGATGCAAACTATTATATATAGAATGGATAAACAACAAGGCCCTATTGTATAGCACAGGGAACTATATTCAATATCCTGTAATAAACCATAATGGAAAAGAAAAAAATTTTAATGACATTTTAAAAAAATTTAATTAGGTCCCATCTGTTTATTTTTATTTCTTTTGCCTTAGGAGACAGATAAAATATATATATATATATATTGCTACCATTTACATCAAAGAGCATTCTGCCTATGTTCCCTTCTAGGAGTTTTGTGGTTTCAGGTCTTTCATTTAGATCTTTAAACCATTTTGAGTTTATTTTTGTATACGGTGTGAAGAAATGTTCTAATCTCATTCTTTGCCATGTAGCTGTCCAGTTTTCCCAGCACCACTCGTTTTAAGAGACTATCTTTTCCCAATTGTGTATGCTTGCCTGCTTTGTCATAGATTGACCATAGGTACACGGGTTTATTTCCAGGCTCTCTATCCTATTCCATAATCTATGTGTATGTTTTTGTACAAGTACCATGCTGTTTTGATTCCTGTAGCTTTGTGGTACAGTCTAAAGTCAGGGACCATGATCCCTCCAGCTTTGTCTTTTTTGTCTCAAGATTGCTTTGGCAGTTCAGGGTCTTCCCTTTCCTTACTTTGAAGCATATCTCGGATATTATATATTTTTGTCCATAAATATTTAAGTGTGGGCCTTTAAGGGATATAGTTAATTTTAAAAACATAACTAAAATATACTTACTATTCCTTAAAACTCTGCATTAATTTAAGATTATCAAATAGTAAGGGGGCATTCACATTTCCAATTATTGTCATGCTTTTCTGCTCTCCCCTTCTGCCTCTTTTAATAAAGATAATGATACCTCTTCCACTGCAAAGCCCTTCCAAACACGTTAACTTATTTAATGCTCATATTTGCCCTTGGAGGACGTTCCTCCTTCTGGAAATGAGGAAAGTGAGGCTCAAAGAGGTAAAGAGACTTGTCCAAGGTCACACAATGGGCTAGGGGCAGAGCCAGACCCTGGCCCAGGCCCCCTGTCTCCTAGCCCTTGCTTCTCTCCACCCCAGGGGACTCGCGATGGGAGATTTCAACCGTCAAGCTCAGAGGCTCCAGGGGAACCTGGAGGAACAGGCTGAGAGACTCTACCCCAGCGGCAGGAGGCTGGATAGTGCGCATCCCCAGCTAGGGAGGTACATCCAAGCTCTTTCCTCCAGGTAACAACAGGACCAATTCCTTGGCTCAGGCTTATTTGCATGCAGTAGCTCCCCAAAGCCCAGACAGTGGCTTGGGCTTATCACCCCACCTCCTGAGCAGCGTGCCTTAAGCCCCCTGCACTATGGCAGATTGGACGCTGACACCCAAAGGGCAGGCACAATAGCCAGATCACTCAGCCAACCTTATCTTAATTCTACTTTTTGCCTAAGTGCAGGAGGAGGGCAAAGGTCTCTGTGTTTTTCTTCTGGGAACCTCCTTGCTTAGCCAGCCCTGCACATGCAGAGAATGCCATGGATTCCATTCTAAATCCCCTGGCTTTTGTGGCTAATTCTTCCATTAGTCTGCAGACTACAGAGCAAACCCCTCAGCCTGGCATTCAAGAGCTGCAGTCTGCCCAACACGCTGATATAGCCTATCATAGAGACCAATGGGACACGGTACAATTTCAAGGCAGGCAAAAAAAGCCTTATACTAGCTAATTCCTGAAATTATCCTATTAGAGCTTCACTTCTTTATCTTTAGACTGTGCATCTCTGTTTAAATGCAAGCATTGTTCCTGTCAGCAGTGTCCATTAAATCTCCTTTCATACCTCAAATTTAATGTCCTAATATTACCACTTGCTACTTGTTTACCCATATAAACCGTGGCATTTCATATCTCCATACTTTTGCTCATGCAGTTTCCTCTGCCTGGAACTTCATTTCTTCCTTCTTCATCCACTAACTACTAGGGGTGCTACCTCCTCTGAGGAATCTTTCTAAACGCCTCCTCCTCTCACAGCCTTCCCACCCCCACACTGGGCAAAGGGCCCTTTCTTGGGTTTCACTTGACCATAGCTGTATCTCACTGCATGGTACCCAGCACACTGTGAACCCCCCCAAGGGCAGGGATCAATGCTGTGCATCTAATCTTCCCTAGGCCTGAACACAGGGCCTGGCACATAGTATCATCTCCACTTAATGGGATGGTTGAAATACTTTATCTCACTGAACCCTCGCTGCAGCCCTGTGGGTTAGGCTGCTGAGGAACGATGGTTCCTCCCATTTCACAGAAGTGGAGGTTGAGACACAGAGAGGCAAAGTGACGTGTCCCAGGCACCCAGCGCTGAGTGGGGGCCACTGCTCTTACGCATGTCTCCCGACCCCTGGTGCAGCGTGCTGCTCCTGCTGCTGCCCTCCCAGACAGACTCCGGATGCCCAGGGCAGAGGAGCCGTGACAACGTGGAGCAGAAGCCAGAACTCCGGACACACTGGAGCTAGCAGCTGTGCTCAAACACCTCAGCACAATTCCCGCTGCCAAGGGCAAAGTCCAAGTTCCTCATCACAGCCTCAGGGCTTCCCACAACCTTCCCCAAGCCCACCTCTCCAGCTTCATCCTCTACAGCTCCCTTTCACATGCCCCTGCTCCCACCACATCTGCCTACTCACCCTTCTCCGGGCTCACCCGACTTTTCAGAACCCTGCACAGGGTGCCCAAACTCTGCCCCTGTCACTGATCATGTCCCCATGATCAGTGCAACTGGATGGAGAGGTAGGGCAGATGTTGACAGGAGTCTTCCAATATCAGGGTGACAAAGCAGCGTAGCACAAAACAAGCGGGTCAATCAGCATTTGCCACACTGTGCTCATGGAACACTAGCATCCTGAGAGATGCTTATAACTATGTCTCCACAAAAGAGCCCCCTGGGCAATATAACAGTAATGCCTGGCATGTATTGAGTGCTCATATTTCAGGCCCTGTGCAGAGCATTTTGCAATGCTGCATTTCATCCTCACAAGAATACTGAAAGGCAGGCTTCATTTTTTTCTCTGAACTACAAACGAGGAAACTGCAGCTCAGAGAGGCTAGTAAACTTCCCCATGGTCACACAGCTGGAAAGTAGGAGAACCTGGCTTCAAAATCCAGCCTGTGCTCTTAGTTATTCTGTGAGACTACCTTTCTCTTTCTCCTGCATTGTTCCTTGAGGAAATTCCAGATGTAATTACCATCCTGAGGATTCATATCTAAATTTAACTAAATATTTCCCACACTTATATGAGGCTGGAACAAGCCCCTCCTCACCATCTTTTGTTTTACTGAATCCTATACACATCCCACAGAATATAATGTTTCACTGAACTCAGTTTGCGAAATGTTGCACTAGAAGATATCAGCTCTTATTGTCCTAACAATCTGAGAGCACAGGGTGGAGGAAGGAACCCTGGAGACCTCTGGGCAGAGCCTCCTTATTGTACACATGGGTTCTGAGGCCCAGACAGTGGCCAGTGCTCTCCCTCGTCGCGGCCAATGAGGGGAAGGAGCAGGTCTATTACTCCTTCTCAGGACCAAGAGAGGCCTTTACTCAAGTCAGGCAGGTGAGGCTGGCAGTTTGGAAAGCTCTCAGTGGGTGGAATTCACATACCTTCCTGCAGAGGCCGCACAGGCTTCAGGAGATGGAAACTGCTGGAAGAAGCACCATCTTATTGAATAAAAATCATAAGTTCTGAAGACCACAAAGCAGGACGCTTCCACAGATCACACCAAATTTAACTTCTCCAACACAAAGGCCCAGAGAGGGAAAGGCACTTGTCCAAGGCCACACAACAAGTTCAAAGCACAGCTGGAACTAGAATTTAAGCTTCCTGCCTCCTACTCCAAGGATCTGTCTGGCATTTCCTGCAAATGCTGATATGTGTGTATGTCTCCTCAGCCTGGCCAGAGGCCCCTCGAGAGTCAAAACAATGTCCAATTCATGCCTGACTTCCTGGCTCCTGACACTTAGGGTTAAAGAAATACTGATTAAGTGAATGAATAAATAAAACCCTTGATTTTTACCCAAAACTCTATTTCTCAGCTTGCTCATTCACATGGCTGAGATTAACTTTTGTCTGCTTCTGAAAATGAGTATACCCTCAAAGGATAAACGTATGCTACCAAAGAATAACAGCAATATTTCTATTATGCCTAATATATATGTGTGTGTATACACAAACATCTACATGCTCACACATACACAGAACACCACTCTAAGCATTTTACCTATATTAATTATATTTAAATATCACAGTGACCATAAAAGGTAGGTATTATTATAATTATCATTCCCATTTTGTAGATGAGAAAAAATGTGGCAAAAAGTTGTTAAGTAACTTGTACAAAGTCACACACCTAATGAATAATAGAATCAGGATTTGAACCCAGGCACTCTAACACAAAAAGCTATGTTCCTAACCACTGCCTCTCGAAGGTCCTGTCTATCAAACATGTAAAATGTGCCAGGTGCTCTGTTAAGGCATCACTTACATTACCTGTAATCCTCAGAGGAAAGCCCAGAATAAATGTTATTTTCTATTTTGCAGCTGGAACAATGGAGGCTCAGAGGTATAAAAGGACTTACTTGTCTAAAGTCACACAGTTAGGAAGTGACAGAATTGGGATTTGAAGCTATCAATTCTAGTGATATGCCCATAGTCGTCTTTTCTGGTTTATGGCTAAATTGCCATACACAATTCAGCCAAAACTTAAGTAAAAGCTAATGCATTATCATCTTCCTTAATATCATGTGAAATATCTTCCTTTTGTTGGTTAGTTTTGTTCCAAGGTTTAGTTATTCATTAATTCATTTGTTCATGCAAATATTTATTGGATTATACACACATACACACACATGCACGTGCATGTGATCTGAGGGATATGGTAATAAACATGACAGATATTGTCCCTACTAATCCTGCCTTCACAAACCTTACATTCTGGTAAGACAGAGCATCATTAAACAATTCATTTCACAATTAATTAGCCAATTAAATGGTGGTAATTGCTACAAAGGAGAGGTAGAGAGAGCTACGGTGTGATTAGCTGTAGAAAGTTCTGGTTAATCTGCTGAACATTTTGAAAGCTATCATTAAAATTAACTTTTCCATAGCTCCATATGGCAGTTGTTTTAAAAAAGAGCAGGATTTCCCTCTTATTTAAATTAATTTAAATTTCCCTCTTATTTATCTGAGGGAAATAAAATCATTGATTAACGCATATTCCTAGACAACAAGACTATTTAAGCGTAAATTAGAGATAGTCAAGACATACTCAACGAGAATGTCTCCTGAGCACCTACTACACAATGGAACCCTCTGGCGGGCTTTCCCAATGATACTGTTAAATAGGAGCTTTTATCCCAATTTAAA
Source organism: Balaenoptera borealis (assembly GCF_965194805.1). Classification (NCBI taxonomy): domain Eukaryota; kingdom Metazoa; phylum Chordata; class Mammalia; order Artiodactyla; family Balaenopteridae; genus Balaenoptera; species Balaenoptera borealis. The sequence continues at coordinate 88,768,914 of NC_138865.1, forward strand.
GGGGAGAAACTGAAGACACAGAGGTTAGCCAATTCTTTGAAGGTCAGTCACACAGCTACCAAGTAGGACCAGGATTCAAACCTAGGGTGGTGTGACAGCAACACCCAGAATCTTTCCCTGAACCATACTGTATTTTCTAATCTTAAAAGCTGATCAGCCAAGAGTTGAAACTTTGGACTCTGACATCATAGGTATGCAAAGTCTTCTTGTCAATCCCATCTCTCCTCCATGGGGCCCTGGAGAAGAAACACTGCATTTTCCGGAAACCAAAAGGATCAAAATGAGGAGATCATGTATGATGCAAACCACACTTCTTGGGGGAATTGTTAATTACTGGAATGATTGCATTCCTTTCCCCTGAGATATAGGCTTCTTGAACAAAAAGCTTTAATATTTTGTTTATGCAAATAGAGTAACCATTCTCCAACTCTCAAATAAGATGCCCACGTGGGGTCTTTTCTCTGCCATTCTACAACTTAAGCAAACAAACATTGTTCTTCTCTAAGGCAACACCACCTCTTGGTGCAGCCAAACCTTGCCCAGAGTTCCTGGCCCCAATTTCAGGAGCAACACCATTTCCTACTAATCCAGTTTTCTCAGAGTTTAAAAGGGACAATGAGGCTTCACTTTGCATTTGAAGAAAAAAAGCTCATCTTCTCTGGACTCATCCTCTGGCCTGGAGATGATCTTCATCTGATCACCCAGTGGGTCTGACTTCACAAATGCCCTTTTCCATCAATGACAAACACTTTGGAGCATTTTCCAACATTGAGAAAGAATCCAACTTTGGAACAGAAAAGTGTAGATTGTGCCTTGGCCAATGTGCATCCCTGGAAACCTGCTCTTGGAAGCCTACTGCTCCCACCACCCCCAGCCAGTCCCACCACAGGAGTTTGGGAACCCGGATGTCCACTGAGCTGCTCCTGAAGCAGACAATCTGTCTTCTTGAGAGTGAACAGGAAAGAGGACACCTGGACAGACGTGTTCGAACAGCCCTCCCTCCTAAGGAGCTTGCCTTGCAGGTTTCCTAAGAGCTGATGTGCCTGTGGATTCTATAATGAGGAGGGATTTGTTTGTTGAAGGATCTTTTCAGCTTTATTGCTTAACTCAAAGGTGAGAAGGGGGTGGGGGCAAGATGAGAATTACTCTCCTTTGCCTTCCCAAATAGTCCAAATTTAAGCTTAGTCTGCCCTGAAACAGCAGCAAAGATAGTTTTAAAAATGTGGAGCCAGAAGTTCTACTCCTGGATTGGCCCCCTAACCTGCTACGTGGCCAGGGCAAATCCTTCCCTTTCCCTGGGCTAGAGTCCCCTCATCTGTTCAATGAGAAGGTGGGAACTATTTTCCGTGTCTCAGTTTCCTTATCAGTGCAATGGGAATTGCAGTAAATATCTGACTTCACTCTCCTGGCTGTTAGAAAGATCAACATGGAATAATATAAACTAGATCTGAGAACTGAAGGCTTAATTTTGACAATGGATGAGTTAGACCTATAAAGCAGTGCCACGTTCTCATTGGCTTTGAGATTTCTTTGGTGGTGGCTATTAACTTCTTCGTGCAACCAACATAATTTATTTTATTTTATAACTTTTTATTTTGGAAAACTTTTCGATTCACATAAGAGTTCCAAAAAACAGAATAGAGAGTTCCCATTCATCATTCGCCCCAACTTTCCCTGATATTAACATCTTACATAACTATTGTAAAAGTATCAAAACTAAGAAATTATTATTGGTACAAAACTGTTAACTACAGACTTCATTGAGATTTCACCAATTTTTCCACTCATGTCCTTTTTTTGTTCCAAAATCCAACACAGGGTAACATATCACATTTAGTCGTCATGTCTCCTTACTCTCCTCAATCTGTGACAGTTTCTTTTTTTTTTTTTCATGACCTTGACATTTTTTGAAGAGTACTGCTCATGTACTTTATAGAATGTCATCAACTCAGGTGTGTCTGATGTTTTCTCAGGAAACAACAGAGCTAATGAGTTTTTAGGAAGAATATCACCGAGGTGAAGTTCTCTTCTCACTGCATCATATCAGGGGTATGATGTACATAAAGTTATTATTGGTGATGTTAAACTTGAGCACTTGGTAAAGGTGGTGTCTTCCAGGTTTCTCCACTACAGTGTTACAATTTTTCCCTTTCCATATCCTACTCAGAGATGAGAAAGACTGAGTTCAGCCTATACTACGCACCAAGTTCTCCCACCCCCTGGGAGAGGAATATCAAAAAATCTGTGGACATATGTTAAAACCACCACACTTGGCGGGAGGTCCCTTGAGGCAATACAAACATCCTGTTTCTCCTTAGAGTTTTGCCTACCAATTTTACCATACTCAGTGGATCTCGCAATTAATACTGTGGTGTTCTAATGGTGATTTTCTATTTCCCTTATTCCTTCTATCAATATATTCGTTATTTGGAATTCTTCTATAATGAAGATTTGGCACTTCTTCCTTATTTGTTTATCTATCTATTTATATCAATATGGACTCATGGATCTTTTTTTAATATACTTTGGGTTATAACCCAATATTATATTTATTTACTTTACCCACTGCAATTTCTTTCAGGTTGACTCTTATGTCCTTTTTTCATGCTCCATCTTTTTTTTTTTTTTTTTTAATACTTCCTTACTTTCTGGCACTACTTTAGGCATTAGAATCATCTTGTATTTACCCTGACTTAGTCCTATAACTGGCCATTTCTCCAAAGAGCCCTGGCTCCTTTCACTGGAGAATGACATTTAGGAACCAAGGTCTGGACTCCGAGAGTGCCCATTGCTACTGGGGTGTCACTGCTCCTAGGCCCTCTCAGCCGACAGAGCAAGGAAATGTAGAAGTATGCTGACCCATGTATACACACATATCTATATTTGTTTCTGTATCTATCTGTATACATAGATTAAAGTAGACTTGAATTCATTCTGACACTTCTAACTCTACTGTATCCCCACAGAGTTCATTCTCATTTTTCCCCCATGCTCACGTGTGACTTCCTTCTCTGACAGGAGGAACCTGGCCCCCGTTATCTACAATTTATTTACTTATTTGTTTAACCTTCATATACATGTAGTTTCAGAATGCTAACCTCTATTCCTATGAAGAATACATTTGGGGCTTCCCTGGTGGTGCAGTGGTTGAGAATCTGCCTGCTAATGCAGGGGACACGGGTTCGAGCCCTGGTCTGGGAAGATCCCACATGCCGCGGAGCAACTAGGCCCGTGAGCCACAACTACTGAGCCTGCGCGTCTGGAGCTTGCGCTCTGCATCAAGAGAGGCCACGACAGTGAGAGGCCCGCGCACCACGATGAAGAGTGGCCCCCGCTCGCCACAACTAGAGAAAGCCCTCGCACAGAAACGAAGACCCAACACAGCCAAAAATAAATTAATTAATTAATTTTAAAAAAAAGAATACATTTAACAACTAGAGTACAGTGTTTATAAACAGTTCTTTTTGTCTCTAGCCAAATACAATTTTTAATATTTAAAAGAATGTCTGGATTCAAACCCCATCTCTGCCACTCGTTGGCTGTGTCAGTGTGAGGAACACACTTAACATCTCTGTCATCTCAGTTTACTCATCTATAAAACCAGAATAATAGGCTACCTTCTTCATAGCCCTGATGGAGAGGGAAGAATTAGAGGAGAAAAAATATACAAAGGGGCTCAGGAAAATCGCCTAGCACTCCTCAAATGTTTGATGTAATCATAACATCACAGTCCCTGAGCTCCAGGGTTGGGCCCTGCAGATGGCAGCTCCTGTCCTCTGAGTCTTATCCTGCTCTAAGGCACATACAAGGGTTACAAGTGTCCACTCCTTTCTGCATCCAACTCAGTGAGTCTGATCCAGGCCAAGCTGGGAGGGAGCCTGGTCTCTGGCTAAATAAACACAGACACTAGAAGTGTCTAGGCTCTTGGAGGCTCTCACTAGCTGCTGGAGCATTTCAGCCCAACCGCCCTGACCAGAGCCAAAGCTCTTCACTGGTCTTTGTCCTCAGCTGCCTTTTCTTCTGCAAGCAGCAGAACTTTCTGGGGGGCCTCTCCCTCTTTGTTGGGAAAAACCCCAGCATCCTGAGATGGGAAACTTTGCTCTTACTTTATTTTGCAGACTGGCAGGGCCCCTTCCCTCCTCTGGTCTTCAGTTTTCCCATCTGTAAAATGAGGGTGTTGGATTAGGCCAGCAGTCCAAACTGGTAGCTGGATCCAGCAGGCATGTGTTGTATTTGGCCCACAGGGCACTTTCAGTAATTTTTTTAATTAATAGTCCTTATTTTTAGAGCAGTTTTAGGTTTACAGAAAGTTAGCGGAAAGTTGAGAGCTCCGATATGCCCCTCTTCCTACCTCCACCTCCACGCCAACAGTTTCCTTTATTGTTAACATCTTGCATCAATATGGTACAGTTGTTGCAACTGATAAACCAACATAATACATTATTATTAATTAAAGCCCATCATTTATATTAGGGTTCACTCCTTGTGTGGAGTTCTATGGGTTGTGACAGATATAATGTCATACATTCACCATTATAGCAGCATAAGAATAGTTTCACTGCCCTAAAAATCCCCTATGTTTCACCTATTCATACTTTCCCCTTTCCCCTGAACTCCTGGCAACCACTGATCTTTTCACTGTCTCTATAATTTTGTCTTTTCTAGAATGTCATGTGCTTGGAATCATACAGTATGTAGCCTTTTCAGACTGGCTTCTTTCACCCAGCAATATGCATTTAAGGTTCCCCCATGTCTTTTCATGGCTTGATCAATCATGTCTTTTTATTGCTGAATAATATTCCATTGTATGGATGTACCACAGTTTCTTTATCCATTCTCCAGTATAATTTTAAGCTGGAATTATTTGCCAATAGTTGAGAATGGAAGGCATTATACTGAAATCCATATTTTCAGCTTCTCTTAAAAATGGGAAGATCTGTTAACACTGGGTCTATCTTCCCAGATGGCAAAAATTGGCTAAAATTGAATAGTATCAGGCCTCTTTGGATAAGGCATGGGTGACCTGCCCACTACAGTCACCTCCTGCCTTCCTTATGTGACCTGCCAGTTCCTGGTAAGCATTTAGACTGAATTTTACATATTATTAGCAGAGTGACTTCAGGCAAATGTGCTGATTGTTTTCCATCTGCACCATTTCCTATCCCTTAATCCTATTTCTGCCCTTTTTTGTCCTGTTCTGTGTCCTAAGACACTGACCCTGCACAGACTGCATCTGTGGGTTTGGCTGTAGGAGGCATTGGTGTGAGATCAGAGGTTGAAAGGAGAGAGGGTCCACTACCCACTCCCATCGTGCTCCCCTCACTGCTTGGGTTCCTACTGTCCAGCAGTAGCTGCAGCTCTCCAAGGCCATTGTTCCTGCTGAGCAACCCTCCCCTACCGTCCCAACCCTTTCTGGGCACAGTTAACTCCATGTCCTCCCTTTGTCCCTTCCCACTGTGGCTAGCCTCTAGGTCTCTCAGCACTCTTGTTTATTCCCTTAACCCTGTTAGTCCCCTGTAAGTAGCCCTTTCGTTGAAGTCTCTCTATTTGAACCATCCAGTTTATTCCATTTCCTGTTGAGACTGATACAGCAAGTTGCTTATGTTCTCTGTGCCTCAGCTTCCTCACCTGAAAATGGGAATCATGTTAATGCCCGCTTCAAAATGAGAAAATGCATATATGATACCTAGCATAGTCCCTGGCATAGATAAGTGCTCAGTTAATGTTCATTAATATTATTATCATCATCATCATTAGAATTTATCGCTCTGGGGCTACATCATTTCTATAGGCCTTTACAGCATGGATAGAAATGAATGGGTGATTCACCACACAAAAGTTGCTGCCAATAAATCTCCAAAGATCACCTTAATCTTTTGATCCCAAAGTAGAGTTGAGGTTTGGGTGGTATAAACTGTAATTATCTCTTGCCATTCATAAGCAAGGGGACTGGGCCCTTTATAGGCAGCTTCGATATCAAATCTTTTCTCACGTGACAGTGGCCATGTGGAACTCTTATCCCACTTACAGATTACAGCTAACATTTATGGAGCCCTTTCTCTATGCAAATAATCCAAGTCTTCATATGTGGAATTATGTAACCATTGCACATCAGTGCCTCTACAGATGATACAAATGAGGTTCTGAGAGACAAAGTGACTTGCCCAAGGTCACACAGTCAACAAGTTTTTGAATTGAGACTACACTCAGGTGTCCAGGCTCCAAGCCTAGTGCACTTCCCATTACACACTCTTCCCCTCCATGGAAGAGGACTCTGTCACACCAACACCCAGAGCTTTCCTCACCACAAAATTCTTCCCACTTCTACACAGAAGCCTCACTCGGCCTTACAAGACCCCTGATTATGTTAGTTAGGATCTTGAGAAATGTAAAGTGATATGATTGAGGGTGGGGTTATAGTCTGCCCTCGACCACCCTCTTTCCTCGTTGGGCTCCAGCGAACAGCCCCACTCTCTCACTTCCTGATGCTGACCAGGCTCATGGAGCTTGCACGCAGGGTGATCTCCTCTGAGGCGTCTCCTTGTGAGAAGGGAACAAACCTGTCAGCTTGAGAGGCCCAGTGAGGAGAAGGCCAAAAATGAGGCTCAGACAAAAAAATCAGATCCCTCCACCCAGATGTCAGCACAACAAGTATTTGTGGAATAAAGGAAAGGAAGGATGAAAGAGTAAATTATCCACCAAAGTATCAGGGTCTGGACCATCATGCTTCCTTCTCTGAGCCTCGGTTTCCTCATCTGTAGACTGAGCTACTGCCACCTGTCTTTTGGGAGCTATCTTGAGGTTTGAAGTACCCAGCACACAGTGGCCCTCAGTGATGGCTAATTCTAGCCCTCTGCCTTGTTTCACATCCTCTCAACAGGTTCTTTGATTTCTCTCAGCCTTCTGGAAACTTATTCTGGGTGATTATAGCAATAACACCTAAAAATCAATATATTTTAGATTTTTAGAAAGCAAAATGCCCAGAAACATGAAGTTCTAAATCCTTGGACATATATCTGTATGTCTCAGCATTCAATGCAGTGCTTTGAATGTGGTAAGTGCTTGAGAATTGATTTAATGTAGATGGATACGTTAAATTTAGATGGCTGAGGCTTGGATCATCATCACCTCCCTCCTACTCTCAGTAAACATAAATTGACATTTATGAAATCTCTAGAGCCCCCAACAACCTATGAGGTGATCCAGAAAGTATGTGTTATCCCCACTTCATGGATGGGAAAACCAAGTCTGAGTGAGGTTAGGCAAGTCTCCTGATTCAGCATCCAGTGGTCATTATATTCTCATGGGCTGCCTTTTTATCTGTTATTGGAAAGGAAGGGTATCCTTGAGGTTGCCTCCAGGTAATGCTTCTCTCAACCTCAGAAGCTAAGTTCCAGTGAGGGGAAGCACCTTGCCCAGGGCACACCACAGTGGAAACCAAGTTGGGACAAAATTTGGGTTCTCCAACTCTTTCCTTTGAGTTCTTCTCATTCTTCTATGTGCCTTAGATTCAACAGGAAATAGATATTAGGCAGGGAGTACTTGGGACTAACAAAATGAGACGAATACTTCAGCTCCTCAGGCCCCCAATGAATCAAGTTTCCCCTGAGAGTGATCGGAGACTAGTCTCCAGGCCCAGGGTTCTACCAGCCCAAAGGACCCAAGGCTGGGCTGTCTCCCAGGAGGCTGGCCTGGCTGCTCAGCTGCTGCCCAGGAGGCTCAGAGACGGCATTCAACCTCAGAGCTCCTGGGTAGAGCCAGGCATGGGGACCCCAGGGCACTTGGCTGCACTCAATGCCCTCTCCAGCACTGCCCCTGACCCAGTTGTCATAGGTGAGTGGATATTCAAGCAGCTGCTGGGAAAGAGGTGGCCAGGGCTCCAGGGACACTTGACTTGTCTCTCGGTGAAGCCAGGGACATGCTCCAGTGACACCCATAGATACTTCCTCTGAGGGCACACTGCCTTTGTCCCTGCCAAAGAAGCTAGTGGGAGGTAGTGAGAGGGTCCTGCTCTGAACTAAGCAGCCAGAAGAATCTGGGTGAGCAGAGAGTCGTGGATAAACTCATGTATTTACTTATTCAACAAGCATTCACCAACTACCTGCTCTCTGTCAGACTCTGCACAGAAACTAGGGATTCTGTAGTGAACTAGGCATGATGTTTGCTCTTTATATCTTGGATTTGTACCCAAGTAGCCAAAATACAAAGCAGAGACTGGCAGGGTCCTAGAAGAGGGACTCCAGAGTCATGCTGCCTGGTCCAATCTCCACCTAGCCCTATGATGCTGGGTGACCTTGAACAAGTTGCTTAACCCCTTAATCTTGGTTTCCTTCTTCCAAGAGCTATTTTAAAGTGAAATGAAACAATTGGCTTGGAAGTACTTTGCAGACAGAAGCTGAAGATGATTACTAGCATTTCATAGTTTTATCATTAATGTAAATGCCACTTATTCAGCACCTTCTAAGTACCAAGTATCTGTTCAGCATCACATGTAATTATTCCTACAACCCTAGTGACACTGTCATTATTATCTATAGTTTAGAGATGGGAAATGGAGGCTCAGAGAGGGTTGGTGAGTTACCCATGGTCACACAGACTGTAAGTGACAGAGCTGGGATTGGAACCCAGGTCATTTGGATTCCAGAGCCTATGTTCTTTCTGGACTGCCCCCTGTGGCTTCCTTCTTCCTCTTCAGTCTTTCATTCAGCAGTGGCTTACTGAACCCTTTCTATGTGCCAGGCATTGTGCTAAGCTCCGAAGATATGGGTGGAGCAAAATAGACCTGGAGCCTTCCCTAACAACCTCACAGTCTAGTGAGGAGGAAAGCAGTGAAGAATAATTACAAGCATAATAACTGTTGCCAAAGAGGGGGGATCAGACCCCCATGCGAGTGTAAACCTTATCTGGGAATCAAGCAAGGCATTCAGGAGAAAGTGATCTTTGAGATAAAATCTGAAGGCTGACGGAGAGTTGGGCAGACAAGAAGTCACGGGGAGTGGGAACAGCATGGAATCCTGAGCCACAGATGGTCAAGAAACATAACAGAACACATAGTTCAAGGAACACAAAGAGACCAGGAGCACAGGCAGCAGGAGAAAGAGGTACAAGATGGGCTGAAGAGGGAGGCAGGAGCCTCGGAGCACATGCCAAGGAGTTTGGACTTGATCCTGAGGGCCCTTGGGAGCTGAGTTCATAGGGCCGAACACCCCTCATTTTATGCCTGGTGTTTTCCTCTTCTGCCATCTGACTGGCTGGACCAGCGGCTGAGGAGTGAGTGGAGATGGGGCCAGAGGAGCTGAGAGTGACCAAACAAGCTAAGGTCAGCACGGAACTGCAGGAAGGGCTGGGAGAGGCCAGGCCAGGGCAGCACCAGGGACAGCTCTCAGTGGCTCTTGGGGCTCAAAGGCCACCAGAAATCATTCACTCTTTCATTCGTTCATTCATTCTACAAATATTTATTGAGTGCCCCTACTCTGAGGGCACTGTTCTGGGCGCTGGAGGACACATCAGAAAACTAAACAGACAAAAACTCTCTGTCCTCTTTAAGATTACTTTCTAGTAGAAGGAGACAGAAAATAAACATAACAAATAAGACAATCATGCACTGTATTAGAAGGTGACGTGTATGGGAAGAATAAAGCAAGGAAGGAGAATCAGGAGAGAAATCAAGAAGGGGAGTGGTTATAACTTTAAATAGGCTGATCAGAGAAGGCTTTACCCCGAAAGTGACATCTGGGCAAACACGTGAAGGAGGTGAAGGAAGGGTTGGGGGCATCCATAGGGAGGAGTGTTTCAGGCAGAAGGAACAGCAGATGCAAAGCTCCTGAGGCAGGAAAATGCCAGGCCTGTTGGAGCCTCTGTGAGGAATCTGGGGTGGGAGAGCAGGAATGGTTGATTCAGAGATGGGAGTCGGAGCATAGAGAGCCATTGCAAGGACTTGGCTTTTACTCTGGGTGAATGAGGAGCCACTGGGGAATTCTGAGCTGAGAGGTGACATTATTTGACTTATATTTGCATGGGATCCCTCTGGCCGCTGCGTGGATATTAGATTGTGGGGGTAATTATCTCCACTTTTCAGACAAGGAAAATGAAGTTCAGGGAGAGAAAGCTACTTGTCTGTAGTCACATGGTTAATAGTGGTGGAGCTGAGATTTGAACATAGGTCCCTCTGATGACTTCAGTCCCTGCACTGGCAGGGCTTTTAGTACAGGCGGCATTTCCCCTGGGCTTTAAAAGCTAGGTAGACTTTGGACATGTAAAGGGAAGACTGGGACGGAGAAGGGAATAAAAGGTATTAAAAAAAAAAAAAAAAAGGTATTTTAGTCAGAAGGAAAAGAATGCAAAGCAGGGAGGGTAATTATGGGTCTCTGGATTTATTGATAAAAATAGAGATATCTTTGCTTTTTAAAAAAAAAAAAAAAAAGAGAGAACGTGCTGGGGAGAAGCTGGAGCTAAGTCTGAGAAGGCCAGTTCATGAAAAAGAGCCTTGAATGCCAGGCTAAGGAGGATCAAGGAGCAGCCCCCTCCTCTTGCACCCAGAAAGCTTCCAAACTGGTGGCCTCAGTGGAGAGGGTTAGAGAGGAACGCAAAACAACAAGAAAGAAAACGGTTTCTGGTATCATATCTAACCAAGCAATTTTAACAGCTTTTGGAGGAAAAAAAAAAAACCTGCCAGATTTTGCTTGATGGTGTCTACAGGGGAATTTTGGAAACAGACAGGCTTGTGGATCAAAATATAATGCTCATCACTTAACCAGCTTTGTTTCTCAACAGCTACACTAAGTCCCTAAGCCTCTCAGCAAAAGGGAGGAAGTAACAGGCATCACTTCTCCTTGTGGAGGACAGATATCCCAGTTTGTGGGCACCTTGGGTCCCAGCTCAGACCCCAAGGGGAAAGTGGGGCCCCACTTCCTTGGCTTTGGAAGGACCCAAGAGGGCAGAGGAGCTATGGGTGGGGAGGTGTGTCTTCTTAGATCTTGTGTCTACCCTCAAGCCCCACCTTAACCCTGACACTGAGGCCTAAAGGGGAAATATTTGGAGATCTATTAGGGGCGAGGAATGGATCTCAAAGGGTCTCAATTACCCACCACTCTCAGCTCCTTGTTTTGGGCTTCCATTTGCTTTGCTCTGGTCACCTGCCATATGACGTAACTACCACTGCAGGGCTTCACCATATGGGAACTGCTAAAAAAGCCACCCAGCCACCCCCAGCCCATCCTCAATACCCCACAACCCACCCACAAGCCTATATGTCTACCAGCCTCTACTGAAGGTCAGAAAGAACAATGGAATTGCATCCGTAAAACTGGACTCCAAATAGAACTCTTCCAAGAGTCCAAAATAAAGAAATATCAACCCTCCCCAGGAGGTCTCAGGTTTCTTGCCTTGAACACCACTTCCTTTTCCCTTCTCTGAGAAAGGAACCCCTTTGTCAGTCCTTCACCAGGGGAACCTCTGCCAATTAGGAAAAGCTCAACCCTGATCACAGGGATGGCACTAACCCAAAGTCAAGGAGATTCACAGTACACAGTAACCGTCTGGCAGTATCTCTCCCAAAGTCTGAATCTAGAATAACCATGTAGGGCCCCAGCAGAAGATAGGGTGGGCTCGGGCCCTCAGAGGATGGTCCTCATCCATGTGTTTCCACCAGTATGAGATAAAAATTCCTACTCATTCTTCCCACAGTCTTCCAAATGGTAATGCTTGGAGAACACACACACACACACACACACACACACACACACACCATTTCCCAAAGCTAAACCATAATTCTCAAAACCAATGTAGGCTCTAGACTACTAGAAGAAAACCATTTTTCTAAATCCACATAAGCTGCCTAGATTTCTCTGCCCACATGGAGATGCATCTTATATTATTATACAAAGCAGTATCATGTCCCCTCTTTTGCTCAAGCCAGTTGGAACTGAGTTCCTATCACTCGACACTGAAAGAGTCCTGACCAATGTACCTCACCTCTCTGTATTGTTAAGAAGCTTTTAGCTGAAAATAACAGAAATGTTATCTCACAAAACAAAAAGTGTAGAGATAGGATGGCCTTCAGGGAGGGTTCATTCAAGGGTTCAACGATGTCTTCAGGTTCTTTCAAACTTCCCATTCTGCTTAGAAATGAGATGACCATATCTGATTTCAGATATCACATCCACATGACATCAACACAAGGAAGTAGAGGGACCAGCTTTTACTACATCTCTTTCTCAGGGGTAAGACAAGGAAACCTTCTCCAGCAGGTATCTCCTGTGCTTCATTGGCCAAACCTGGATCTCATGCCTTTCCTCAACCAACAAGTTGGGACAGGGCCAACAGCAAGTGAAATGGAATTTTCCTGAGACCAACTGGGTTCATCTCTGAAGTTAGGGGTAGGTCAGAGCCCCCCAGAGGCAGATGGCTGTTGCTGTGTGTGTACGATGGGGCTTCTGTTAAGAGGGAGCAAGAGGAAAAATAGATAACTAATAAGGACCTACTGTATAGCACAGGGACGTCTACTCAATACTCTGTAATGACCTATACAGGAAAGGAATGTAAAAAAGAGTGTATATACATATATGTATAACTGATTCATTTTACTGTACAGCAGAAACTAACACAACATTGTAAATCAACTATCCTCCAATAAAAATCAAAAAAAAAAAAAAAAAAGAGGGAGCAAGAGGAGGCAGGGCACCGGGCAGGCAGCCACTAATGTGCGCAGCGCTACATCCAATGGCTACCCTCACTGAAGCTTCCCTTAAACTTGGGCCACAGCAAATCCTTAGGCAGGACATTTTCTCCTACTAGTTTCTGCAAGAAGTTGGACTGGAGTGAGGTGGGGCTGGAGGCAAGAGTGCCAGTTAGGAAGTCAGTCAGGCTATCAGACCAGGACCTGTGAGATGAGGAAACAGGCCAGCCCAGTAATGCCGAAGTCTGAGTCATGGGCAAGTTTTTGGTGGGAAGACTGAGGACAAGAAGCGTGTGCTCTCAGAGACGGACCCTCGGGGATTCTGCCAAAGGTGGATGGCAGGACCCTGAGCTCTTCCATGAAGGCCAGGCAAGGAGACAAGACTCTGTGAGTAAGGGGCAGAGGGAGGAGACCCCCTCCAAAGCCACCCCTTAACTTGTCCTGAATGGTGCCAGGCAGTTTGGACAGACAGGCCCCTCACCAGGCCTGCCCCTGATGGCCTCTACCCAGCAGCTCAATGGGCATTCCTTGGGGAACTGGAACAGGGAATCTGGGATTTGGTTCCTGCCGCTGGCCCTCCTCCGCCCGCACACCAACCTTCACTCTCCAAACCTTCTGTGCTCCTTCTTGCTTTCAAGCCTTTGACTATGCCGTTCCCTCAACAGGAAGGCTTCTTCCTGCCCAGGATGCCCCACTTTATCCTTCACGTACAGTCTGTAAAGCCCCACCTGAGTGAGGGGCTCCCTCCTTTTACTCCCACACAGCAGTAGTCTGTATGCCTCACCTTGGATTGTAATTTCTATCTACATGCCAATCCGTCCATCTCCCAGAATAAGCTGTGAGCTCTTCAGGGGCAGGCCCCTGTCTTGTTCATCTTGGTGACCTCTGCAGTGCCCAGGCAGCGTGGGGTCACAATACCTATGCAGGACGCGAGAATAGGGACGATGGGAAGGAAGGAGGTTCCTGTTGCCTTCTTTAGAGCTGAGTTGTCCAATATGGTAGCCAAGTAAAATTTAAAATTTAGTTCCTCAGTTATACTAGCTGCTTTTCAAGGGCTCAATAGCCACTTGTAGCTAGTGGCTATTGATTGGACAGCGCAAATATAGAACATTTCCATAAATACAGAAAGTTCTAGTGGACAGCACTGTTCTAAGAGATTCAAACTATTGCTGCAGCTCTAAAAGGAGCAGATCATCTGCTACAGACTCCTTTCTCCTCCAATCCGGCACTCAGCACAAAGCCAGATACCTCTTCCTTTCTCCTCTCTCTCCTTCCTCTCCACCTATGTTCCTCCACCCCATCTTCTTGTCTCCCCACAGGGCCAGAAGAATAATTCACAGTGGTTTCAGAGTTCTCAGAGCCTTTTTATAGTCTGTGTATCTCTGACCCTTCACTACAGTCCTGGAAGGTAAGCAGGATAGAGATTATAATTTTCATTTTACAAGTAAGGAAGCCAAAGCTCTGAGAGGTGAAGACTCTTGCCCAAGGTCACCCAGCTGGCGAATGCTGGTGTCTGGATCAGACCTCAGAGTAGACTCTGGCCCCTTCTTTTCCACCAGTGTCATATCATCTCTCACTAAGGCGTCGTCTAATCCAGCCTGCTGTCTGATGCACTTATCCATTCAACAACATTCCTCCCAAGTGTTTATCCAGCTTCTGCTTAAGTGCTCCCTATGATGTGAACCTCACTATCAGTTCCTTAAGCTGTGTTTAGATAGCTCTGCTAGAAAACTCCTGCTTATGCTGAGTCGAAATCAACCTTCTTGTAACTTTTCTATCCTGAGACCTCAGAAATCATGTGATACAGCCACTAAAATGCCTTCTGCAACACCACTGCCAGTTAGCTTGCAGCCTCTGCTCACACACCTCCAGTTTGGGGGAGCTCAACACCACTCAAGGAAGCCCCTTCCTTCTTTGGCCATTTAAAAACCAACCTCAATCCTGAAACTCCTCCCCACTGGCTTTGTCCTCTGGGTCTCCCAAGACTCTATCTGCTCTCTCTCTACCCAGGGCAGCCCCTCAGAGACAATGACCATGCCCCCTACTTTGCTTTTGTCCTGACTGCAGACTAAACAAATCATCAGAGAAAGGATGCTCTGTTCTATTAGCACATGACCTCTTCTGGCTTCCCTTTCCCATTAGCACATGAACCCCCTTATTCCATGGACCCCATGGGAAGCCAAGGTCGTGTCAATAATAATAACTACTGCCATTTATTATGTGTTCACCATGCCAGGCAATTTGAAAAGTGCTCTGCCTGTATTTCATCTCCAAAACCCTGCAAGGTGGTCCTTATTTATTCCCATTTCACAGATGAAGTGACTGCCTGTATACATGTCTGTCACCCCAGGTGAGAGGACAATTGCAGGAACCTAAAGGATGGATGGGACCTGGGATGACCCAGGTTTGGGTCTGGGTCAGTCCCAGGGCCCCAGGCCCCAAGGAGGGTGGAGGAGTACAGAGGTTATGTGCACAGGCTGTAGGGGCAAAAGATCTGGGTTTAAATCACAGCTGCTTACCAGCCGTGTGCCCTTGAGCAAGGTCACTTCACCTCTCTGAACCTCCATTTCTTCATGTGTAAAAGGGAGCTAGTAGTACAGGGCACGGAGCCCAAGGACTGCAAAGAAGAAACAATGAATGCTTAGCACTGTGCATGGCACCTAGCAAGTTCTCAGCAGTGGGAGATAATACCAGTATTATCAGTATTATTACAGAGAGACCATACCCAGGGTCAGGGCAAAGGTATTTACAGTATTACCGTCCCAAACTGAGCCTGGTCAGACCTAGTGGATTTCTGTACCCCCTGGCTCCCAGAAAATGGCTGGTATCTGAGATGAGTTCAAATGTGCTAATGGGGCTGCGGTGTGGGGAGGTGTGAGGGGCCTGGGCTGCTCCTGTGGTGAGCCAAGCAGTACCCATACTTCTCTATAGAAAAGACAGAGGGGAATGCACAGGAAATAAAGGCTAAGGGAACTAAGAGATGGCAAGAAAAGAGACTAAAATTGAGGTCACCTCACTTGCAAAGCAAACACAACTTTGAACAAGTTATCTTCCGCTCTGAGCCTCCATGTACAACTCTGTCAAATGCGGTAATAACACCACCCTTGCTGCCTTGGGGTCAGGATGAAGGAGGTGCTGTACACGGAAGCCCCTAGGCAGGGTGTAGCCCACAGCAGCACTTGGTGAGGGTCTGCTCCTGAAGCATCGCTGAGCAGCTCTCGTGGTGAGCTTTGGCCATCATCGCAGTTGACAAAAACAACGTAATAATAATAATACCTATTTCCCGAACTCCTGCTCTGGGCCAATACTCACAGCAACCTTTGAGGAAGGTGTCATTATCCCCATTTACTGATGAAACTGACAGTTCAGCAGTGAACAGGGGTGACACGCCCCAGGTCACTCAGTTAGTAAGCCAAGATGCCGGGACTGGCACCCAGGACTGGCTGAAGCCAAATTTTGTTCCTTGATACCAGGCTGTGGAAGCCCTGTGAATCAGGCCCAAGGTGTGGAAGCCTTTTGGTTGATCTTCCAGCCCAGTAGAGGGACCACCACCACAGACCTGGACCACAACCACTGTGCATGATGGAGGGGCACTGGACAAACGTCCAGAGCCCTGAGTTCCGGCCCCTCTGCTCTGCAAAAACAAATGCATGGTCTTACTCCTTGCCCTCAGCCTCAGTTTCTCCATCTGGGTGCCACAAGTCAGACTCTTGGGGTTTTCCAACTAACTCTCTGAGATTGTGCAGACAGTGGCAGGAAGGAGGAAAGCTACCCTAAATGGAAACACTGCACTGTGTTCCTCCATCCCTTAATAACCACTAATTAGTTAATCCCCACAGCAGCAGGGTGTTAACAGGTTTTTTTTTTTAACATCTTTATTGGAGTATATTGCTTTACAGTGGTGTGTTAGTTTCTGCTTTATAACAAAGTGAGTCAGCTATACATATACATATATCCCCATATCCCCTCCCTCTTGCATCTCCCTCCCACCCTGCCTATCCCACCCCTCTAGGTGGTCACAAAGCACCCAGCTGATCTCCCTGTGCTATGCGGCTGCTTCCCACTAGCTATCGATTTTACATTTGGTAGTGTATATATGTCCATGCCACTCTCTCACTTCGTCCCAGCTTACCCTTCCCCCTCCCCGTGTCCTCAAGTCCACTCTCTACGTCTGCATCTTTATTCCTCCTGTCCTGCCCCTAGGTTCTTTAGAACTATTTTTTTTTTTTTTTTAGATTTCATATATATGTGTTAGCATGTGGTATTTGTTTTTCTCTTTCTGACTTACTTCACTCTGTATGACAGACTCTAGGTCCATCCACCTCACTACAGATAACTCAATTTCGTTTCTTTTTACAGCTGAGTAATATTCCATTGTATATATGTGCCGCATCTTCTTTATCCATTCATCTGTTAATGGACACTTAGGTTGCTTCCATGTCCTGGCTATTGTAAATAGAGCTGCAATGAACATTGTGGTACATGACTCTTTTTGAATTATGGTTTTCTCAGGGTATATGCCCAGTAGTGGGATTGCTGGGTTGTATGGTAGTTCTGTTTTTAGTTTTTTAAGGAACCTCCATACTGTTCTCCATAGTGGCTCTATCAGTTTACATTCCCACCAACAGGGCAAGAGGGTTCTCTTTTCTCCACACCCTCGCCAGCATTTATTGTTTGTAGATTTTGTAATCAGGTATTATTATCCCCAGTTTACAAGCAGGAGGTTGAATGAGAGAGGGATTGGCACCAGGCTCAGGGCAGGGATGGGATCAGTGAAAATGCTACAGATTGCTTCAGAAATGGGGGAGAGCTCAGTAGAGGGATGAGGGAGGCCTCAAGGGGGAGAAACCACATAGGAATGTATTTCTCAACCTCAGGGAGTTGAAGTCCCTTTGACAGCATCTGAGCCAGTTCTCTCTGTGCACAGATGGGCAGATGGAGGCCCAGAGAGGGAGAGAGACTGGTCCAAGGTCACACAGCCAGAATCACAGACCAGGAGCACACAATGCCACAGGTTCTCAGCTGAGGCTGCTCTGATGGGGGCTGGGGAGTAGGGGATGGCTCTGAAGAGCTGGGCTCCCTCTGTGGCCTTCCTTGAATTCCTAGAGAAAGCAGTAAGCCCCCGGGGATTATGTCCGTACTAATGGCCTGTGACAAAGACAGTAGGATAAGCAGCTTGCTCTGCAGACTAAACAAGGTGCAAGAAGCCAAGTCAAACAAAAGCTGAGGTTTTGTGTTGGCCTGGCTGGTGGGCTAGAAGCAGCCTAGACTCTCGGGGGGTCAGGCCTTGTGCCACTGCCCAGAATCTCCTCTGGTGGCCTTTTCCCCCTTTGCCACTGAGGGCTGGACAGAAGTATGTCCACAACACATGACTGCCCCTGTTTGTAGCATAGAATGTGCTTTTATGACATTGCCCCCAAGATGAGGAAACTGAGGGTCAGAGAGAGGAAGGAAGATAGTGTCCCGAGGCACATAGCAAGTCAGGCAGAAGGTTGGGACCCAAGACCTCCTGACTCCCCGCGCCATCATGGCCTCCCAAATTCTTCCTTTAATTAGTGCTCAGTGACAAATGAACACTGGAACAGAGGGAAATGCAATTTTCTAATTTTTATCCAAAGTGTTGCCCTATGTGATATCTCATTAGAGTCCACAGCACAGGCTTCAAGGGCAGAGAAGCCTGGATTCAAGTCCTGCTTCCACATTTTTCTAGCCCCATGGCTTCGGCAAATTACTTCACCACTCTGAGCCTCAGTTTGCTCTGGAAAACAGGAGAAACAACAGTACCTCCCTCACAGAGTTGTTGGGATGATTAAATGAATTAATGGATGTCAAGTGTTTTGCTCTGTGCTTAGCATACAGTAAGCACCTAATTACTGCTATTGCTATTAGCAACTCTTGCACCGACCTGCTGGATGGCCCGAGGCAGGGCCCTCACCCTCAGCCTCCATACTCCTCTCTCTCAAATGAGCTGTCACAAAGATTTCTTCTCACTCCAGGGCTCTGTGGTCTCTACCACCAGCCTTTCCAACCCAAATGAAACCGTAGACTCCAGAGGCAGTGAAGTGGGCTGGGAGCCTCTGTCACCTTCTAGGCCAGGCTGCTTGCCCTGCCCCCAGCTCCACACACCTGCTCCAGGATGTTCTGGGTGTGAGTCCCCTCAGCAGGCAGTCTGTCCCTCCCCAGAGCTGGTGTTGAGTCAATTCTGTGCTGTTCCAACGGTTTGCACGTGATGGCCAATCAGGAGACCATAGGCCTTGAAAAGCTGGGGAGAACTTGGAGATTAGAGCTGAGGAAGAGGGTCAGGAAGATTTGGGGGCTAGCTGGGAGAGCATCATGTCCCTCTGCCCTGGCAGTGCTGTCCTTATGGTCTAGGGAGTCAAATCCTCCCTGCCTTGTTTCTGGTAAAAATAGCTAAAGACGCTCCTACCTCCAGGGACTCAGAAGTCGGTCTCAATCGACTCCCTCAGCAAGGGTCAAAGGGACCCTCTCCACAGTCCTAATTGTGCAGGGATTGTTCTAGTTGTTTCTGAACGCAGCTTCCTTTCTACATTCTAGAACTCACTTCTGCAAAATGAGAATGGTTTGACTCCAGGCCTGGGGCCATTTCTCACTCCTTCCCTCCTGGTTCCCAACAGGAACAAGAAGAGATCTGCCTCATGAGGATTAAGTGATATGTTCTCTAGCAGGTAGGGAGGTGGCGTGAGGAGATTACCTACCTCCCCCGACTTACCTGTCTGTGTGTCAAGTTTAAGCCCCTGGAGGGTTTCTGTAACACTGTTAGGAATCTTAAAAAGTAGAGACCCTGTTTGTGGGATTACAGGGTGTGGAGACATTCTCACCTTTTACACTGAGGCTTCAGACTGGCTACCAACCCCACTCAGTCCTGCCAGTTGCTGAGCCCTGCTTTGCACAGAAGCGATTTATTCCAGTCTGTTAAAAATGAGTCACATCCCAGGAGCCCCTTATCTTTGGGACACATTCTGCCATTAACCAGTTTGGAGTCAAAGTAATGTTTCCAGACATAAATGTAGTTGGGAAAGTGCTGGGCTGCGTTAAAGGCTCTGCTCCTCTAGGTGCTTCTGTGTGACCTTAGGCAGGTCATTTTCCCTCTGAGCTTCCATTTCTTAACCTGTTTCCAAAACATAACAACCTCCAGCCACATCTGTTGTTCATGATTAGATGAAAGAGCTTTCTGAAATGTATATTGTGGCATAAATTTGACATTTATCATTGTCAGATCTTATAAAAGTTATTTGACTCTTTATGTATATGTATAACTTTGATAAAAATAAAAACTTTTTTAAATGATGTGTTGATAGCTGTTTTACAGTTTAGTTGAAATATTTGGGAATCATTAGAGAAAAGTACATAGAAAACTAATCAAAGAAATTATTAACTCCAGGAAAAACAAAAATAAGTACAAAGAAGAGAAACACAGTATTTTACTTGGCTTAGCATTAAACAACATTTACATAGTTATATCAATACTTGTGAAAACACTGAATACTGACTGAACCAAACATTGTGATAGTATAGTAAGAGGATAAAGACAGGGACATTTAGAGAAGGTTAGTTAAGAGGGCTACACCCTCTTCCTTAAAATAGGAAATCAATAGATAATGTCTAAAATTGATAAATCAAGAAATAACAGTATAAGCATATCAACTGGAAATGCAGATATAAGTAGCAGAAGAAACAGCTAATGGAGTGTAAAGTGATTGGAGGGGGGCAGCCCTGGGGAATGAGAAAGGATGAGGAAGAGAGTTTTCATTATAATAAGACTTTAGTATTATTTTACTTTTCAAGTTATATGCATATATTCTTAGATTAAAATTAAAATTAATTAAAAAAATAAAAATAGAGGAAAGTGACAGCTACAAGGAGGTTAATTTTGGTTCCAGATAAGGAAGAACTTCCTAATATCTAGAGCTATCCAAAAATGGAACCTCTGCAGATAGTGAATTCCCTGTCATCAGAAGCTTTTAAACAGAAACTATATGTCCATCTGTCAGAAACAAGGTAGAGAGTTCTAGCTTTGGCTGGGCTTTGCTAAGTAAGCTTAGGGATCACTTTCAATTCTAAGATTCCTTCTAATTCTATGCATCTGTGGAAGCTGGGATGTTCTTGTCATTTATCTCATAACTAATTCATTTATCTGTGCATTTAATAAGCATTTGCTTAGTACCTATTTTGTTTCTGGTGCTGCACCAGGTCCTGGGTTGAGGATAGAGGAACCAAGATAGATATGACATAGTGGCTGCCAACAAGAATCACTGAAAGTCAGTCCTGGAAAGTTCCTCAGCATTTGTCTGATCCAACCCCTCATTATACAGAGAAGGAAACTGAGGCCCAGAGAGAGGGAGACACTTGCACAATATCACACAGCATTAGTGGCAGAGTCAGGCTCACATCTAGACCTCTTGATTCCTGTGCTAGTAATCTTTTCCTCACAATCCTGCTTCTGAAGAGCACTTCTTCAAAAATAGTTCTAACAAAAATGAAGTTGATTCTTCCTGGTATTTTACTAATCTCATTCATGTAGACACATCATCATTGTGCAATGAATCTTATTATTATTTTAATTATAGCAAGGTTTGACTTCCTGGATATCTGCTTCAGAAAGGCATGCAGTGAGCTTTCTGGAGACACCCAGTAAAAGTTCACTGAACCCAAACCTCCAAGTCATTCACCAGAGAGATCTAAAACAACAGAAATAAAACTAACTGACATTGCTTTGTCTCACCACCTTGTGACATGCGTGAGAATTCTTAGGTAGAGAGTTACCGCCTGTGTCATGGGTAAAATCCCAAATCATTTTGTGGAGTTTGTTATTATTCCAACAGCTATGAGAGCCAACATTTGCATGTACCAACATCTCCTTGCAGTATCACTTCCTGGATCCTTTTTGCTCGATTTAGTAGTCCTGTCTTTGCCACTTTGAAAAAAGTCCCACATCTCACTGAATTTCCGTTTTCCCTATCTGTTTTGTTTGTTTGTTTGTTTGGGTTTTGTTTGTTTGTTTTAGTAATAGTCACCATGGGTATTAGACAAGATTAGTGGTTCTCAACCAGGGACAATTTTGTCCCAGCCCCTAGCGGACATCTGGTAATGTCTGGAGACATTTTTGGTTGCCACAACTGGGGTGGAGTGATACCGGCATCTAGTGAGGTAGAGTCCAGGGCTGCTGCTAAACATCCTATACTGCACAGAGCAGCCCCTCCCAACACAATGATCTGGTCCAAAGTGCCAGTACTGCTGCTGTTGAGCAACCCTGGTTAGACTCTTTGGCTGCAAGGGACAGAAACCCAAGTCCAACTTGCTTTAGTAAAAGAAGAAAAAGGAAAAAAACAAAAACAAAAACAGGGTGGTTATTGGAAGAATATTATCATTGTTTTTAAAAAAAGAAAAGAGCTAAAAAAAACTTCAAGATGGATACACCTTGGAGATTAGCGTAATTCAGCTCCCATCTGGACTACCTCTCCTGTCTGTCTTCCTTTTGTTCTCATTCTTTCCATGTGACACAGGCCTAGCCACCCTAGTTTTGAGCTCATATCCTCGCAGCCTCACAACCAGAAAGGAAAAGGTCCTTTTCTTTCCTAGATCCACTGTCACAAATCCCAGAAAAGGATTCTGATTGGTCAAGCTTGGGTCACATCCTCATCACTTGAACCAATGACTAAGGCCAGAGAGGGTGAAGTACTATATACAATGATTGACCTAGCCTGGGCCAGTGCCTACCCCTGTGGCCAGAGGGATGAAATCTGTTTACTGAAGTGGAGGAGGTAGGCTCTAGATAGAGAAAAACAATAGCCACTACAGCATGGAATAATAAAGAGGGTGCTGGACTAAGAGTCAAACATCTGGATGCTATTCTTGGCTTGTCTCTAACTTGCTGTATGATCTTGGACAAGTCCCTTTCCCTCTCTGGGCCCCAGTTTCTTACCTGTACAATGAAAAAATGGACCAGAAGTCAAAGATATCTCCCACCTCTAACATTTGATAACTTTTGATTGGTTAAGTATTGTTCATGTTCCCAACTATGCTGACATTTGAAAATACTTGCTAAACCCACCTAGCTTTTAGATTGCTGGTTCCAGGATACAATATAGTCTAGAAATATCTAATTTTTTTTCAAATTTAGTTTAGTTATCTGGTCTTTTCCAACTTCTTAATGATAATGAAAACAGCATCAACTAAAATGCTTTAGCACCTATTCATATTTTCAAAATGGTCTGTGTACTTCTCAATTCTTTCATAATATTCAACCCTTATAGGAAAAATTTGTAGACCCACAAGAACCACTTACACATTGTTTTTTCTTTTAAAAGAATTACTAGTGATTAAGAAAGATTAAATATATGAATAAAATCTACTTTCAACTTGGTATATGAATTTTATGTTAATCCTTATTTTGAAATGCATGTAGTCAAAAGAAATAGATGGTGTTGGGAAATCTCCAACAATATGGAAGATAAGGCAAAGATTTCAATATCACCAACCACTCATTCATTCAACAAATAGTTTCTGAGTACCTACTATGTTCCGGACACTATTCAATGATCTGCCCCTGTGTAACTTACATTCTAATGGATGCAGCTACATTTTAGTAATTGAAGAAGGATTTTTTGAATTCTAGCCCATCATCAACGAGGTGAAGTCCATACCTCTCAGCCCCTTGCCAACCCCACCAGCTCCAAGAGAACTCCCACTCACATCCTACACCTCACCAAACAGAACTTCCAGGTTGCTATCTTTGAAATTCACCAGTTCCAGGACTTCCCTGGTGGTGCAGTAGTTAAGAATCCACCTGCCAATGCAGGGGACACGGGTTCAATCCCTGGCCCAGGAAGATCCCACATACCGTGGAGCAACTAAGCCCATGCGCCACAACTACTGAGCCTACGCTCTAGAGCCCGCGAGCCACAACTACTGAAGCCTGCGTGCCTAGAGCCCGTGCTCCGCAACAAGAGAAGCCACCACAATGAGAAGTTCGCGCACCGCAACGAAGAGTAGCCCCCACTTGCTGCAACTAGAGAAAGCCCATGCACAGCAACAAAGACCCAATGCAGCCAAAAATAAAAATTAATTAATTAATTTTTAAAAATTTTAAAAAAAGAGTAGCCCCCACTTGCCATAACAAGAGAAAGCCCATGCTCAGCAACGAAGACCCAGCAAAGCCAAAATAAACCTCACCAGTTCCCACACACCTCTTCTACTTGGAACCCTTTTGCCTTCTCCACATTAGTATCACTGCCTCTAGGAAACCTCCTTGCATGGTTCTTTCTTCCTACCCCCCAGATTTAGTCCTGCCCTACTCTGTGCCCCCCAAACCTCATACACATGTCTATCACTTAACACCTCTCATTTTATGTCAGAATTATTTTTTATGTCTTTGCTTCTCTCACTGGAATACAGAGTTCTCTAGGGAAAGGAAAGGTTCTTATTTACCTGAGGACTTTTGGGGCTTGACAATCCACACACACACACACACACGCACACACACACGTGCACACGCATGTGCCTCAGACCTGCTCTTCCTCCTCTACTCCCCTTCTCAGTGAGTGACACCCCCATCCTCCCTGTTATTCAGGCTAGAAACCTGGGCATCATCCTCAATGAATCCCTTTCTCTAACCTCCCACATCCAACCAAGGTTCATCATGTTTACCTACCTCCTTACATACCCTCACCTCTGGATGAATCAGTTACTTCCCTTGGCCTAGATCAAACTTGCCCTATCCCTCATAGCCTGGGTAGCTTGTTATTCAGGGTTCACTTTAACCTTGACCTCCTCTAGGAAGCCTACATTAATTCTTGTCCCTCCAGGCTGGGCTGAGCGTCTGTTCTCTGGGTAGTTTAGGTCTCCCGTGCTTCCTAGTTTATATGGCAATTCTTCTTCTCTCCTAGTAGACTATACACTCCAAGAGGGTGGGTTATTGTTTATGACTGCATCCCCAGCTTCTAGCCTATTTCCTGAGATGTGATAAGTTACCACTAATGACTTTTTAAATAAATGCAGGAACAAACTCATTTGGAGTCAGAAAGTCTGGATTCCACTCAGATCTGCCATTAACTAGTTGGGTCACTATGCACTTAACTTCACTGAGCCTCAATGTTCTCATCTGTGAAATGGCCATAATAATTCCGCCCAGTCTACCTCCAGGGTTGAATGCAAAAAGCATATGAGATAATAAATGTGAAAGCTATTTATAACCTCTGGGTTGTTTTACACATGTAAGGAGTTACTTCTAAATGTTTTGGGTTGTGTTTGGTTTTGGTTTTTGTTTTTATATTTTCTCTGATTATTTTAAATATAATTAGGTATTGCTCCTACTTGTGAATTTCCTGTAGGGGCAGAATCCAAGAACTATGTTGCTGCTACTCATCTCTGAGAAGATTAGAAGTGTTTTGATTTTTTAAAATGTTTAAGAGAATATTTTTGATACAAATTGTACTAGAGGCACTATTGGAAATAATCTAAATTTCACTTAAGCAACTAATACCAAATTGATACAAATTAAACAAATTAACTCTTTATAAGTATTGATATAAAGGGAAAGAACTGACAATTTAGAACAGAATAGGAAAAGAAAATATACAAAGCAAACTTAACTTCAGTTTTACACTTATTAAATTAGCAAAAAACTTTTTTTTTAAAATAGCCTTTGCTCTTCTCATTTGGTTGATCTTAATTTATTTATTTATTTTTAATAAATTTATTTATTTTATTTATTTATTTTTGGCTGTGTTGAGTCTTCGTTGCTGTGCGCGGGCTTTCTCTAGTTGTGACAAGAGGGGGCTACACTTCGTTGCGGTGCGCGGGCTTCTCATTGCTTCTCTTGTTGCAGAGCATGGGCTCTAGGTGCGTGGGCTTCAGTAGTTGTGGCACATGGGCTCAGTAGTTGTGGCTCGCGGGCTCTAGAGTGCAGGCTCAGTAGCTGTGTTGCAAGGGCTTAGTTGCTCCGCGGCATGTGGGATCTTCCCAGACCAGGGCTCAAACTCATGTCCCCTGCATTGGCAGGCGGATTCTTAACCACTGAGCCACCAGGGAAGTCCCACAAAAAACATTTTTAAATGATAAGTCTCAATGCACATACACTGCTGTTGGAATGTAAATTGCTCAGTTCTCTGAAAAGCAAATTGATAAAATATATCGAGAGCCAAAAAATAATTCTACTCTTGGAAAGCTATCTTAAGGGAAGAATTTAACAGAATAAAAAAGTTTTGTGCACTAAAACATATAGATTACTCATAAATAATAAATAAATAATCAAAAAGTGCCAGCAACTACGACAATGGAGAAATGGTTTGGTAAAGCATGCTGCATCCACGGGATGAAGTATTTTATACAATTAAAAGCAATCATTATGGATGCATGGCCAGGGTGCTCTTAGTCCTGCCCACAAAACTCCTGTGAGTCCTGTTGGATGGTTTCTTCATGATCAGGGGAGGGCCAAACTCTCAGAACAGATCCTTGCTCAAGTCTTCAAGCACTCAAGGCCAAGTTCTCCAAGATGTTCCCAATGAAAGTGTTCAGCTTAAGCCATAGCCTACAATATAGTGGCAGTGGATTTGCAGGAGGTGGCAATGGGCACACTAACATTTCAGTAGCTTGGTAACTTACTGTTGACTCTGCTCACAATGAGGCTGTTCACATTCTGCTGGCCTTGAAGGAGACTATGGACACCTGGAGCAAGGTTGTGTCTCCTGCAGCCAGCTCCTAACCAAAATTAAGAGGATGGCCAGGGACTTCCCTGGTGGCACAGTGGTTAAGAATCCGCCTGCCAATGCAGGGGACATGGGTTCGATCCCTGGTCCGGGAAGATCCCACATGCCGTGGAGCAACTAAGCCCACGCACCACAACTACTGAGCCTGCACTCTAGAGCCTGCGAGCCACAACTACTGAAGCTCGTGCGCTGCAACTACTGAGGCCACGCGCCACGACTACTGAAGCCTGCGCGCTCTAGGGCGCACGTGCCGCAACTACTGAGCCCACGTGCTGCAACTACTGAAGTCCATGTGCCTAGAGCCTGTGCTCCCCAACAAGACAAACCACTGCAATAAGAAGCCCGCACACCGCAATGAAGAGTAGCCCCCGCTTGCTGCAACTAGAGAAAGCCTGCGCGCAGCAACGAAGACCTGATGCAGCCAAAAAAAAAAGAGGATGGCCAGACTCCCTGGGGAGAAGGAGTCAAGTGCATTCAAAAAGGCAGGGGTGGGGGGGCTTCCCTGGTGGCGCAGTGGTTGAGAGTCTGCCTGCCAATGCAGGAGACACGGGTTCGAGCCCTGGTCTGGGAAGGTCCCACATGCCGCGGAGCAACTAGGCCCGTGAGCCACAATTACTGAGCCTGCGCGTCCGGAGCCTGTGCTCCGCAACAAGAGAGGCCGCGATAGTGAGAGGCCCGCGCACCGCGATGAAGAGTGGCCCCCGCTTGCCGCAACTAGAGAAAGCCCTCGCACAGAAACGAAGACCCAACACAGCCAAAAAAATAACTAAATTAATTAATTAAAAAAAAAAAAAAAAAAAAGGCAGGGGGGGCTCTGACTCTGGGCTCCCTGTAATTGTAAGAGGGTCCCATGAACTGTGCCTCATGGTATTCATGTGCTTGTGTAGTACCCTCTTCTTGAACCTGGACTGGTCCTGGTACTCAACTGTAACTAGAGAACACAGCAGAAGTGAAGCTGCATGCCTTCTGAAGCTAGGTCAGGAAAAGCTTTCAAGCTTTTGTCTGGAACACTCTCTGAAAGCCATGGGCCTCGTGACTGCCATCCTAGAGAAGCCACTTTTAGGCACTCTGGTTGACAATACCAGCAAAGCGCAGCCTTTCAGCCATTCCCAGTAAGGCACCACACGTCCTCCAGACCAGCCCATCCATGAGCTGAATCCCCCCCAGGTGACTTCAGTCGGTATTGTATGGAGCAGACGAATCAATCAGCTAATCTTGGACCAAATTCCTGACCCATGAAACTATGGGACATTATTAAATGGTTGTTGTTTAAGCCACTAAGTTCTAGGGTAATTAATACACAATAGTACATAAGCAGCACATCACCTTTGGAGGATGCTTGAGAATAAACTCATAATTCCAGAAATAGGTAACGATAAAGAATCAAGTATTTATCTTGCCTTCCCTTTATGAACTGTACTTCAGAGTAACCAAACAGTTGATGAGATCAAGCTCTTCTTTATAAATAATTATAGCTAATAAATGATGAGGGAATATCAGAATTAGAATATCACCATTTGAAATCCCTGATGAAATAATAACGATCATCAATAACTGCAAAAATCATTAGGCAAAACCCCAGCGAGGAATGGTATAACAGGTTAGGCTGAAAACACCTCAACCCAACGATCAATATCTTCTTAATAAGCTATGAAGAGAGAAAACCAGACTTTACGTGCCTCCTGATATGAGGCAACAAGAAGTATATGGCACCAACTCTGAAGCTTTCTTGTCCCCAAATCAAATCTGAGCCTGATAACACTTCTAGATTTCATCCCAAGGACCAGAGGAACATGTTACATGATCCCCTGGGGGTGTAATCCACAAAATCAAAAACATGGAAAACTCTACGGGACAAACAACCAAATTTCTTCAAAATATCTATTTTTTTTAAATAGAGGAAGAAGGGGACCCTATTGATTAAAAGAAACTTAGGAGATATATCAACCAAATCCAAATGTGTAGACTATCTCTGGATTCTGATATATATATATATACATATATATATATATTTGAACATTTAATACATTTGAAATATATATATTACTGTATATATATATGATAACTGACTGGATATTAGATGATATTAAGAAATCATTTTTAATTTTTAGGTGTGATAGGTTACTATAATTTTTTTAAAAGCCTTTATCTTTTAGAGATAAAAGATACATGTATTCCAATGCATATGGGATTTTTCTTCAAAAGAATCCAGTGGTAAGGGGGTAGGAGTGAATAGGGTATAAATGAAGCAAGACTGGCCATATATTGATATTTTAAAGTTAGGTGATGGGGATATGGAGATTTAATATACTAATATCTTTAGTTTTATATATAATTTAAATTTTCGTCTAAAAAAACTTTAAAACAAATAGTTCTAGCCAAAAACAGTGTTTCCAGTGATGCATCTCTGAGTGGTTTGAGAGCAAGAGAGACAGTCTTTACCTCCTCCCTCTCGCCAAATCCCCCTGCACTTACAGGACTAGAAACCTAAAGAGGCATCTGAAGTCACATTTTAAGGAAGCATAATGGAAGGGAGTTTGGAGAGGGAATGAAATCATTAAGGAGGATTATACTGTCACCACTCGACACAATGGGGATTGCTGCTTTTAACTGCTTTAAACAAGTCTTACTTCATACCAGAGCTTCGACTCAAGAAGGCGTCACCATGGGAAGTGGATCCTGCCCAGGAGATCAAATCTTTCTTCCTGGCTGAGTCTTTGAGTGCATGCTCCTGCCCTCCACAGCAAGAGAATAGAGGGGATTCTTAGAATGCACTTGAAATTCTCTTTTCCTCTTCATGGTGTCCTTGCAGCCAGGGGTCTTGGAAAGCTCAGGAATGAAGGTGCCTCGGATAAAGTGGCCTTCCTGACTCTGAGGGGCTGGGGGACCAGGTCAAGTTTCTGCCTTTCTGGGGGTCTCTACTTCTTGCACATTCAATGAGACGTAGTACAGCATAGAGTCAGCCAGCCTCTGGACACAGTTGGTTCTGCAAGTCACCAGCTGTGCAACATTCACCTCATTGCATCCCTGAAAGCAAGATACGGCACCACTAGCTCTACTAGAGCCATCCACAAAAATTCAGCCAGAGTTCTAACTCTTACTGCATCTTCTCAAACTGGCACCATCTGATCAGGAAATACAACCTAAATGTGTGCCATCAGTGTTTCCATCAGTCCATGAAGGATACAGGCTTCATCAAGTTGGACTAAGTGATCTTCCGTGAATGGATTATGTAAGACATCTACCTGACAAAACAATGCTAGCTCTTTGTACAAAGAAAAAAAGTCTTAATCTTAAAAAACCAAAAAAAAGTAGGGATGATAACTTCCAGCTCACATTGTTGTTGGAAGGATAAAAGCAGGTAATGTATGTGAAGCGCTCAGCATGGATCCTAGCATTGAGTCAGCTCTCAATAAAAGGATATTACTATTATTTATTTCTCCATAAAATGTGGATTGGATCGAATTAAGCTTCCTCCTAATTCCAGTGTTTGAGGATTCATTCATTTATGCAACAAGCATTTATTGCCAAGCCCTACACCAGGTGCTGGTGCTATAAGGTGGAGACACCTGACATGGGTGTTGGAGGCTAAAGTCAGCATATAAGGCAAAAACTCTGCATACTCAAAATTATTCTTGAAAACTCTTCCACCATCAACCGACCTCCCAAGCATCTGCTCCCCCATTCAGAGGTGCTGCTGGTGGGAGGAGCAGCATGGAGTGATGGTGGCTGAGGGATCTTTCAGGACATGGCATCTTGTCTCCTCCCAGGCCCCAGAACATGAAAGCCTTAAACTTTCCTCCATTCAGAGCAAAGCTGTGTTCCCTCCTTTGCTTTTGAGCCTTCAGCCCCAGTGCTGGATGAGAAAATGGAGGGCAGCCTCAGGGGTCACCTTCCATCAAGCTCAGGGTCGTTGTGAGATGGTCATCGCCCAGTTGACCAGAAGCATGCTGTTCCACTGAAATGTATCAAGCACCTTCCATGAGCAAGGTGTGCTGAGCATTGGCAAGAGTGGAGTAAGCCGAAGGTGGCCCCCCCAGGACTGTACAGATGCAGACCCTAGCCACAGTAAAGCAGGGTCAATAGGGCCACAGGAAGGCCCAGAGATGGGCTATGGGGGCCTAGGGGACAGAAAGAGTTACCTCACCTTCCTGGGTGGTGATACTGAACCCGACCCTTGGAGAACAGAGAAGACCTGGGCGCAAAACACTGGGGAAAGGGTGCCCTGGGATGAGGAGACAGCAAGAGGCAAAGTTGGAGGCAGGGTTGATGGGCTGTGTCTGAGGAACAGCATGTGGACCATACGTTCGGTTGAAGAGGAAGGCGAGGCTGGAGAGTCAACGGGGCCAGGTGGCAAAGGCCGTAAGGTCAGGCCAAGCGGACTGGGCTTGGTTGTGTAGGCAGTAAAGAACCAAAGGCCTGCAGCTGGGCTTAGCGAGGGGACCCGCCTGGGGTGAAACTCTCCTCCCAATACCTGCCCACAACCTCTCATAGGACAGTGCACAGCACCCTCCCAGGTTCGGAAAGCCCCAACTACAAACCCTTCTGCCCCAAGATCAAGCCTTTCCATAGTGGCTTCAGCAGGAACTTTAGGGTCAAGAGAGGCAACCCTTTAGGTTTCTCTATACAACTGCCCTTCATTATGGAGAAACCACACCAAGATGGGGTGGGAGTGGTGGAGGAGATGAAGGCTAAACCTAAGAAGAAGGGCTACTGACAAAGTGGCAGACTAAATAACCTGAAAGCTCCCTGCTACAAAACACCTAGAAATGCTGGGTAATATTTGTTTTAGTCATTTGAAATATACCGGAAATGTCAAGGGAAAGTAAGGGTATTTCCAACATCAAAACAAACGGAGAGGGACTTCCCTCGTGGTGCAGTGGTTGGGAGTCTGCCTGTCAATGCAGAGGGCACGGGTTCGAACCCTGGTCTGGGAAGATCCCACATGCTACGGAGCAACTAAGCCCGTACACCACTAATACTGAGCCTGCGCTCTAGAGCCCGTGCTCCGCAACAAGAGAAGCCACCGCAATGAGAAGCCCACACTCTGCAACGAAGAGTAGCCCCTGCTCGCAGCAACTAGAGAAAGCCCACACACAGCAACGAAGACCCAATGCAGCCAAAAATAAAAATTAATTAATTAATTTCTAAAAAATCAAAGGGAGAGCTGAAAACCAGAGCTGCAGTCTTACAGAGGAGCTGTCAGGGTAGCAGTGGAACTAGGGGCTTGCCTTCCAAGCATGTGGGAAGATTGGTAAGAATTGTGCTAGAAGGGCCCTTGGGAGTCTCACTCTGTGTGTGCTTGTAAGTCCCTGGCTGTCCTCTGCTTACAATGCTTGGAAAAGCCAGAAATGTTCTCTCTAGAGAGACAACTGGTATGGTGGAAAGAACCCGTGACGTGGCTCTGCCTCTATCCTCCGACATTCCTTCTTCCCTTCTCTAAGCCTCAATTGTATCATCTTTTAAATGGAAATGATGCTGCCACAACTGGCCTCACAGGGTTACTGGGAAAATGCACTCATTCATTCAACAAACCTGTATTGAACGGGGAGTGTGACAAGTGCTGGGATATGGAGCGAACAGGATAAAATCCCTGCTTTCAAGGAATTCACATCTAACAACTGAACAAAGAGAACAGAAAACAATATGGAAACAAATTTGTAGAGATAGGCAAGGTAGAGAGGACACAGCTCTACCCAGGCTTGGCCAGGAAGGTTGGCAGACTCTGGGGGAGGTGTTGTCTGAGCTGAATCATGAAGGATGAGTAGGAGTTGCTCACAAGAAGGTACAAAGGGCATTCCAGGCATGAAGAGAGCCCAGGGTCTGAAGCAGTGTGGCATGAATAGGGAACTACACACGGCACAGTGTTACTGAGCGACAAAGTACAGCTAGGGGGGTGAGAGAAAAGGGCTAATAGAGACACAGCTCACATGGCTGGTAGACAAGGCCTTGGATAGGCACAAATAATAACACTTACGTGAATTCCAGAGAAACTTCTTCCTCCTTGAAATAATTCACAATCCTCTTCCCACACCCATGACACCTGGGGCAATCATCAGAGCAAGAGTCAGGCTACTCTTTTGAGTTAGCCTGGGTTCCTAGAAAGCAGAGCATGAGTCAGGGGCTTACGAGCTATTCTTTTATTAGAGATCAGGAGTGAGGGACAAGGGGAGTGAAGCAGGAAGGAGGGAGGGCCAATACTAGCATGTGCTATGGAGAAGGCTACCGCTAGATGCACCTCATTATCCAATTTCATGGAAATGTCCCCATGCAATCTGCATCTCAGGTAGAGTGACCAACTGTCCTGGTTTTCACAGGTCTGAGGGATTTCCCAGGACATGGGACTTTCAGTGCTAAAACTGCAACAGTTCCAGGCAAACCAGGATGAGTTGGTCACCCTACTCTCAGGACTGTCTTCAGTGGTTGAATTTTCTCCTATGGAGTGTTAATTTCCCCCGTATTTCTGGGTTGTGCATGTATGGGCATCAGATTGACAGGAAGGTCAATGGGGAAACCTCAGGGAGGGAGGAGAGAGACATGTAACATGGGCCTGAGTGAGATACTACCAGGATGAGCCTATATGAAATAAGCATCCACACAAAGTTGGTGACTGTAGCAGCCACTGGAATAAGAGATAGTGAGGCCAACAGGATCTGAAGTGGGGCATCCTTCACCCCTAATTCAGAGACATTAGTCCTGGGCAATCTCCTATCTTCAATGTGTGAGCTCTCAGCATGTGACAATCAGCTTGGTGCCTTGGTGTTCTATCCCATGTCCATCGTGAATAGAATAGATAAATACTTTTAAATTACAAAAATCCTTTTTTTTTTTTTTTCTGGCTGTGCCACACAGCTTGTGGGATCTTAGTTCCCCAACCAGGGCCCCCTGCAGTGCAAGAGCAGAATCCTAACCACTGGACCACCAGGGAATTCTCCAAAAATCCTATATATCAACTAAGAATAAAGAGGAAATGTATCTCAAGACTGTAAGGGATTACAGGTCTTCACTAGGTAGACATCTTTAATAGATATGAAAACACAGATGACAAAAAGTCGCAAGAGTATCTAATCCAGAAAGCAATGGGGATGAAACATTAACCAGAGTTGCTTTCAATCCAGATCCCTCGCCAATTAAGCACAGAGTTCAGAATTGCTCTCCTAATTCAATTTGAAGCCACTGAGTGTTCTTGCCATAGTACTCCAGTGCCTCCTCAGCATATAGACAGTAGCTAAAACCACAGGAGTGGATGAGATTGCCCAAAGAAAGTCTGTAGAGCGATAAGAGCTGTAAGACAAGAATGGATCCTGAAGAACATAACATTTAAGGAAAGGACAGAAAAAGAGGTGCTCACAAAGGAGACAAGTAAGAGCAGAAACAGGAAAATTCATTGTTGTGTGTACCAAAATAGTAGTACCAAAAGAAGAGACCCCTCAACTGTCCAATGCAGCAAAGAGGTTGAGTCAAATAAGGACTGAAAAGTTTCTAATGGGTTTGGCTATTAGGGGTTCTTGGTATCCGTAGGGAAATCTAGGGTAGGGGCAGGAGGCAGAGTACAGTGGGTCAAGGAGTGAATAGGCAGTGACGAAGTAGAAATGGTGATTTTAGACCACTCTTTGAAGAAATTTGGTAAGATTGGTCAACAAGTTGAAAGGTAAATACAGGAAAGAAAGGAGATAATTGTTGCAACAAGGCTCTGAAGACAGCTAGAGGGAACAGATGAGGTCCAGAGCATAGGTGGACATATTGGCCTTGAAAAGAATGAAGGACACTCTAAGAATGAGATAGAGGGAGTGATGCTGGATTTGAGGGTAGGTAGGTGGGAAGACAGGGATGGTCACACTTGATGGTCTTAATTTCTCCATGAAGTAGGGCACACACAGAGGGTGTGGGAAACTAAAAATGGGGTAGGAATAAAGGTTGAAGAAAGTGGAAGAATGGGTAAAAAGATTAACAAGTGGCACTAAGAGCCTGGCTGAGACTGAAGACCTTGAACTTGTTGCTATGTGTGTTCATTAATTCATTCACTCATTCACCCATTTTGGAGTACATCAATGACTGTTGGTTCCCACTGAAGCCAGTACTCAATGACTTAGTTTTGGTCATACAGATACATGTCAGAGTCTCACGAAGCTCAGGGCTCCAAGCTGTGATCAAGGATCATGACTCCATCATGGTAACACCTACTGAGTGATCTCATCTTCCATCACAGCTTCTACTACTAGGTGGATGCTGATGACCTTCAAGTCTCTGACCCCAGTCCAAACCTTTCCCTAGGCTTTAGACCAACATATACCCAACAGATATCTCAATCTCAACATATCCAAATCCATACCATCTTCACCCCCAAACCTGCTCCAATAGGAGAGTGGATCTCCCCAGTGTGTGCACGTGAGGATGTCAGGTTACCTTTTCAATGTCTACTTCCTTGTTTGGTTCTAAAAATACCATCTCCAAATGCTTCCCTTTGATGTCAGGAGTCATGACTTTCTGGGGCTATGCCTGGCCCTGCCCACTTGAAGGCTCAAAAGAAATGTTTATAATGTTACTTCTAGGCTCCCCCACCAGCCTGCACAGTCACACCATGACTTGCCACAGGGCACTCCAACTGACCAACACCCAGCACTGAAGATTCCTCCTGATATAGCCCAGCCACCAGCTCAGGGATCCTACCAAAGAACTAATGTCAGTACTTGAGATCAGGGAACAGAACAAACAGATCTAAACTCATATCATCACCTTATCTTCGCCAACAGGGTCCGACCTCCCAAAGCCAAGCTTCAGACACTCTACTACTGTAAAGCAAATCAGACCACAGATCAACTGGAACAACAGATGGATTTCATCTTCTCTGCCAGCTCAGGTGGATTAATGATGGCCACCTGAAGTTACAAAGGACTGTAGAACCTCCACCAGGCTCATCAGGAAAAAGCTGATGATGGACTGGTCATGTCTGCCACTGGAACAGGCATGAGATGGGGAAGTAACACCAGTTATAGGAGAACTTCACATGTGAAAAGGCCTCATTAGACTACAAGCCTCATACTAGACAACAATAAAAGTCTTCCAAGTCTTAATACTGGTTATGGAGCACATGATTGTCTTACGTTAGCATGTTTATTCATTTATTTTTTGTTCATTTAGAGATATTTATTGAATGTCTATTTTGTACCAGATATTGACCTAAGCACTAGGAATACAGCTGTGAATAAGACAAACAAGATTCCTGCTCTCACAGGGCTCTCATCCTAGCAGGATGTGTAACAAATAAGAAACTGTTAGGCAGATGTAAGAGCTATGCAGATAATTCAAGCAGGATGATGTGATTCAGATTATCTGAATGACTCCTTTTGACTGGGCATCAGGGAAAGCTGTAGAACAATATGGAGTAAGAGAGTTCTAGACAGAGGGAACAGGTAGTGCAAAAGCCCTAAGTCAGGAAATTATTTGTGTTCAAAGGATGGAAAGAAGGCCAGTGTAACTAATGAGGAAGAGCCTGGTTCAAAAAGACACTGGAGAAGTAAACAGGAGTTAAGATCACATGGAGTTTTGCAGGCCAGGATAAAGAGTTTAGACTTTATTCTTGGTGTTTTGAAAAATGATTTAAGGATTTTAAGCAGAAGAGTTGGCATAATCTGATTTATATTTTTAAAGAAACACTCTGGCTGCTGAGTGGAAAATAGAGAGCAGGGGTACAGGACAGAGGCAGGGACACCAGTTAAGAGGCCACTGCAGTAATGCATGTGATAGCTGATGTTGGCTGGGATGAAGGTGGTAATAGTGATGATGAGGAAAAGTTTCAAACTCTTGATTAGTTCTAGAGGGACATGCAACAGGACTTGTGTATAAGGGGTGAGAAAATCAAGAAATCAAAAATATATCTAAGGGACTTCCCTGGTGGTCCAGTGGTTAAGAATCCACCTTCCAATGCAAGGGACACGGGTTTGATCTCTGGTCAGGGAACTAAGATGCCACAGGCCTCAGGGCAACTAAGACCGTGCACCACAACTACTGAACTCGCGTGCTCTGGAGCCCGCACGCTGCAACCAGAGAGCCTGCGCGCCACAACAAAAGATCCCGCATGCCGCAACTAAGACCCGACACAGCCAAATAAATTAATTAATTAATTTAAAAAATATATATATATATATATCTAAGGTTTCAGGCCTGATAACCTGTATGAACAAATATTATTTACTGGAATAGGAAATGCTGAGGAAAGAAAAGGCTTGAAGTTGGGAGGAACCAAAAGTTTGATTTGGGACAAGTCTGACACACCTATTAGACATCCAAGTGAAGGTACTCAATAGAAGGCTGGATGTTTCTGAATCAAGTTCCAAGAGGCAGACAGAGCTGGAGATAGAGTCTGGGGAGACATGGCTACACAGAGAGTATTCAAAGTTTTGGACCAGAGGAGATCACCAACGGAGAAGAAGTAGCTAGAGAAGAGGACTATGGCCAAAACTTTGAGCACTCTGACATGTGGAAGTCAAGCAGTAAATGAGGCCATCAGCTAGACAGACCACAAAGGGGCAGCCAAAAGCATGTGATATTCCAGTAACGAAGTGAAGAAAGCAGTTCAAGAAGGGAGTGGTCTACTGAGTCAAGTGCTGCTGAGAGATCAAGTAAGGACAGAGAAGTGACCACTGGAGGTTATCGGTGACCTCATCAAAAACAGTCTCAGTGGACTGGAGAGAAAAGAAGCCCAATCACAGAGGGTTGAGCAGAAATAGGAGGTGAGGAAGAAGAGACAGGAGACAAGTCCGTGAGAAAGGCTGCTTTGAAGGACAGCAGGGAGACAGGCCATCAGCTGAAGGAAGACATGGGGTAAAGGAAAGGCTCTGCAGACAGTGGAGATGATGCAATAGGTATGCATTTTGTTGGGAATGACCTAAGAGAAAGAAACTGGGGATGCAGCAGAGATGGGAGAACTGTAGCAGAGATGGGAGAATTGGAAAAACAAGAGACCAGAGGTTCAGCTCCCAAGTAAAAGGAGTATCTTTTGGTAAAAGTAGGGACACTTCATCCATAGCAATACGAAGGCAGACAGGAAAGAGAAACACAAATCCAGACGGATTAAGAGGTGTGGTGGGAAGATAAGGGTGTTCCTTTGTAACTGCTTCCTATTTTGTCAGTGAAATAGGAGATGAGGTCATCAGATGAAAACGGGGGAGGGGTGTGGAATGGATGGCCCCTCCTGAGAGGCCCTCCCAATGAGTGGGGGAAGGAAGGAGGTAAAGGTGTGAAATAACTGTCTTTGGGAATAGGAAGTAAACACCTAGAGAAGAGTGGTAGGATTGCTGAACAGGATTGGGTGCTCATTTGAGATTTGTTGTCATGAATTTAAAGTGAGACCAGTTGGTCTGGGTATACGTTTTCTCCTATGCTTGAGTTCAGGTATGTGGTAGGAAGATATGTAGGCTTTAAGCAGAGGGCAAATATGAAGGAAGAAGAGTGGAATAAGGGAATTAGGAGTGTTTGAAAAGACTAGTTATGACGATGAACCACAGAAATAAGTGCTGGTTAAGGAAGAAAGTGAGCACAGGAGGGAAATGACAGATGATAAAAAAGTGGGAGGAGCAATGTATTAGAAGTCTTGATGAGACAGCGTAGAAACATTACACTCTGGGAGCTGGAATGAGAGGGGGTGGTGGTCAGAGAGTGGGATGCCTAGGTTTTGGGTGATGATATGGTCATGGGTGTGGCAAAGGAACGGGTGGTTGGGGTGGGATAGATCAAGGGAGGAGATCAGAGAGGAGAAGATCAAAGAAAGGCATGGAACTGAGAGGCCAACATGTTAGATGTCTCATCCATATGGATGCTGAAGTCACCAGGAACGGTGTCAGGAAAAAGGACAGACAGGAAGACAGTGTGTCAGTGCTAAAGACACTAGTGAATGAGGGTAAAGAATGGGTTCATGTGAACTTCAAGGGAGTGGAGTTTTGAAGGAAAAGAGAGAACTGGATTTAGAATTAACAACAGAAAGCAAGGAGACTCTACCTAATCCACCACACTTACCTCACCTATCCCACCTACTTCACCTCCAGGCCCTCAGGTACCCAGTGGTTAAGAGGAAAAACGTCCTCCACTTGAAAGGGTTGCAGAAGAAAGAGTGTCATAAGCAGACACCCAGCTTTCATTTGGTACAGAAACGGAAGTGAACACTCAAAGAAGTGGTTGAGGATATCGGGGAGAGTGTAACTGATGGCCATGAGTTCCCAAACGCCCAGAGGAAGAGTTTGGGAGTGCCAGAAGAGGTAGGAAATTGAGTCAGATTAAAGACTGTTCAGAGTACCATGGGGATTAGGGTCCCATTGCCCTGAAGAGCTTGAGTTTCTGGAGATGACTGAGGTTAAACGGTGTTCGAGGCATCTTGGGGTTAATCTTGAAGGTCTCCTACGGAAAGGCAGATTTGATACAGAAAGAACATGGCTGGTGGGCAACAATTCTCTTCTGTGCCAGCACGTGGGGTAGAAACCACAAAGTGAGCCCCTGGGGGATTGTTCTCTTAAGTGGCTGGAGCTGGAGTTCTCTGTGAAGGCTTCTGGGGAGGGGCCATCTGCCCTGAAGCTGGATCCTTAGGGCCAACTTTTCTCTCTGGTGGTGCAGTGCTATGGAGATCTGGAGCACAAGGTCCACAGTCTGTCACTTTGCTCCTGGGTAGTGCAGCACTGTGGTGGACAGTTTCATCTAGAGGTAGGGTTACCAGATAAAATCCAGGACTCACAGTTAAATTTGAATTTCAGATAAACGATGAATTTTTTTTTAGTATAAATATATCCCAGATATTGCACGGGACATACTTAATACTAAAAATTTATACTCTATCCCTGACGACTGCCAAATGATGTCAGTGCTTGTATTAGGCAGGGCTATCCAGAGATCTATAGGGTGAGTCAGCAAGCTGGAGACGAAGGAGAGCCAAATGGTTTAGTTCCAGTCCAAGTCCCAAGGCCTAAGAACCCAGAGTGTTGATGGTATAGTTCTGGTTCAAAGGCTGACAGGCTAGAGATCCAGAAAAAAAGCCAATGTTCCAGTTCAAAGGCAGTCAGACAGGAAGAATTCTCTCTTGCTCAGGAAAGGGTCAGCGTTTTTACTCTAGGCAAGGCTTTAACTGACTGGATGAGGTCCACCCATGTTAGGAATGGCAATCTCCTCTACTCAATCAATTTAAGTGTTAATCTCAATAAAAAAAACACCCTCATAGAAACACCAGAATAATGTTTAACCAAATATCTGGGCACCCCCTGGCCCAGTAGGGTTGATACATAAAATTAACCATCACAGTGCCCATGTTTGTACTTTTATGATGGAATTGGAAACAGGCAGTAATATTTTAATTATAATAGTTAATGAGAAAAGCGAGGCAGACCTAATCTCAAGGTGTTAACGGAAGATGAACTATCACAGGCCTGTAAGAAGCAAGCTTACAGAGGTTCAAATGGAGAAAAGTTGTGGGAGAACTAAGTAATCTCACACGCACAGTAGTATAAGCATGATGGATTCAAATGAACCTTCCCCTTTGAAAGGTCAGCCCCGGGGCTTCCCTGGTGGCGCAGTGGTTGAGAATCTGCCTGCCAGTGCAGGGCATACGGGTTCGAGCCCTGGTCTGGGAAGATCCCACATGCCGCGGAGCAACTAGGCCTGTGAGCCACAACTACTGAGCCTGCGTGTCTGGAGCCTGTGCTCCACAACAAGAGAGGCCGCGACAGCAAGAGGCCCGCGCACCGCGATGAAGAGTAGCCCCCGCTCGCCACAACTAGAGAAAGCCCTTGCACAGAAACGAAGACCCAACACAGCCAAAAATTAATTAATTAATTAATTAAAAAAAAAAAAAGTCAGCCTCAGAGTAGCGTTGCAAATAACTGTTTAGTGTCAGCAAGAAAAAAAAAAATCTAACACATTAAATGCCATTAGTCTGAATTTGATGGGTTTTGTAGTATTATATTTAATTTGTAGATTTGTTTTGGTTTTATTATTTATAGGGAGGTTATACCTAGTTTTATATCTGTACATATTAAAGTTACATTAAACTAAAATACATTTAAGTCAATACTGGGGAATCCATGAGATTTTTGTCCTTTTAAATGGGTCCATTAGACTATTACCTTTAATTTAAGAAATATTTATATATAATTTAAATGTATTTCAGGCCGTTTTTTAGGGGATTTATGTTCTGAAGCATTTCATTTGTAAAATTCATTAAACTAGATATTACTAGAGGATTTTTTTAATAACAAATTATAAAGTGTGTACTATATGCTACACTGGATTTGGAAAATGTACATCGTATCTCCTCTCTGACATACACAAAGCATTTTAGTAAATAAAAGGCTCTGAGAAATCCAACAGAAAAAGATATCAAATGTTGTTTCACTCAGTGTTTTCCAAGCTTATCTGTGCAAAGAATACCTCTACCACAGCAACTATTAATATCCTGAGGAACAGCTTTCTTTGAAAAACACTCATCTATAATACTATCTAGAATAAGAATATTTATTCAACATTTTTGGGCCAAGGACCTCTCTAGCAGTCTAGCAGAGCCTATGGACATCTTAGAATGATGTATTTAAGTGCATAAAATATAAAGGATTACAACAGAAACTAATTATACTGAAATACAATTTTCAAAATAATTTTAAAACAAATGGGAGTACCTGAAGGAGAGAGAAAGAGGAAGGGACAGAGAAAAAAATATTTAAAGAAATAACGGCCAAGGACCACATACTGTATGATTCCATTTATATGAAATGTCTAAAATAAGCAAATCCATAGAGACAAAAAATAGATTAGTAGTGGGGGTGGGGTGGGGGGAGGTTGGAAGGTGACAGCTAAAAGGAACGGAGTTTCTCTTTGGGATAATGAAAATGCTCTAAAACTGACTGTGGTGATGAATGTGCATCATCCACATAGATAATAATATACATTTAATCGTATGCTTTAAATAGCTTAATTATATGTTATACAAACTATATCTCAATAAATCTGTATAAAAAACAATGGCCCAAAATTTTCCAATTATATTGAAAACTATACAGATCCATGAGGCCAAGTGAATTCCAAACAGAAGAAACATGAAGAAAACTACACCAAGGCATATCATAATCAACTTGCTCAAGACAAATGACATACAGAAAATCTTGAAAGTACTCTGAGAAAGAGACACATTATATACAGTGTTAGAAAGACAAAGATGATGGCATATTTGTTGTTGAAAGCAATGCAAGCTAGAAGAGAGTATGGCAAAATCTTTAACATCTAAAAGAAAACACCGGCAACCCAGAATTCTACATGCAGTGAAATTATCTTTCAAAAACAAAGGAGACACAATGAGATGCCACTTCACACCCATTAGGATGGCTATTATCCAAAAAATATGGAAAATAAATGTTTGCAAGGAAATTAGAACCCTGATGCCTCACTGGTGGGAATGTAAAATGATACAGCCACTATGGAAAACTGTTTGGTGGTTTCTCAAAAAAATTTAACATAAAATTACCATATGATCTAGTAGTTCCACTCCCACATATATACCTAAAACAACTGAAAGTAGATGCTCAAACAAACACCTATACACAGCACCTAGAGTCAACAAAAATGTATCATACACTTAAAAATTTGTTAAAAAGGTAAATCTCATGTTAAGTGTTCTTACCACAATAAAATTTAAAATTTTTTAAATGTTCATAGCAGCACTATTC
This sequence comes from Balaenoptera borealis, assembly GCF_965194805.1. Lineage (NCBI taxonomy): Eukaryota > Metazoa > Chordata > Mammalia > Artiodactyla > Balaenopteridae > Balaenoptera > Balaenoptera borealis. The sequence continues at coordinate 88,811,015 of NC_138865.1, forward strand.
ATAACACCCAAAAAGTAGAAAAAAACCCAAATGTCCATAAACTGACGAATGGGTAAATAAAATGCGGTATACACATGCAATGGAATATTATCCAGACACAAAAGGGAATGAAGTACTGATACATGCTACAAACATGAACCACAAAAACAAGCTAAGGGGAAGAAGCTAGTCATAAAGGACTACATGTTGCATTATTACATTTATTTCATATTCCATTATGAAATATCCAGAATAGGCAAATCTATAAAGACATAAACAGATGAGTAGTTGCCTAGGACTGGAGGAGTGGGGAATAGGGAGTGATTTTTTTTTTTTTTTTTAATTTATTTATGGCCGTGTTGGGTCTTCATTTCTGTGCGAGAGCTTTCTCTAGTTGTGGCAAGCGGGGGGCCACTCTTCATCGCGGTGCGCGGGCCTCTCACTATCGCGGCCTCTCTTGTTGCGGAGCACAGGCTCCAGACCCGCAGGCTCAGTAATTTGTGGCTCGCCGGCCTACTTGCTCTGCGGCATGTGGGATCTTCCCAGACCAGGGCTCGAACGCGTGTCCCCTGCATTGGCAGGCAGATTCTCAACCACTGCGCCACCAGGGAAGCCCCTGGGAGTGACTTCTTAATGAATATGGAGTTTCCTTTGGGGGTGATGAAAATATTCTGCAACCACAGTGGTGATGGTTCACAGTATTGTGAATATACTAAATGCCACTGGAAATGGCACTTTAAAATGCTTAAAATGGTGAATTTTAGGTTTTTCTGTATTTTATCACAATTTTAAAAACCACAATGAGATACACTGCACACCTATTAAAATGATTAAGGTTAAAAAGACCAAAGGACTAATCTTTCTTAGAAAGTTCAGCATACACCAACTACCATATGATCCAGCCATTCCTTTCCTAGGTATCCCAAGAGAAATGGAAGCACATGTCCACACAAAGACTTGTACACAAATGTTCATAACAGTTTTACTCTCATAGCCCAAAACTGGAAATAACCAAAGTCCATCAAGAGAGGATGGATAAACAAATTGTGGTCCATCCTTACAATGGAATAGTATTCAGCAATATAAAAAGAATGAGTTATTGACATATTCAGCAACCTGGAATAATCTCAAAAGAATTATACTAAGGTATAAGAAGACGGGCAAAAATGAGCACGTACTGAATGATACCCTTTATATAAAATTCTAGGAAATGCAAATTAAGCTATAGTGACAAAAGCAGATCTGTGGTTGCCTGGTGACTAGGGATAGGACAGAGGGGTTTCAAAAGGACACAAGAAACCTTTTGTGGGTAAGGGACATATTCACTATCATGACTGGAGTAATGGTTTCACAGGTACATACATATGTCAATACTTATCAAATTATACACTTTAAATATGTGGAGTTTATCATATTTCAATTATATCTCAATGATGCTCTTAAAAACATTTTCTAAAGTATATGTGATAAGGAATGTTTAAGGAAGAAAATCTAAATCACGCTTTTATTTTCTACTAGATTGTGCTGTTATAAATTTGTCTTTAAAAAATTTAAATCTTGTTCCAGGGACTTCCCTGGTGGCGCATTGGTTAAGAATGCGCCTGCCAGTGCAGGGTACACGGGTTTGATCCCTGGTCTGGGAAGATCCCACATGCCGCAGAGCAACTAGGGCCGTGCACAACAACTACTGAGCCTGCGCTCTGGAACCCGCGAGCCACAACTGCTGGGCCCATGCACCACAACTACTGGGGCCCGCACGCCCTAGAGCCCGTGCTCCACAACAAGAGAAGCCACCGCAATGAGAAGCCCACACACCGCAACGAAGAGTGGCCCCCTCTCGCCGCAGCTGGAGAAAGCCCGTGCGCAGCAACGAAGACCCAACACAGGCAAAAATAAAAGTAAATAAATTTTAAAAATTGACTAAGCACTCAATGTGTTACACTGATTGCTCTATCGATGACTGTATTGGACAGAATAGGCTAGAATAAACTACAGTAACAAACAGCCCAAATCTGAGCAGCTTAATACCACCGAGGTTTACTTCTCACTCACCCTGCACATCCATAACAGTTGATGGGGGTCATGTTCATGGTAGTTTCCCAGAGACCCAGGCCGATAAAGCTCCAACACCCTGGAATGTGGCCTCCTTAGGCAATGCAGCCAGAGAAGAGAGAACTAAAGAGTCAAGCACCTGCGACTCAAAGTTCCAGTCCACAGGTGAGAAACACCACTTGCAATCATATTTATTGGCCTAAAATAGTCATGTGACCATGCTTTACTTCAAGGGGACTGGAGATTACATGACGTAGGGAAGAAGTGGATATTGGTGAACATTAATAATCTACCACAATTACCCATGCACAAAATTATTTCCGCACCAACAAATGACAAAAGGATTGAAACAGAACGTACTCAAAGAATGTGAACTGTCCGGGAGCCAGAGGTTCTACCCAGAAAAGGTGGGAAAACTGCAACTCCATCCACACTTAGAAGTCCTCTATTCTCTCAATATGTTCCCGGAATGGAGAGCCACAATTCCAGATAACCCAGGGACAGCTGGGTGGCAACTCTACTTGACTTTTAAAAGTCTCTAAGTGGCCTTCATATCAACTTTTTTACACTTGCTATGCATACCATCAAATACCTCCACCACTCACTCATTCAGTAGCTGCCCATTAGGCCCAGGTGTTGAAGAAACCCATCACGTGGGGCCTATACTCAGGTCTAAACAAGGTGCTATGGGAACACAGAAGAGGGAGCAATGACTTTTTAAAAGTTGTTTTAAACACTGACCTAGCCCCTTTTTTTCCTGCTTTTGTGATACAAATCTGGGTCCCCACCTTGCCAATACTGCTCCACGGCCATACACAAATCCCTTCACCTTTCCGAGGCTCAGTTTCCTCACCTGTAAAAAGGGAATAGTAAGGCTTACCTCCCAGGATTGTTGTGAGAACAAGGATGAGATCATGTCTATGGAATTGCTTTGTAAACTGTAAAGTTTTGTGTCAGTCCAATTTATCACCACCATCACCATCATCACGCTGTCTTGCACTGTCTGGAAGGGGAGCCCCAGGATTGGGGAAGGCCCAGAGGAGACAGAGGCTCCCAGCCGGACCGTGGAGTCAGGGCCTCTCTCTAATTAACTCTTCCTGGCAAAAGTTCCTTGCTGGACATGTTTGCCTGCCATCGAAACGCCAGGTGAGGCTTCCAGGGGCCGCCCACTGGCCATAACACACGGGGGAGGAATGATGATTCACCAGCCCTCTAACAGCCTCGCTTACAGGCCTCTTGGTCCAGCCCCTGGCAGAGGCTGTAGAAGGCTGGCAAGAATGCAGTGGGGCAAACAGGTTTTTAAGAAAAGAAAGAGAGAAAGATGGAAAGAGGGAGGGGAAGAAAAAAGAGAGGTAAAGGAAAAGAAAGAAGGGCACAAAAAAGCAAAGGGAAGAAATGAAGAAAAAGAAAGTAGAATGTGATTACCACGGGCTGGGGGGAGGGGGAAATGGGGCGTTGTTATTCAATGGGTGGGTATATAGTTTCAGTTTTGCAAGATGAAATAGTTCTGGAGACTGGCTGCACCACAACGTGAATGTACTTAACACTACTGACTGTACACTTAAACATGGTTAAGTTGGTAAATTTTATATTATGTGCTTTTTATCATAGTTAGAAATTAAAAATTATTTTCAAAAGTGAAGAAGTGAAAAAGGGAGGAAGGAGAGGCAAGGAGAAAGAAAGGAGGGGGGAGAGGAAGGAAAGGAGAGAGGGAGGAAGGAAGGAGAAGGGTGTAGGGAAGGAGTTAGGAAGGAAGAGATAGAGGAAGAGAAGGAAAGAGAGAAAGGATGGAGGGAGGAAGGCCAGAAGGGGAAAAGGAAGAAGGAAAGAGGAAGGGAGGAGGAAGTAATGGGAGGAAGAGGGAGGAATCACAGGGATGAAGAGGAAAAGAAGAGAGGAAGAAGGAAATAAAGGGAAGAAATGGAGATGAAAAGAAGGAAAAGAATGCTTTTCAGGAGACTACCTGGCAGCGCACGCACGGCCACGTCCGGCTTTCTCCCGGAGGTCCGCGGCCGGGGGTGGCCCGCCGGGCAGAAGCCTTGGGTTCGGGGCCGCTGCGCGTGACGTCATCGCCCGCGCCGCCTTCCCGCCTCCCGCTCCACACGGCCTGGCGTTGTGCAGTCGCGAATAGAGCTGGTGGCTGGTCCCACCGGTGGGTACCGCTCTTCTTGGGTGGCTGCGAGTCCCTTGGCCTTTGGCCTTCTGCCGGCCATCCCCTGCGGCGGCGGCGGCGGGAGGGCGATAATTGCCCAGAGACGCAGCACTTATCCGGGCCGGTTGTGCAAGGAGCGCGGGAGGGAGGGCTCCAGGCGGCTGCTCTCACGCCTCAGCGGCCAGGCATGCGCGCGGGGGCGAGGGGCGGGCGGGGGTCTCAGGGGGTGCCTCCGGGTGTTCCCGCTGGAGACACCGCGCCGCTCCTCGGGAAAGGGCCGCCGCGATCGTTGCTGGGAATGGGGGAGACCTGGGTTCCCAACCCCGTCCTGCCACCTGCCATGGTGTGTGATCTCGGATGTCACTTCGCTTCCGGTCCCCAGGCTCCTCTGTGCACAAGGAGTAAAATCACTACCTCTCCTTGTGGTTTTGAGGCTCAGAAATAGTGCAGGTGAGGCCTGGAGCAGTGCCAAGCATACATTGGGTACACGGTGAGTGGTGGCCGTTAATTATTTCTCTTATCACCTACTCCAGGAGCTCACGCTAAAATTCTATATACTACCCTCTCCCACCTGGCCCACACACAGCCTATCAAGACCTGGGTTCAAGTTTTGTCTGCCACTGACTTGCTGAATGACCTTGGAAAATTTGCCTACCCTCTCTGGTCTTCAGTTTCCTCTTTCAAAATGGCATGATGAAGGTCCCCACTTCGACAGTCTGTTGGGAGGATTAAATGAGGTGGCCCTTGAAAAGGTGTGAGGGTCATACCTATATCAGATTCTGCCAGCCACTGTCCTTGAAAAATTCTTTTCCCTTGGCTTCCATGACAACAGGCACTCCTGGTTTTCTTCCCACTTCTCTGGCTGCTCCTTCCCAGTCTGGTTGCAGATTCCTTCTCCCTTACACATCCCTTAGGAGTTGGTGTGCCTTGGGGTTCTCTCTTAGGCATCCCTCTGCTCCTTGGTGAGTGATAACTTGGTGACTGAATCCTCTCCAAGACTTCAGGTCCCAGCAGCTTCATGCAGTTCGGACCTCTATTCTATGGATCCAGATATTTACAGGACACCTCCACTTGGATGGGTGCCACAGGAACCTCACATTCAATATGTTCCAAGCTGAACACATCGTCTTCCTAACCCAAAATCAGAGGGCGATGTCTAGGCTCTCCATTCTTCCCAGGTCAGGGAGAAACCTGAGAGCCATCCTTAAGGCTTCCCTCTCTCTCATCCTCCTACTGTCCAAGCAATCACTATGTCCTGTCCTTCCCACCTCTTTAATGTCCCTTCAGTCTATTTTCCATTCCCACTGTCACTACCCCAGTCTTGGCCACTGCTACATTGCTCTCTTGGAGGACTGCAACAGCCTCCTAACTTGTCACTCCATCTCCTGTCTTGCCCCCAATCAGTCCTGTACACTGAAGCCAAAGTGCCCTTACTAAATACAAATCTTATCATGTCATGCCACATGTTACTTGCCTGCTCTCCAGACTCCAACCACATGGAATTTATTTCTGTTCTCAGAGTGCCATGCCCCTGGGCCTTCTCACATGCTGTTCCCTCTGTCGAGAACACTTATCAATACATTCCCTCTTTGTTTGGCTCAGTCCTACTTATTCTATGGATCTCCCCCTGGACAATTCTTTTGCATAGCTTCCCCTGAACCCCAATCCCTAACTACCTTAGGGACCCCTCCTATTTGCTCTTAAAGTAGGAACACATGAACTCTTATCTCATGGTGAACTCGTTTTGATACAAACTTTCTAGAAAGCAGAAGGAAACATGTATCAAAAGCCTTTAAAATGTCCATATTGTTCAACCCAGCAATACCTTTTTTGAGAAATTTAAGAAAACCTGAAAGATGTACTCAAATATTTAAAGACACATATTCATCAGAGTGAAAAATGGAAACAACCAAAAGGTCCAATAAGGGATTGGTTAAATAAATATTACATCCATACAATGGAATACTTTTGAGCCATTAAAAATATAGGAGTATATGTAATATAGGGGGAAATCGTTCACAATATAATGTTAGGTGGGGAAAAGCAGGTTGCAAAATGCTAGGTATGCACTGTAAGGATCTAATTTTTAAAATAAATTTTACACAGAAAAAAGCATCAGGAAATATATATATGCCAAAATGTTACTAATGATCATCTCATGGGATTATGGGAGATTTTAATTTAGTTCATTTTGCTTATCCGTGTTTTCTCCCATAATCCTGTATTTGCTCTCTAATCATGTGATTTTTGGCACGCCTCGAGGCTTGCAGGATCTTAGTTCCCCCCACAGGGATCAAACCCGAGCCCTCAGCAGTGAAAGCGCAGAGTCCTAACCACTGCACCACCAGGGAATTCTCATGATTTTTTTTTTTTTTTTTTTTTTTTTTAAACAAAGTAAACGCTGGTTGACTGATTGGATATTTTTATCCAGAGGCCTGAGTCAACCTGGCTGGGATAGTTGGGCCTCTTGGAGCTCTTCACCAACTTGAGAGGGGAGGGGCCTAAATGCCAGAACAAAATGCCTCTCACCTGTATCTGATTCAAATACACAGCAATGCCAGTGGGAAGAAAAACCAGTTGCTCTTTCAGTAGAAATGGATACTAGAGGAATTTTCATTCATCGAGGAATTTGGCTTGGGAATTTCTAAACTGGTAGTATTCACTGAGATTTTGGAGCTCTTCAGATTCAACCCCCTAAACTTGGAACTGGGGAACTGGAAACCCAAAGATGATTGGTGACTTGCCAAACCTGTTCCATCACACAGGAAGGTAGTGGCAGAGCTGGAATTTGAATATGTTTCCTCACTCCCTGGTCTCTGCTCGGTCCAACGTATGTTCCCACCCCATCCCCAGCAACTGACCCCAAGTCTCCCTACATGGACACACACACACACTCACCACACAGAGGCAACCTGCTAGATTTCCATCCAAAGTCCATACATCCGGAAAGCAGACCACCCTTGGATTCACTTAATTTTTTATGATCTCGCATACTAATCTTTGAGAAGTTGACCCACCTGAATCCCCCACAAAGCTCTGTTCTAAAGCATCTCCAGGGACTTTCCTGGTGGGGTAGTAGTTAAGAATCCGCCTGCCAATGCAGGGGACACGGGTTCAAGCCCTGGTCCGGGAAGATCCCACATGCCAAGAAGCAACTAAGCCCATGTGCCACAACTACTGAGCCTGCGCTCTACAGCCCCTGAGCCACAACTACTGAGCCCACGTGCCACAACTACTGAAGCCTGCATGCCTAGAGCCCATGCTCTGCAACAAGAGAGATCACTGCAATGAGAGGCCTGCACACCGCAACAAAGAGTAGCCCCCCCGCCCCACTGCTACTAGAAAGGGCCCGTGCGCAGCAACGAAGATCCAACACAGCCAAAAATAAATAAATAAATAAATATTTTAAAAATTTAAAAAAATAAAGCATCTCCAACTCTATAACAATTACATTCCAAACTCCACAGTTTTCTGTAGAGAGCTTCCTGTGTTAAGCACTTTCCATAAGATATTCTCTTTTTGGTTTTTTGTATTTTTATTTTATTCTTCCAACAGTGCTACAATGTAGCTATTACTGTCCTTTGCCCTTTGAGGAAACTGAAGTTCAAGGAGGTTAAATAACTTTCTCAAGGTCACAGCCATAAGTGCCACAGTCAGCTTTCAAACTCCTACTCTCAGCAAACCCCACTGTTTATCAGTGTGGACCTGTTTCCCTGGTCTACACGGCCATGCCAGAGCAAATGTCCCTTTCTGCAGTCTGCTGAGAGGCATTTTTGAGACTCACAGGAAATCAGAGCTAAAGAGACCTTGGAGGGCCTCATTTCACAACTTGTTCCGTTCCTCAAACAGACCATGTTGTACGAGTGGTTTATACCATGAACTGTGGACAGAGGAACTGAACATAAACCCTGCCTCTGCCACTTACTGTGTGACTTTGGGCAAGTTAATTAACCTCTCTGTGCCTCAGATTTCTCATCTGCAGAGATAATAATACTGTTTAATTAATAGATTTGTTACAAGGATTAAATGAGTTACAACACAAAAGCACATAAAACAGTGCTTGGCACACGGTTAGCCCTCCATAAATGGAGAACTTTTACCATCATCAGTACTATACTATTATTACTACTACTAAGAGTTTATGATGCACCAGGTATGATACACAAGACAGTGAGTGGGAAAACGAAGATGACATAGCCACTGTCCTCTCCTCAGGGAACTTGTGGTCTGGAAAGAAACTGCAGAAACCATATATAATTACAATGTAATAATGTGGTAAATGCAATAACATAGATTAATGTGGACACTCTGAGAGTGGATGTGACTTGTCCAAGGGAGCAGCAAAATTAGGACTTGAGCCCAGCTATCCTGAGCCTCTTTCTAGCCCACCTCATCAACTGGCAATTTGCCCACAGCACATAAAGTTGTGACCCAAAGGTCTTTCCACATGGCACTAAAAAGAGACTCCTACGGCCGTGACTGTCTCAGCTGAAGATATTACTAATGTGTAGAGATAGTCAATAAACATTTGCTGAATAAGTCAGTGAGTCAAAGGCATTAGTAAGAAGACAGCCAACTTCCCCCTTGGCTCTCACCTCCTCAACCTGCAGGCGTGAGGCAGTGGCACAGGGCAAAGCAGCAGTGAGCCCTGGGAGACAGCTGGTCACCCTCTCTTCACCCTCAAAAAGGTGGTTAATTGGGGTACCACTATTTACTGGCTTCCCCTTCACCACAGCTGTTTCTGAAAATTTTAGTGCACTCAATTTAATCACTTCCACAATTCTTTGTTATTTGTATGTGCCCAACTGTGTAGAGAGGAAGGTGAATCCACCCCAATCGCTGCCCTCAGAGAGCTTGAATTCCAATAGAAGAAATTAATCATGACAAACTGCTATCCTGCAAAATAGAAAATCCAGCAACTTCCCTAGAACAATGAAAAGAACATGGGCTTTGAAGCCACAATTTTTTCCTTCCTCCCTTCCTTCCTTCCTTCCTTCCCTCCTTCCCTTCTTCCCTCCTTCCCTCCTTCATTTTGGCTGCGCCAGGTCTTAGTTGCGGCACACGGGATCTTCCTTGCAGCATGCAGGATCTTTAGTTGCAGCATGTGGACTCTTAGTTGCAGCATGTGGACTCAGTTGCGGCATGCATGTGGGATCTAGTTCCCCGACCGGGGATCGAACCCGGGCCCCCTGCATTGGGAGCGTGGAGTCTTGCCCACTGGACCACCAGGGAAGTCCCAAAACATGGGCTTTGGAATCAGACAGGCCAGGGCTTGAATCTAGTTCCTCCACTTGCTGGCAGTGTGACCTCAGTAAACTAACTCAGGCTCTCTGGGATGATTTCCTCATTGTTTTTTTAATGGGAATCATTATTCCTACTTCATAGGATGGATATGAGGATTACAACTTACTTTCACCATTGCTGACCTTGTCATCTTCCTTCTTATTGTTATCTGTGAGTCTTGACCCAATTTGCGTATTGGGAGGCAATCCAACCCACATTCCCAGAAGGCCTGGCCAGACTCTGGGGAGGCAGAGGCCAGTTGGGCCAGCTTCCTGCCCTCCAGGAGCTCCCAGCTTCGTGGGGCAACTGACACAAATTCAGAGGACCACAGCCCACAGCCTAAGTGCCGTGGGAGACAGATACAGCAGAGGCATTGAGGTGGCTCCAAGGAGAGCTAGGGTGCCAGAGTTGGGTCTCGAGCCATGAGTAAGATTTCGAGAGGCAGATGTGGGCAGGGAATGCATACTAGGTTGCCTCACTTCTCTAAACCTCAGTTTCCTCTTTTGTAAAATACAAATAATACCATTTACCTTTTGCCTGCTACTTTGAGGATTAAGTGGGATAAAGCCAGGGAAGCACCTACCACAGTGTCTGGTTCATACTAGGCACTGGATAAATGGAGGCAATTACTTTACTATTATGTTGGATAATAAAGCCCCAGTGGGTGGCCCCCTTCCATAATGGAATTATCTTCTTCCCTGTGACTCACCTCCAAGGGCTGGCCCAGAGGTTGGGATGTTCCAGGCTCCTGGGCAGGTTGGAACTACCAAGCTCCCTAGAGTACGGCCTTTATTCAGAAGAGATCAGTGCTCAGGAGAGCTCACCTCGTCTCACGCCCCCATTGTGCAAACAGAGACCCTTGATCCCCAAGAGAAAGAACATGAGTTCTTTCCCCCAGTGTCAGAGCTTGACCTCAAGCTCAGATTTCCACCATCTCAGAAGAGAAAGACCATGCCTCTGAGTCAGCCCAGGTCCTCCCAGCCTTGTCCTAAAGAGCCTGCTATGCAGGAGCCCAGAGAGACCTGTTGGGAAGAAGCAGGAGCATGGGGTGCTGGAGACCTGGGTTTAAATCCACCCAGTTGCTGTCTGAACCAGGGTCACAGCCCTTTCCCCTTCTAGGCCTCCATGTTCTGAGACTGGCTGGGGTGGGCTGAAATTCCCACCCGTGGCTGACTATCAAAAAAACACCAGGATAGCACAGACCAATCACTGCAGACACCGGCAGAGTCCTGGTGGTCCTCTCCTGGGCTAGGCATGAATCTTTTGCTTTTGGGGGAGGAATAAAATGTACAGCGTGTGCAGCATGTGTTTCCCAAAGTGAAAATGGGTCAAGCACACATCTCCCTGCCCTTCCCCCTCCTCCTCTCAAGTGCCTAGCACTGTGTCTCATACATGCTGGCTCCACCCCAATGTGTCCAATGTGTGTCCTGCAAGTTCTTCTTCCTGAGAAAGGTCTACATTCCAGAAGAAGAGACAGGGACCTCATGATTTTTTTTAAACTTAATTGAAGTATAATTTATACACCATTAAATTCACTATTTTAAGTGTACAATTCAATGATTTATAACATAAATTTACAGAGCTGCACAACCTCCACCATAGTCCAGTTTGAGAACATGTCCATCATCCCCCTAATTTCCCTCATGCCCATCACTCCCCACTCCCATCCCCAGCCCCAGGCAACCACTAATCTGCCTTCTGTTTCTATGGATTTGCTTTTCCTGGACCTTTCATGTAAATGGAATCAGATGATATGTGGTCTTTTGTGTCTGGCTTCTTTCACTTAGCATAATGGTTTTTGAAATTCATCCATGTTGTGGCATGTGTCAGTACTTCATTCCTTATCTCATTCATTTCACATCCCTGGTACCCTCCCAGTGCCTGGCACGTAGTAGGTATTCAGGAAGGGGCTGAGGAATCTCACACGGGGACCAGAGGCCCTTCCAAAATGAGAGCAGCTACCAGCCAAAGAAATTCCAGTCAGTCCCCAAGCTGCTGTGGATGAGGTGCTATTCCCCGTGCCCGCTACCAGTGATGTGAATATAGCAATTTGTTTTCAAACTCGTGATTGTACACCAGTTGAACTGTCATGCTCTCAACTTCAGAGGTGTGCTGCAACATCCATCCACTTATTCTGAATCTGCTTTTATTCCCCACTCATCCTGTCTCTGAAAGCCATGGTGACACTCATTGCTCTGCAATTAACTCTCTTTCTTCAAACTTGAATTGCCTGAACTAGTTGGAGAAGAATGATATTCCAAATACAACTAGTCTCCAACTATTACTGTAGAATTGTCTCTTTCTCCCCTCAAGTCTATCCATTTTTGCTTCATATATTTTGGGACTCTATTTTCAGGTGTATATATGTTTATAGTTGTTACCTAATTTAATAATTATTGATGGATTAAGTTTTTATCAATATATATTGTCCTTCTTTGTCTCTTGTAAACTTTTTGCTTAAAATCTATTTTATCTCCAAAAGCACAGGCAACAAAAACAAAAATAACAAATGAGACTACATCAAACTAATAAGTTTCTGCACAGCAAAGGAAACAATCAACAAAATGAAAAGGCAACCTATGGAATGGGAGAAAATATTCGCAAACCATATATCTGATAAAGAGTTAATACCCCAAATATACAAAGAATTTGGGGATACCGGGCTAGGGTTCCCTGGCGGGATGGTGCCACGGTGCCAGGTGGAAGTGTTGTATTTTGCAAAAAGTGCTGAAATAACAGGAATTCGCTCAGAGACCATTTCTGTGCCACAAGAAATAAAAGCATTGCAGCTGTGGAATGAGATAGAAATGCACCATTCTGGATTGGCTGATGTCAGAAATCAGGTGATATTTGCTGTTCCTCAAGAATGTGTCGAGCTTGGAGATCAGCTCCTCCTGCTTCAATCAGGAGATGAAATTGCCATTATCCGCACCCCCCCCACACCATTAGTGGAGGATAGTGCTTTTGAGCCACGTGGGAAAAATATAAATGAAGTTGAAGAGAAATCTAAAGGTATAATAAAATTCACATCTGAGAAACTTTCAGTAGATGAAGTCTCACAGCTGGTGATTTCTCCACTCTGTGGTGCAATATCCCTATTTGTAGGAACTACAAGGAATAACTTCGAAGGGAAAAAGGTCATTAGCTTAGAATATGAAGCAATGGCAGAAAATGAAGTCAGAAAAATTTGTAGTGACACTAGGCAGAAATGGCCAAACATATAGCAGTGTTCCATCGACTTGGCTTAGTTCCAGTGTCAGAAGCAATCATTATGCTGTGTCCTCAGCCCATAGGGCTGCATCCCTCGAAGCTGTGAGCTATGCCAGTGATACTTTAAAAGCCAAGGTACCCATATGGAAAAAGGAAATGTATGAAGAATTGTCATCATCTTGGAAAAGAAACAAAGAATGCTTTTGGGCAACTGATGATTAAACCACTTAGGTTTTTAGAGTCCTAAAATTTAAACTTGGTAAATTCTTATCTTTGATCATGTTTTGATTTTTCTTCTCCAGAAGATAGTTTACTGAACATAATCTTTTATGTTACACCAGTGGAACAAAAGAGAGAAAAAAAAGCAAAATAAGTAAGCAAAATAAATGAGTGCTTAGGATGAGGGCTTATAGAGGAAAGAAAGGCTTTAGGGAAAAAAATGGAAGAATAATTTAAATGTAAGGAAAGATGCCTGTGTTAGACATATTATTCTATGACTAAGTTCTAACTGTAACTTGACTTACACTGAGGTGTGGCCCCTCCTCAGTGACTGTCTCAGAGGCTGCCCCCAACCCCCTACCCCTATGCCCAGTGATATCATTGTTGTCAAGGAAGTGTTTTGAGAATGTAGGCAGAACTGGAAGGTATAAAAGGTCCTTATCGGATACTCTTGGTATGATATATTTTTAGAATTTATATATTTTTTAAATAAACATGATTTTAAAAGTTAAAAAAAAAAAAAGAATTCATACAACTCAACAGCAAAAGAGCAAATAACCCGATTTTTAAAATGAGCAAAGGACCTCAATAGACATTTCTCCAAAAAAGACATAGAGATGGCCAACAGGTACATGGAAAGATGCTCAACATCACTAACCATCAGGGAAATGCAAATCAAAACCACACCTGTAGGATGGCTATTATCTAAAAGTCAAGAGATAACAAGTGTTGGTGAGGATGTGGAGGAAACCGAACTCTTGTGCCCTGTTGGTGGGAATGCAAATTGGTGCAGCCACTATGGAGAACAGTGTGAAGGTTCCTCAAAAAATTAAAAATAGAACTATCATATGACCCAGCAATCCCACTTCTGGATACATATCTGAAGCGAATAGAATCACTACCTCATAGGGATATCTGCACTCTGGTGTTCATTGAAGCATTATTCACAATAGCCAAGGTATGGAAACAACCTGAGTCCATCAACAGATAAACTGGTAAAGAAATGTGGTACATACATACTATGGCATATTATTCAGCCTTTGAAAAAAAAAAAGAAAGAAAATCCTGCCACTTGCAATAACATGGATAAACCTGAAGAACATTATGCTGAGTAAAATAAGCCAGACACAGAGACAAACATCACATGATCTTACTTACATGTGGAATCTGAAAAACAAACAAACAAAAACAAGCAGAACTCATAGCAACAGAGAGTAGAATGGTGGAGAGATATCCATCAAAGGGTACAAACTTTCAGTTATAAGATGAATAAGTTCTGGAAACCTAATGTACAGTATGGTGTCTGTAGTTAATAATAACATATTATATACTTGAATTTTGCTAAGAAAGTAAATCCCAAGTGTTCTCACCACCCACACAAAATGGTAACTATGAGAGGTGATGGATATGTTAGTTTGATGGGGATAATTATTTCACATGTATAATTATAATTTAATGTGTTTTGTCCAATAATAATGTAGTCACCCCTGTTCTCTTTTGCTCATTATTTGCATAGAATATCTATGTTAAAAACAGTAAATGCCCGCTTCTGCAGGACAACCGATAGACCTGTATCCAGAATGATGCTCCAGGTCTCCATGGAGCCTAGTAATAGAGATAAGAACAAAAAAAAAAAAACTATAAGGTAAGGCAATGTATCCCATAAAGATGTACATCACACATCTAAGATGCTATGGAAGACCTTCAACTCAATGATTCATTCGTACCTTCATTTTACAGCCCCTGAGCACCTATTCTACGCCACGGCCTGAGCTGAACACAGCGCGGAGGCATTCATGGCCCCTGTGCTCTAGGACTTAGAGGATGATGCAGGCAAGCAGGGCCATTTTAAGACATTCATAGGCTATATCTAAGTTTCCATATCTTTGAAATGGTGATAATAGCACAACTTCATAAAAATGCTGTAAGGGGTAAATTAGTTTAAAATGTGCAAAGCATTTAGAATAGTGCCTAGTACATGTAAGCACTCAATAAATGTTACCTATCATCAATCATCATCATCATCATCATCACCAACTTTAATTACTTTTTCTTTGGAAGCTGTATCCCACCAGTTAAATTTTAAAATTTTGTACTGTAAAAATTTTTAGCGTAAACATTTTACAATTTAGTGTAAAAATGTTTTACTGTAAAGTAAGTAATTTTCCTTTAGAACTTATAATTAATTTCAGATTTGCAGTTTTCTTTTCATGTTTGGGAGCTAATAAATTTTGCAAAAGTGCTTGAAAAGCTCATAAGACCATCCCTCTAGACTCCCGTGGATAACATAAACCTACCCAGAGTGACCATGTAAGGCTGCACAGGTGGTTTTTACTGTACAACTCTAAGGAAAACCAATCTCATAGACTATGAATTGAATGCCCCCATCCCCAGAGATGTGTACTGCTGCAGCCCTGGCCCTACAGGTGAGGAAATCAAGGATAGACACACAATGCAATAAAGATCATTTCCAATTGGGAGAAAAGAGATGACTTTATGGAGGGATGACATCTGAGCCAAGTCCTGAAGAGCAGAAAGACTTCAGTCCACAAAGATGCTGTGAGAAGGGCAATCCAGGCAGAAGGGATAATAAGAGCAAAGGCAGGGAATTCCCTGGTGGTCCAGTAGTTAGGACTCTGTGCTTCCACTGCAGGGGGCATGGGTTCAATCCCTGATCGGAGAACTGAGATCCCACAAGCTGCACAGCACGGCCAAAAAAAAAAAAAAGAGCAAAGACAAGGTGTACATCTGTGGAAGAGTACAATCTGTTTGGCTGGAGCAAAAGATGTGTGAAGGGTGGAAGAAGGAAATGAGCTTGGAGAGAGATAAAGGAGCCAGATCAGGGATGGCTTTGAATGCCAGGCTTACAGTTTAAACTTTGTCATGTGGGCAGTAAGTTGTCATTGCATGTTTTTGAAGGGGGACGTATCATAATCAGAGCTGTGCTTTAGGAAAGTTCCTCTGGCTGCTGGTGTGGGGGGTGGGCTGGAGGGGGCAGAAGCTGGAGATAGGAGGCCTGTAAGAAGATGGTTACAATTCTGGAAGTTAGAAGTCCAAAATCAAGGTGTTGGGAAGGTCATGCTCCCTCCAGAGGCTTTAGGGAAATCTGAATCCATTTGCTGCCTCTTCTGCTGGCTGTTGGTATTCCTTGGCTTGTGGCTTCTCACTCTAGTCTCTGCCTCCTTCTTCACATGCGCTTCTCCTCTTCTTTTTGTGTCTCTCCTCTGTGTGTCTTTCATAAGGGCATTTGTCATTGGATTTAGGGCAGATCTCAAAATCTTGGAGTTAATTAAATCTGCAAAGACTCTTTTTCCAAATAAGGTCACATTCACAAGTTCCAGGGATTAGGACATGGACATATCTTTTGGGGGCTCCCTTTCAATCCACTACACACCTGTTGGCAAGAATGTGGAAAAATTAGAACCCTCATATACTGCTGATGTGAATGTAAGATGGTACAGCCACTTTGGAAATAGTCTGGCAGTTTCTCAAAAATGGTAACCTAGAGTTACCACGTGATCCAATGATTTCACTCCTAGATATATACCCCAGAGAAATGAAAGCGTGTCCACACAAAAACCTGTACATGAACGTTCATAGCAGCATTATTCATATTAGCCAAAAAGTAGAAAGAATCCAAATGTCCATCAACTGACGAATGGATCAATAAACGTGGTAAAGCCATACAATAGGATATTGTTCAGCAATAAAAAGAAATTAAGTGCTGACTCATGCTACAGCATGGATGAATCTTGAAAACATTCCAGTATGCTGAGTGAAAGAAGCCGTCCACAAAGAGCCATATATTGTATGATTTCATTTATATGAAATGTCCAGAATAGAAAAATCTATTAGTTAGATTAGTGGTTGCCTAAGCTTAGGCATGGAGATGTGGAAGAAGAGGATGGAGTTGAGGAGGAATAGGGAGAGACTACTAATAGGTACGGGGTTTAAGGAAAGTGATAAAAATGCTCTAATGTTGACTGCAATGATGCTTGCACACCTCTGCGAATATACTAAAAAACACTGAAGTGTGCCTTAAGTGGGTGAATGGTATGGTATGTGAATTATATCTCAATAAAGCTGTTATTTAAAAAGTAAATGTGTAGCACTGCACCCAGCTCATAGAAGTTCCTCAATACGCCAGAGTTACCCTCCCCCCAGTTCCACCTTCCTGTGAATACTCTGACAGGGGTCCATTACAAAGGCCCCACCTGGAGACAAAGGTGTGTAAATTAGGGACGCATTCAGATTAGCTGGCCACATTCGCTCAGGCACATTCAAATATTTCCTAGGTACCAGCTACACGGAGGAAGCTGCAAGACTATTGAAGATTCAGAGATGAATTGCGCATGCACCCAACCCTCAAGATGCTCTTTCACAGAATGAAAAAGAGTGTGGTCTTTGTCTTCCTGCTCCTCTAAAATTGCCTTAATTAATCTCTCTTCTCTTCTCCCCCGCTCCACACTCCGGAAGATTTTCTCAAAGAAAACTGCAATAATTAGGTATTTACCATTGTCAAAACCACGCTTGTTTCTTTTAAAGGGAAACATATTTAACCTTAGCAGATTTCCCAGATTCAATTGCCCACGGGACACCTTACAAATGATCTTGCCCAACCACCTCATTTTACTGATGGGGAAAATGACACCCTACAGGAACGGGGAAGAACTCACTCATAGTCACAGAACATCAAGAGCAGAAACCAGATGCACACCCCAGGCTTCTGATTCCAACCTAAGGCTCTTTTCCCTTTAACATTGGAAATTGATGACATAGGCATCTTGTTTGTTTAGATGCACCGATCTCTGATTACCTCTGTGCTCCTCGTGACAGTGAGAGAGGAAACGTGGAGGAGTAGTTAAAAGCATGGATCCTAGAGCCAGGCTGCCTGGGTTTAAGTCCTGGCTCCACCACCAGCTGGGAGTCCTCGAGACAGTCAACTGAATCTCACTGTCCTCCGACATCCTCATCTTCAACACGGCGAAGGCGAGACCAGTACCTCCCTCACAAAGTCGTTGTGAGGATTACATGATTTAACATGCATAAATTAATGTTCATAACTTGCCTCAAAGTTGCCTGGTAAAACAGGAAGGAAATTCTGACACAGGCTACAACACGGATGAACCTTGAGGACATTATGCTAACTGAAATAAGCCAGTCACAAAAAGACAAATACTGTATGATTCCACTTATATGAGATGCCTAGAGAAGTCAACTTCATAGAAACAGAAAGCAGAATGGTGGTTGCCAGGGTCTGGGAGGAGAGGGGAATGATGAGTAGTTTAATGGGTTCAGAGTTTCAGTGCTGCAAGATGAAAAAGAGTTCTGCACAATAATGTGACTATATTGTACTTAACACTACTGAACTGTACACTTAAGTTAAGGTGGTAAATTTATGTTATGTGGGGTTTTTTATGTATTCCTGGCACTCGGGGAGAGCTGCAGTCACTTACTATCCAGTTTTGTCATGGTTTGATGAGCAAAAGTGACCGCAGACACTCACCCTTAGTAGCTGCTTTAGGTTCCCTGGAGGCAAAATGTCCTCATAGAGAAGTTCCTCCTTCTCTACCAGGACTTGAACTCTAACATAACAATTGCAACCCAGCAGTGAAGCAAGTTGTCGTCACTCCCAACATGCTCCATTCCAGAGGGCTCCCATCTGAGGCTTCTGCAGCTGTAACTCCTCCAAGACTCCATCTTCCTTCCTTCAGAGCTTAGGTCAAAGCCCTGACCTCAGAAGCCTTCCTCCACCTCCTGGCAGGCTGCCTCTAGTTCTCCTGCTTCTGAGAATAGCTGACAATCTCTCTGGGGCCTTTCTACCTAGGATTAGCATCCTGGTTTTACAGTCCAACAGTGTGTGAGGGCAGGATGCAATCCCACAAGCAGAGGTGCTTAGCCTGTTGGATGCACATCTGAATGGATGAGTTGAACTTTTATGGAGCTTCCAGGTCCACAAATACTTCCTGCACAGTAATGGATCCCTTTCACTTCACGCATTTGCGTTCTATTCCTCTCTCTGAAAGCACTCTGCACTCCCTGCCTTATACAACTGACAGGAGGTATGTGCAAGGCTTCTCTCCACTCAAGACCACGAGCTCCCTGAAGGAAGGGACCAGGGCTGAGCCATCTTTGTATCCAGGGTATTTATCACAAAATTTTACTCAGGGTTGAGACGAAAATATGTTGAACTAAATTTGTTTTACTATTTTTGAAAAAGATTTTATGTTCCAAAATATTAACCACAGCATTATTTATACTAGGAAAAAACTGAAAATAACCGAAATATCCAGCAATAAGAAAATGACTAAGTTAATTATAATGAAGCTTGATGAAACATTCTGTAGCCATTCAAAATAATAAGTATGAACAATGAGTAACAAGATAGAAAAGTTTTATGAAATGAAGTAAAGCAGAGAAAGTAGGTCATGGAGATGTGTACACAATCTGACTACCGCTATAATTATCAACATATATTAAATGCTAAGCACTTTATAAACATTTTCCCACTTACTTCTTACGACTCTTTGGATTAGGTATTCTAATCCCCCTTTTCCAGATAAGAAAATGGAGGTTTGTAGAGGTTAAGTACCACGCTTCAGGTCTCACAGTTGATGAGACATACAGGCATGACCCAGACCCAGGTGGTCTATGCCAGCCTCAGAGTCCAAGCCCTTAACCACTTTGTTACACTGTCTTCCGGCAAAACCAACTCTATAAGTATAGTGGTATTCTCAGAGAAATGAAAGCTGAAACTTCAGGCAATAGGTGATGAGTATCATATTAATAATATTATTCAACATCATTTGAATAGTAATTTAAAAATATTTTAGGGATAAGAAACAGGATGCCAATGATAGAATTTCATGAGGGCAGCAAGGTGGAAGGATATCTGGAGACAGGGTATGCCCCTGAAAAAGCATCTGAGAGCTGACTAGATTGATGGGGGAGCTCCTTTACTGGGAAGGGAAGCATGATTTGTTCAGTTCAGTGAGGCCAGCACAGGGCACCAAAACCTTGGGAAATGCTTGGTGAATGAATGAAGGAAGGAAGGAATGAGTGAATGAATGGGTGAGTGACCCTGAGAGCTGCTTAGGAGGCTACTGGTGCTAACTGTTGGGAGAAGTAATGGGCTGGTTCCTGGGACAGAGTGTATGAGTCCCAGGAACGTGTGTATGTGTGTATGTGGGGCTGTGTGCATGCGCGCACGTGTGTAGGTGGGACTGGGAAAGCAGGAGGAAGAGGCAGGAGCCTTTGAGAGGCTGGGATCCAAGCAGCTTGGATTTAGTCATTCTCTCAGCTCTAACCTCTCTCAGCTAACGGTATGGATCTCCGCCTGAGATCACCAAGAAGCCTGTGGAGGTTCAGCCATCCATCCTGGCTGCCCTACTCCCGCCCCCTCTGGCTCCACCTCAGTTCCACCCATTCCAGCCTCAGCTTCAGTCTGCTCTCCCTTTGCCTGAAAGGTTTGGGCTTCCTGCAGACAAATTGTGTGTGCTCACTGCTTTATCTCCATTATCTCATTCCATTCCTCCAGCAACCCTGAAGGTAGGTTTCATGATTATTCCCTGAAGTATAATGGTAAATATATATTTGGTCTTTGCCTCTAGTCCCTGGCACAGAGCTCCTCAAACCTTTGGAATTTCCTGAGTGATAGGCGTGACAGGAGTGTCTTTTGTTACTCCCTATAAGTTTCTTTCAACCATACCCAGTGTATGCTAATGAGGTCACTCATGAGACCTCCCAATAGCTTCAGGATGAGGTCTGGTTACCCAAAAGATCAAGACTTGATTAGAGGGTTGAAACTTTCAGCCCTACCTTCCCACCCCTTACCTGGGAGGGAATGGGGGAGGGCGGGGGTGGGGAGATAGGATGGAGATTGAGTTCAGTCACCACTGGCCAATGATTTGTATGATTGTATACAATCAATCATATGTAATGAAGCCTCCATTATATTTAAAAAAAAAAAAAACCTAAAAGATGAGTTCAGAGAGCTTCTGGGTTGAGGAACACATCAAGGTGCTTGGGTCGTGGTGCACTCCCACTCCATGGGAACAGAATCTCCTCTACTCGGGACTCTGGGCTCTCATGCTATGTACCTCCTCATCTGGCTGTTCATTTATATCCTTCATAATAAACTGCAATAGTAAGTATAGCATTCTCTGGAGTTCTGTGAATTGTTCTCGCAAATTACTGAACCTGAGGAGGGGGGTTGTGGGAAACCCTGACTGTGTAGCCAAGTCTGGCACGTAACCTGGGGACCCACTACTTGTGAAGTGAGGGCAGTCTTGTGGGACTGCGCCTTTAATCTGTGAAGTCTGACAGTAGCTCCGGGTATCAATGTTAGAATTGAACTGAATTGCAGGACACCTAGTTGGTGTCAGAGAGCTGGACAAGCGGTGTTGGAAAACACACCACATACCTGGTGTCAGGGGAAGGAAAAAAAACCCTCATTCCCATTTTACAGATGAGGACCCTGTGACTTGGAGAGGGAAAACATATTGTCCACAGTCACACCCCTGGCAAAAGCTGAGCACAGGGTCTGCTGGACAAGGTTGAAGTCCTAAGTATGTCATTAACTCCCTCACCTTCCACAGGGGATTAGGGAACCCTGTTTCCTTCATTCATGAGCGGCTTCAAGGGGCCATTGAGATGATGAACATGCAACCATTTTGTAAATTGTGGAGACAAGAATTGGAGAACAAAAAGGCCTGCCGTGGGTTCGAATCTCAGCTTCATTGCTCATTTCTTGGGTGACCACGAATAGTTAACCTCTCTGGACTTACTTCCTCACCTGCAAAATGAGGGAAATATCACTGACCAGTGAGGATTTAATTAGATATCAGATGTCAGGCACTCCACACACTCCCTAACACAGAAAGCTCTAGTAAATAGTAGCTCTTAATAATAGCAACATGTTAAATCCAGGAGCTCACTAAGCATAGTATTTATTTTTTTAACCAAAAGACAGGAAGACATAGTGTCAAAGCCATATGATATCAGGGAATGCGATTTACATGGAAATAAGAAAATTCTGAATAAACAAAACTAGCCAAGCCTGGTGTGAAAATAAGACCCTGAGGCTCTGGTATTCTTATAAGTCATTTTGCCTGTCATTCTTGTTTCATTTCCCTAGCTCTCTGTGGGGATGGGTTTTTAAATAATTTGCTGATTTGCAAACAAATCCTCATTCAAGGTGATCAGCAAGTACCCTCCATTCCTTTTCATTCATCCAACTATCTGTCTATTTACACACATTTACCCAGGAGCTGCTTTTGGCCAGGCCCTGCAGTAAGTGCTGGTGAACACAGTGGCAAACCCAGACCCATTCCTGGCACCGAGGAACTTCTAGTCTAGTCCAGAAAACAAACAAATCAATCACCTGGTACAGGAAAGGTACAGCTTCCCTGAAGAGGTGGCACATGAGGAGCCACCTGGTGAATGGTTGGGAGAGAGAGGTGAGGGCAAGTCAGGACAAGGTAAGAGAAAAGCCAGAGAGTTGTTTGGAAAAAAAGGGCAAGTAAGGAGATGTGGTGGAGGAGGAGCCTGGTGAGATGGGAAGAACCCTGATCTTAAAGGATGGCACTGGGACTTTGTACCAGATTAAACATCTGCTTGAGCTAGAAAAAGTGGGCAAGGACAGGGAGTGGGGAAGATTCATCATGGCCACCCAGGAGGGTTTTTGTTTGTTTTGTTTTTAGTCCTAGGGTTTCAAAGGGACTAGACTCTGAACCCAGCTCTATATTAACCTCTTGTTTGATTTTGGCAAACCACCATTGTCTCTCTAAGCCTCATTTTTTTTATTGAAGTATAGTTCATTTACAATGTCATGTTAGTTTCAGGTAGACAACACAGTGATTTATATATATATACACATACATATACATATACATATATATTTTTTTCAGATTCTTTTCCATTATAGGTTATTGCAAGATATTAAATATAGTCCCCTGTGCTATACAGTAGGTCATTGTTGTTTATCCATTAGAAGTAGTAGTAGTAGTGTATAACTGTTAATCCCAAACTCCTAATTTATTCCTCCCCCACATCCCGCCTTGTTAACCATAAGATTGTTTTCTATGTCTGTGAGGCCGTTTCTGTTTTGTAAATAAGTTCACTTGTATCATTTTTTTAGGTTCCACATATAAGTGATACCATATTTGTCTTTCTCTGCCTGACCTACTTCACTTAGTATGATAATCTCTAGGTCCATCCATGTTGCTGCAAATGGCATTATTTCATTCTTTTTTATGTCTAAGCTTCATTTTTATCAACTCTAACTGAGGCTGAGAGAGGAGAGGAGATGAATTCAAGATTACAAAACTTGAACCCCAAATCCAGGCTCAAACTGGTCTGTTCATATCTGATTCTGGGGGGAAGAGTGCTTATAAAATTGAATATCACTGAAAGGATCTTGGATGAATTACATAAATAAAATAAATAGTGTGCACATGAGTAGGGCTGTGGCTAGTGTCTGTGGCAGGAATAGTGTCTGTGGCAGGATGGCATAGAACCTAAGTGTTTATAAATTCAAAATAAGGATAAGATTGAATAGATTGGTATGTGAGGCTACCTGAACAAAATCAAACACAGACAGCATTCACTCTTCTCACTCCAAAAAAAGGACTACCTTGCCCACATCCTTTAAGATTATAAGGATATGGACAAGCAGGAAAAATGAAGCAGTTATCAATCCCTGGTCTCAGAGGATTCAGCTATGAACTGGTTTCTATCCAATTCCTATCCAAAACCTACCTGAAATTTGGCACTATCTATTACAGATTTGAAATATTTATACCCTAAAAAAAAAAAAAAAGATAAAATAATATATCTATGCCCTATGACCTAGTAATTCTACTTCTGGGAATCAATTCTAGAAAAAATAGTGAAAGATGCAGATGAAGACTCATGTACAAATATATTCATCAACACATAGTTTATAATAACAAAATTTGGAAACAACTTAAATGTCTGTTTTAGACTGGATTTCCCCGGAAGCAGACCCTGAGGCAAGGTTGTGAATGCAAGTAGTTTATTTTAGAAGTGATTCCAGGAAGCACCAGTAGAGGAGTAAGGAAATGGGTCAGGGAAGGAAAGAAAGCCTCTAAAGGGAGAGTTATTAAGCAGGTTTCCACCATGGATGAGTGGAGCTCAATCCCATTAGGAAACACTGGGGAAACAGTGTAGACCACACCTCAGAGCTATCCCACCTGGTGAATGAGGAAGCTTGGGCATTTACCCACCAACTCCCCATCTGTCATTGTTTGATGTGGCTTCTGGGAGCATTAACTTCCTAAAATGTCCATTTTGCAGCACATGTGGACTAAGAGGAGAGTTGTAGGTATTCATAGTAAGCAGCCTCCAATGTGCAGAGGTAAGTGCCAAGGTGATACAGGGAAGACACTGACAATTTCCAACAACAGGTGAATGATGGATTATCAGAGGCCAATAAAAAATTGCTTTTTAACGCTGAAGAAAATTGAAACTTCTTTCGCAGAATGCAATAGAAAAGAAAAAAAAGACTAAATAGTGAAAGACAATATGATAGACATAAGGAAAAACAAGCATAAGCCAACAAACACGTAATTGGTGTTCCTTAAGAGATTAGAATAAATGAAACAAGCTATAATAAAAGCTATAAAAGAGAATTTTCCAGACATGAAAAATGACCTAGTGAGAATTGAAAGGCTTTAGCACTTCCTGTGCAAAATCAATGAAAAAGACTCCATTTAAATGTATTCTGGAAAGCAGAATCATAAGCAATAAAAAGGGAAAAATCTCCACCGACAGAAAAAAGTTAACACAGAGAACAAAACTCAAACTGGCGTCAAACTTCATCTGCAAAAGTAGCGTGAAAGGTAATAAAGTAACATATACAGAGTTTTGAAAGTTAAAGATGTTGTGAACTAATAACTTTACATAAGACCCAGTTGACTTTCACATAGGAAGGGAACGAAGAAACTTGGGAGAGTAGTTCCACTTGTTAAAAGAAAGAGGGAAATGATACAGCACCCAAGGTATTTCCAAAGATAAAGTTCTTATAAAAACTAATAGCTCACAGTCAGAAATGTAACACACACACAAGATGACATATCAGAACCACAAAAACTGCAGACTTAAGCTATTAGAATTATCAGAATAATTGTGTATCATGAAATAAAAGAGTCTTGAAAATATGAGCACAGGATATAAAGATAACTAAGTTTTTGTAAAATACTTTACCCAACAATAGCAGAATACATATTCTTCTCAAGCTCATATGGAACAATTACTAAGATAAACCACATTCTGGGCCATAAAACACATCTTAACAAATTAAAAAAAAATAGAAATCATACAATGTATGCTCTCAAACCACAATAGAATTAAACTAGAAATCAATAACAGGAAGTCCCAGTTAATGCAATATGACAAGAAAAGTAAATAAAGGTATACAGATTGGGAAGGAGGAAACAAAACTATCTTAGTTCACAGATGACAGGATTGCCTATGTAGAAAATCTCAAAGAATCAACAACCACAAAAAACTCCTGGAACCAATACCAATTATATATAGCAAGGTTGCAGGATACAAGGTTAATATACAAAAGTCAATTCCTTTCTTACACACCAGCAATGAACAATTGGAATTTGAAATTAAAATACAGTACTATTTATATTAGCACCAGAAAGAAAGGAAGAAGGGAGGGAGGGAGGAAGGAAGGGAGGAAGGGGAAAAAATACTTAGGTATAAATCTA
The DNA here is from genome assembly GCF_965194805.1 of Balaenoptera borealis. Classification (NCBI taxonomy): domain Eukaryota; kingdom Metazoa; phylum Chordata; class Mammalia; order Artiodactyla; family Balaenopteridae; genus Balaenoptera; species Balaenoptera borealis. The sequence goes on from NC_138865.1 coordinate 88,836,650, forward strand.
GCAAAATATGTACAAGATCTAAATAAGAAAAATTATGAAACTCTGACCAAAAAAATCAAAGAAGAACTAAACAAATGGAGAAATTGTCTATGTTCATGGTTAAGAAGACTCAAGATTGTTAAGATATCAGTTCTTGCCAACTTGATCCATAGATTCAACACAATCCCCATCAAAATCCAAGCAATTTCTTTTGTGGATATCAAAAAACTGATTCTAAAGTTTATATGGAGAGACAAAAGACCCAGAATTGCTGACACAATATTGAAAGAGAACAAAGTCAGAGAACTGACACTATTCAACTTCAAGACTGACTATAAAGCTACAGTAATCAAGACAATGTGGTATTGGCAAACAAAACAAAACAAAAACAAAAACAATAAAAAATAGATCAATGGAATAGAATACAAAGCCCAGAAACAGACCCGTACAAAGAGTCAAATGATCTTTAACAAAGGAGCAAGTGCAATTCAACGGAGAAAGGATACTTTTTTCAAGAAATGACTCTGAAACAACTGGACATCCACACGCAAAAGAGAGAGAGAGAGAAAAAACAATCTAGACACAGACTTTACACCCTTCACAAAACTTGTCTCAAAATGGATCATAGACCAAAATATGAAATGCCAAACTATAAAACTCCTAGAAAATAACACAGGAGAAAATCTAGATGACCTTGGGTTTAATAATGACTTTTTAGATAAAACATCAAAGGCATGATCCATGAAAGACAAAAATGATAAACTGGACAGACTTCATTAAAATTAGAAACCTCTCCTCTGTGAAGACACTGCAAAGAGAATGGGAAGACAAGCCACAGGCTAGGAGAAAATATTTGCAAAAGACATATCTGATAGTATTCTGTTACCCAAAATTAACAAAGAACTTTAAAAACTCAGCAATAAGAAAACAACCCAATTTTTTAAATGGGCAAAGATCTGAACAGACACCTCACCAAGAAAAGATATACAGATGACAAGTGGCATCATATATCATTAGGGAATTGCAAATTAAAACAACATGAGATACCACTACACACCTATTAGTACACTGAAAATCCAAAACACTGACAATACCAAATACTTGCAAGGCTGTAGAGCAACAGGAACTCTCAGTGCTAGTGGGAACGTGAAATGGTAGAGCCACTTTGGAAGATAGTTTCATAGTTTCTTAGAAAACTAAACTTATTCCTAACACACGGTCCAGCAATCATGCTCCTTTGTATTTACCTAAATGAGCTGAAAACTTATGTCCACATTAAGACCTGTATACAAATATATACAGCAACTTTATTCATAGTTGCCAAAACTTGGAAGCAACCAAGATGTCCTTCACTAGGTGAATGGATAAATAACTGTGGTACCTCTGCACAATGAAATATTATTCAGTGCTAAAAAGAAATGAGCCATAAGGCCATGAAAAGACATGGAGGAACTTTAAATTTATATTACTAAGTGAAGGAAACTAATGTGAAAAGACTCCATACTGTTTGATTCCAACTATATGACATTTCTGGAAAAGGCAAAACCATGGAGTCATTAATAAGATAGTTGCCAGGGGTTTGTGGGAAGGAGGTATGAATAGGTGGAGCACAGGGGATTTTTAGGGTAGTGAAACTATTCTGTACTATAAGGATGAATACTTGTCCTTATACATTTGTCAAAACCCATAGAATGTAAACACAAAGTGTGATCCCTCATGTATACTACGGACTTGGTTGATATGTCAATACTGGTTCATCAGTTGTAACAAATATACCTCTGGCTAGGGATGTAGATGGTGGGGGAGGTTGGGGGCATTGCAGGGAATAGGTAGGAACTCTCTGTATTTTCCACTCCATTTGCTGTGAAACTAAAATGACTCCAAAAAATAAAATCTATTGATTTTTTAAAAACCGACTTAAGAAGAAATATAAAACCAAGTAGTCCTATGATCAAATATACTGAATTAAGTGTTGAAAATATTTTTATAAAGAAACACATCCAGAAGATTTGAGTAGCAAATTCTATCAAACATTTAAGAAAAAAATAATTCTATAGAAAATAAGGACCTATTCCCCAATTTTTTAGTAAGTATACCATAATGGATATGAAAACTTGAAAATAACATTAAAAGAAAGGATAATTCAGACCAACTTTATATATGAGCTAGATGTAAAACTTTCAAACAAAATATTAGCATATCAAATTCAGAAATATATAAAAATGATAATACATTATGTTCCAGTTAAGCTTTATCCCTCAAATGCAAGGTTGTTCAACATTTTTAAAAATCAGTTTTTTTTTGTTCACTTCTGTTTTATTGAACATCTTCTTTTCACTTTTAAAAACTATTTTAAGAAACATTGCTATGTTTGCACATAAGTCCCCATTTACACCTTTGTGCTAAATTTCTTTCTGTAGAGATTATAACAATTTATATTCTGTGACAGTGTTTGAGAACACCTGTTTTACATACTGCGAGCAGCACTGAATGTTAACCCTCATAAATAACGCAATTTTGTAGGCAACAAATAGCATTTCCTTATTTTAACTTGCATTTATTTGATTACTCAGGAATAATCAGATTTTCATGTTTATTAGACATTTGTATTTCTTCTAGAAATGGGCTTTTTATTCATTCTTCCATTTTGGTTTTATGTTTTTCTTATTAAGATGGCCAATTTTATATTAAGAATATTAATCAGTTGTCTACATTATTATTGTAAATATTTTTCCAATTTCTTGCTTGATTAAAAATCAGATTAACATTAACAGATTAAAGAATGTAGTTATTTCAACAGATGGAGAAAAGACATATGAAAAATCAACATCCGGGACTTCCCTGGTGGTGCAGTGGTTAAGAATCCACCTGCCAATGCAGGGGACATGGGTTCAATCCCTGGTCAAGGAAGATCCCACAAGCCATGGAGCAACTAAGCCCGTGCACCACAACTACTGAGCCTGTGAGCCACAACTACTAAAGCCTGCGTGCCTAGAGCCCATGCTCCGCTACAACAGAAGCCACCACAATGAGAAGCCCAGGCACCACTACAAAGAGTAGCCCCTGCTCGCCTCAACTACAGAAAGCCCGCGCGCAGCAACGAATACGCAACATAGCCAAAAATTAAATAATTAAAATAAAAATTAAAAAATAAAAAATAAATAAATACTGATCCTATTAAAAAGAAAAGAAAAATCAACATCCAACTTATGACAAAATTTCCTAAAATCTAGGTATAGAGAGAAACTTCTTAACCTGATAAGTGTACCCCTAAAAAATTACAGCAAAATATAATATTTAATTGTGAAAATTAAAATATTCTTTTAGGATAGAGATCAAAACAAGGATGTCATGTATTATCACTTCCATTCATCATTGTATTGAAAGTGATAAGGCAAAAAAAAAAAGGGAAAAGTTACTTATGTGTGTATATATATATATATATATATATATATCTCTGAAAAGTGTCATTACTCACAGATTATATGATTATCTACAATTGAAAACCCAAAGAAGTTTAGAATAAATTATTAGATTTTTAAGAGAATCGAACCAGTTACTGGATACAAAAACCATCTTAAAAAAAAAAATCAGTTGTAATTATATCCATCAGCAACAAACAAGTAGATAAATGCAGTTTAAGAACAGCTAACATTTCTTTTTCTTTTTTCATTAATTTATTTTATTTACTTTTGTCTGCGTTGGGTCTTTGTTGCTGCGCGCGGGCTTTCTCTAGTTGCCGCGAGCGAGGGCTACTCTTCCTTGTGGTGCGGGGGCTTCTCATTACAGTGGCTTCTCTTGCTGCCGAGCACGGGCTCTAGGTGCGCGGGCTTCAGTAGCTGCGGCACGCGGGCTCAGTAGTTGTGGCGCACAGGCTTAGTTCTCTGTGGCATCTTCCCGGACCAGGGATCAAACCCGTGTCCCCTGCACTGGCAGGCAGATTCTTTACCACTGCGCCACGAGGGAAGTCCCTAACATTTCTTAAGTCAGACAGAGAAAGACAAATACTGTATGATCTCACTTATATGTGGAATCTAGAAAAGCTAAACTCAGAAACACAGAGTAGACTGGTGGTTGCCAGGGGCTGGGGAGAGGGGGAAATGAGAAGATGTTGGTCAAAGGGTACAAACTTCCACTTATAGGAAGAGTAAGTTCTGGGGATCTAATTATAGCATGGTGACTATAGTTAACAGTACTGTGTTGTATACTTAAAAGATGCTAAAAGAGTAGATCTTAAATGTTCTCACCACCACCACAACAAAAAATGGTAATTATATGAGGTGAAGGATGTGTTTACTTTCTTGTGATAAATATCTTGCAATACACACGTGTATCAAATCACCACATTGTACACCTTAAACTTACACAATATGTCAATTATATCTCAATAAAGCTGGGGGTGAGGGGAAGAACAGCTAAGATATCCAATTTTATCCAAAAAAAGAGGGAATTCCCTGGTGGTCCAGTGGTTAGGACTTCATGCTTGCACTGCCCAGGGCGTGGGTTCAATCCTTGGTCTGGGAACTAAGATCCCACAAGCCTCACGGCATAGCCAAAAAAAAAAAAAAAAAAAAGTGACATGTACAAAAAACGACTAAGTATTAGAAATAATTTTAATAAATATGCAAGGCCTTTACGAAGAAAAATAGAGAACATTATTGATGGACATTAAGGAAAACTTGAATTAAAATGATAAGTAAAACATGTTCATAAATTGGAAGGCTTAATATCATATAAACTTTTAGCCCTAGTCACCAGTGTATGGGATACACAAAAGATAGAGAAACATGTTGAATTACACCATAAAAATACAATCCAAAACATGGAAAACTCTATAAAACCAACAATCCAGTTTCTTCAACAAATAAAGTCCAAGGAAAAAAATTAAAGATGGAGTGGAATTTATATATTAAATGAGACTTAAGAACAGTCAAAACCAATCCCAAGCGTTCTTACCACAATAAAAAAAAATGTTTAAATCCCAAACAAGATGTAAAAGTAAATAATTAGGGCTTCCCTGGTGGCGCAGTGGTTGAGAATCTGCCTGCCAATGCAGGGGACACGGGTTCGAGCCCTGGTCTGGGAAGATCCCACATGCCGCTAGAGCAACTAGGCCCGTGAGCCACAATTACTGAGCCTGCGCGTCTGGAGCCTGTGCTCTGCAACAAGAGAGGCCGCGATAGTGAGAGGCCCGCGCACCGCGATGAAGAGTGGCCCCCGCTTGCCACAACTAGAGAAAGCCCTTGCACAGAAACGAAGACCCAACACGGCCAAAAATAAATAAATAAATAAAATTAAAAAAAAAAAAAAAAAAAAAAAAAGCAAGGAACATGACTTAAAAAAAAAAAAAAGATTGCACAACCACTTTGCAAAAGAGTTTGTTTAAAAAAAAAAAAAAAAAAAAAGTAAATAATTACATTTATGGGACAATTGGAAATCTGAAACTTCACTTTTAACAAGCCATCAAGTTGCCCTTGATGATATTAAGGAATTATTGTGGTTTTTCTCTTTTGGGTGTTTTTTTTTTTTTTTTTTTGGTTTGACAATGATATTGGGGTTTTATTTTTTAGAGATATATACTGAATTACTTACAGATGTCTGGGATTTATTTCAAAATAATATGATAGTAGGGGAAGATGGGAATATAGATGGGACAGAAGTGAACGGGACTGATGGCTGTTGGAGCATCAGTGTCTACGATGATGAGTACCTGAGAGTACATCATATTATTTGTTTTGCATATGGTCAAAATTTTTAATTTTTAAATTGGATTAAATATATATCAAATAGACACAAAATTTCTCTAATTCCTTTATAGTTTCAGTACAATCCTAATCAAAATCCCAGGAGACTGATTACATAAATGTAACATATATATGTTTATAAAACACTCGGCAGCCTTTAAAATGATGCTCTTGAAAAAAATTTAAGTACATTGAAAGTTGTTTATACATGTTGTCAAAAGGCTGATTATACAGCACTATGTGTAGTAAATGGCATTTATGTAAAAAAATAGACTAGCTGAGGACCAGAACTGAGATAAGTAGTTTCTGCAGAAGGCTAAGTATCAAGAGAGGTTAATTTAGGTAAGTAATTCTTAATCTTCACTATGCATTAGAATCACCTATGAGAACTTAAAAAATGTGCAGATGCCAAGGTCCTACACCAAAAGTTTCCATTTCAACTGGTCCAAGATGGGGCCAGGCATCGGTAGATTTTAAAACCTTACCAGGTGATTCTAATATGCACGGCTGAGAACCAATGATCTAGATTTGCAAAGAGAAGCACGGATGGATGGAGAGTAGGAAGATAGATAAAAGATAGATAGATAGATAGATAGATAGATAGATAGATAGATAGATAGATAGATAGATAGATAGATAATTCATAGACAGATTTTTTATCAAGAGATAGATGATTGGTAGATAGATAGATAATAGGTAGGTTAGATAGTAGATCTGAAAGTCTGAAGGAAGGGAAGATGGAGGAGGGAAAGGGGAGGGAGAAGAAAGGAGGGAATTTGGAATGACACAGCCAGATCAGAAATGAGCCACAACTCAATACCTAATTGAACAAAGAAGAAAATGAAACAAAAATGAACGTGGAAAATTGTAATAAAATAAAAAGTGAATGTGTCTAGCTAATACAATGAAATTTGAGTTGTCTATTCTTTTATTTATTATATTTATTTAGAATCCATACCCTCTACTCACTTTACAAGGATACCTGTGATATCTTAAAAGTTAAAGAATGGGGAAGGACAGCTTAATGAGTAAGCAGTTTCGTTTTGGGGTGATGAAAATGTTCTGTAACTGGATAGTGGCAATGGTTGTACAGCATAGTGAATGTACTAAATGTCACTAATGGTAAATTTTCTGTTGTGTGTATTTTATCACAATAAAAAATACATTAAAGAAAGATTGATTAAAGACTAAGATGAGGGACTTCCCTGGTGGAGCAGTGGTTAAGAATCTGCCTGCCAATGCAGGGGACATGGGTTCGAGCCCTGGTCTGGGAAGATCCCACATGCCGTGGAGCAACTAAGCCCATGCGCCACAACTACTGAGCCCGCGTGCCACAACTGCTGAAGTCTGCATGCCTAGAGCCCGTGCTCTGCAACAAGAGAAGCCACCGCAATGAGAAGCATGCGCACCTCAAGGAAGAGTAGCCCCCGCTCTCCGCAACTAGAGAAAGCCCACGCACAGCAACAAAGACTCAATGCAGCCAAAAATAAATAAATAAAATAAATAAATTTATTTTAAAAAAAAAGACTAAGACGAGAACCAATTAAAAGGAGCAGAAGATGTTACCAGACAATTGGGATGAGTTAACTATTGCCTCCAGTACTAAATTTGTTCCAAGTCTCCTAGCAGTTAAGGCAAAAGAAGAAATGTGGCAGGTTATTGGGTTCTCTGTATATATTGAGGGGCTACCTCTTGCTTCATTTTGCCCACTCGCTATATCACACACCCAGCGAGTGCAGGAGTGAAAGTGGGAGTCATTTGGAAGGTTTGACTCAGCTGAGAAAGGAGGATTTGCCTTGGCCGGGAGAGGCAAGTCAGAGCTCAGCTCCTTCCCCACTGAAGTGCCCGGCATCTGCTCAGAGCCTGTCATCGAACTGCTCTCAAGAATAGCAGCTCCTGCCACTGCATGGTCTCGGCCTCGGCTGGGGGCTGAATGGCTGTTTGTTCAGCCTGAGCCGGGCAGAATCAGCCCTGACAGTGATGGCCCAGTCGGCATTATGTAAGGAGACTCAGCTTACCTGCTCGTAGACAGACAAAGCGGATGATTTGACAGGCAAAACAGAGCCAGCCTCTTCACTCCCAGGCAGCCAAGGAGCTATTCAAAGCCAGGACCTGGAAGATTTTCATGAGGTGCTGACATACGAAGCCGGAATGCAGCAGGAACAAGGCAGAACTGACACCCCGTGAAGTCAGGCATGGCAGGTGTCTCCGGCATCCAAACTGGGCCTTCAGGAGCTTTGACTAGGTCCCACCCATGAGGGAGGGAGGGAGAGAGAGAGAGAGAGCATTGAGACAGAAGCCCCAACTTTCAGGCCTGAGTCTTCAGCAAACCTCACCTTTACCACTGCCTTCATTATTGTTCAACTGAGAAAAACCTTCCAGGCCTTTGTTGTGGAACACAGGACTTGGGTGCAAAGAGCCAAGAGTACTTGGCGCCTCGGTTACCGGCCAAGGCACCCACATCAGGAGCTAGTGGAAGCAGCAAAGGAACAGGTATTGAGTGCCCACCACACGCCAGGCACTATCTAGGGGCTCCACCCTCAGGCACTGATTTCACCCTCACAGGAGCCCTACAAGGTCAGTACACTGTTATCTCTATTTTGTACACGAGAAAACAATCTCCGAAAGAAGAACTTGCCCGAAGTCACACAGCTGCGAAATGGTACACCTGGGATTTGAACCCAGATATCTGCAGCACCCAAACCCATGCTCTTTCTACCTAAATTGAGCCGGTTCATAAGACCCACAGACCCTAGAATCACACCCCGTTTTCAATCAAAGTGGCTTTGGCACTTTCTAGCCCTGTGACCCCGGTCGTATCCCTTCCCTTCTCAGGGCTGTCAACGTCCCCATCTGTAGTATGAGGCGCTTGTGAACCCTGAATGAGACAGGCAGATGAGGATGCTTGGTTGTTTGCTGCTGTTGGGTCAGCATTGTTGAGCTTCATCACTCTTAGTGACTGTTCTCAAAAACCACCCCCACTCCCAAGGGGGATTGCCAGACCTATATAGATAACACTTTCTCTGGTCCCCTCAGGATTCTGAAAGAACATTCTCTGCCCAGTGTCATGAGCAACTTGAGAGCAGAATGGTACCCAACTTGTCTACCCACAAAATAGTCTGCACAGAGCCCAGCATTTACTAGTGACTCAATAAATGCTGTTGAATGATCGAAAACATGAATGAATGGTTTGCCATGAGACATGTCACGTATTGTGATGAAAAGAGCTGGGCAACAGAACACCTGGTTCTGGCTTTGCCACTAACTCACTATGTGGCTTTGGGCCATTCACTGACCCTCTCTGGACCTCAGTGACCCCATTTATAAAATGAATTAGGTACTCTCTAGCAGCCCATGTCAACTCTGATTTTCTAGGGTTAAAGGGAAAGAAAGATCACACTTTTTGCAGTGATCTTCCCCTGTCCATTAAAAGGTAAAGCTACATCATAGTCACATTTGAGAATAGTCAGGAAACATTCTAAATAAATAGCAGATCTGTAACCCCTGATTCAATCAGAAGCAGACAAGCAACATGCTTAACAATCAGATCCTATGGAACAGAGACTCGCTCATGTGTGCACAGTACTTTACAGTTTGCAAAGTGCTTCCCCTCTTTTCTCTCATTTAAACCTCAGCACAGACTTATGAGGGGGACAGGACATATGTCACCACCCCATTTATTGACTTGCCCCCAGGGGCATATGGAGGAAAAGTAGTAGAGCTGGGATGTGAAAGCAGAACCAATTCCTGACCTCAAATTCTGCTTCTTTCCCTTTACACAGCTCACTTGTACACAGATAGTGAGAAGGAGATGAACTCATTCAACCAAAACCAGATTTGGAGGGTCACAAGTTTACCATCTGGGTGGAAAACTGTCCAGCACAGTGGAGCATTTTAAAGTCAAATTTGGGGCAGAAGGGCACAGTGCACAGATACCAGGTAGGCGTGTGGCCATGGAGAGTCAGCTGTGCAGGAAGGAAGAGTCCAAGCACATATCCAGGCATTGTATGCCATCTCCACGCAGCCACTGGAGGATGACCTGCATGCAATCTCTAAACACTGAGATACTGAAATACTGTGATGCCCCACAGACAAACAGCCACTGCCAAGCCCCCATTCCCACCCCTACCCATGCCCCCAGCTGTCCTGGCTGTCTCAGTGCTTCCCCTGGGATTCCCTGGAATGCCCCAAGATTCTGCAACTAAAGGGTTAAAGCCTGAAACAGCAAGAAGTGGGGATGCGGGGCCCCACTGTCCTAGCAGGCTTCCATTCTAATTGGTCAGCACCCCTCGACTTACTGGTTTGGTTTTTTAACAGCTTTATTGAGGTATAATAGATATTAAAAAACTGTACATATTGAATGCATTATTTTGATGAGTTTGGACATATGCATATACCTGTGATACTATCACCACAATCAAGGTGACAGACATATCTATTACCTCAGAAGAATTCATTATGTCCCTTCATTTGTATGTGTGTGTGTGATAAGAACATTCAGCATGAGATCTACCCTCAACAAATTTTTAAGCACACAACACCTTATTGTTAACTATAGGCACTATGTCCTACAGGAGATCTCTACAACTGATTCATCCTGTATAACTGTAACTTTATACTCATTGAACAACATACTGTTTGTTAAATACGTTTACTATTACTCCAGCTGGCTAGAGAGACTGTGGGGAGTCTCTTTTTTTTTTTTTTTTTTTTGTGGGGAGTCTCTTAGTGCTTTTCAATTGCTTTGAGTGTGAGAATACTTTTTTAACAGCTATAAATTCCACAGTTCTCACAACATGCACACATATATGTAAGGTAGACATACTTTTTAGTAAACATTGATTGGTAAGTTTCAGGTCCAAAAAATGACCAAAACTTCGGTAACGTCTTGAAATGGATTTGCATTTTATTTATGACGCAACTTTACACACACTTGAAAAGTAATCATACATATATGCAAGACCTATGAATGACTTAATCAATAGACAATGCCTAGTGCTCTTGTGGACTGGAGGATACTTTGCAGTCTTCTCTTCCATGGGGTCAGGACAACTACTAACCTAGCCAAGCAAATCCTCCCCCTCCATTCGATGGCTGAAGAAACTGAACCTGGAGAGGAGATTGGACCTTCTGAAACCCACTGTTGGGCTGCAGCCTGCAGGCCTACAAGCCCTATACTTGCTCAGCCTCAAGACTGAAGAAAGAGCCCGAAGACAGTGACAGAGACGCAATGGTTTATGGGACAGGGGATCTCACAAAAGGGTCCTGGAGTGACACCCCACCGTGGACACGGATGGCAGGCAGCCACCTTCACTATCGCGGGGAGAGGGAGGTTACCAGTTATAGAGGGAACTGACGTCAGGTTGGCTCATCGGTTACCAGGGAAACCATCAGAGGTGCGTGCCCCTCACTACCCTTTGATAAACTGTCCTAGTGGAGACGTTCTGATCTAAAGATTAGAACAATCACTAGCTGGGGCCAAAGGAACGTACCTAGGCATCTACTGATAGGCTCTATGATCAAGAGGGAGGGTCAGTCAGGTGAGTAGGGTATAGGTGAGGCAGGGACTGGTAGAGCAGAGGAGGTACAGAGAGCAAGAGAACAGCCATCTTGCATGGCCTGATCATACACGCACTCACTACTTGGAGCTAAAATTTGAAGCAGCTTCACATCTAAGATTTATTGTGTCTAGGGGTGTTGGATTAGGGGGTGCTGACTGGGCAGAAGACATCTCAAGTCGGGCCACCAGTGACTCTTCCCTTATAAGGCAGATATCATTCATGGAGGTAGCCAGAGCAAAGACCTACTGTCCTTTCGCTAACTGAGGTGGACCTTACAGAGGCCGCTCAAGCCTGTTAGAGTAGAGGATGCGGGGAGGTTTTGCAACATGACTCAGTCTCTAAGGAGAACCCAGGCTATCAGCTGAAACCTGAGTGATCAGAGGATCTGCACTTCTTACTGTCCACTAGAACTTACTCAAAGAGGTCGTATGGGCTCTAGAGGCAATGACACTGTGAGGCAGAGTGGGCTTTGACAGGAAACAGAGGGGGGTTCAAATCCATCTCAAGTATATGGCCTTGGCCAAGTTTTACTTAACTTTTCAGATTTCAATTTCTAAATCTTTAAAATGGGACTGTTCCGAGGATCGATTAAATGAACAAACATCAAAGCCTGATACACGTACATTGTTCAACAAATGTTCCATTTCCTAGAATCATCTGGAAATGCAAACTCCTCCATCTAGCAGGAAAACTACAGCCTGGCGATTTTTTTTTTTCAGCCTGACAATTCTGTCTACTTTTCCAACACTTTGCTCTTTCATTTCTTCTTCTCTCCAATTTTCCCATATCCAGCACTACTCCAAAGCAGCTTTAAGCTCAGATTGGTCAGTTCTGCTAACCACACCCAGCCAAGCCACACCCAGATTCCTGATCCATAGAAACTGTGAGACGATAAATGTTTGTTGTTTTATGCCACTAATGTGGGGGTAATTTGTTACACAGCAATAGATAATAAACATATTATTAGTCATGAGGGAAATGCAAATTAAAGCTACGAGATACCACTATATACTAAAACGGGTAAAATTTAAAAGACTGTACTAATCAAGTTTTGGTAAGGAGACGGAGCAATTAAAACTCTCATCTACTGCTAGAAGAAATAAAAGAAATACAGCCACTTTGTGAAAAGTTTGGCAATTTCTTAAAAATTTAAACATAACCTACCATCTGACCCAGATATTCCTCTCCTAGGTATTTACCGAAGAGAAGTGAGAACATAGCCACATAAAGACCTGTACACAACTATTCATAGCAGCTTGTTTATAAGAGTCAAAAATGGAAACAACCCAAATGTCCACCAACAAGTGAAAGGATTAACAAACCATGGTATGGTCCATGTAATGGAATACTACTTAGCAAAAAAAAAAGTAATTGACTATTGATATCACAACATAGATGAATATCAAAATAGTTATGCTGAGTGAAAACAGACAAAATAAATACACTGTGTTATTCCATTTATATAAAGTTCAATAAAATGCAAACTATTCTATAGTGACATAAGTAGATCAGTGATTGCCTACAGATATGGGGGGGGGAAATGAATCAATCACCAATCACAGGGGCATAAGGAATCTTTTAGGGGTGATGGATATGTTAATTATCTTGATTGTGGTGAGTTGCAAAATGTCCTTAGAGACAACTTGGTAGCACTATATTAAGAAACACAAAAATGTTCCTCATTCCATAAATCTCACTCTTAGGAATCTGTCTTAAGGATAATTCAAAAGAAATACTAAGCTCTTTATACCAACACATAGCAGCATCACCTATATCAAAGATACTGGAAATTATCTAATTGCCTAGCTACCATAAAAGGGTTAAATCAACACTAGACCATTTCATTTCCAACTACAAATGAAAAATGGGAAGTAGGGGGCAACATGTAGATATGTTTACAAAATAATGCAAATACATTGTATATAAAGACTACAGGATTGTACATACACTATGGTTATACCTATATAAACATATATATGTGCATAAGAACACAAAGGAGAAAAAAAAACAGAACATAGAAAAACCTAGTAGATGAATGATAGGTAATTGGCATGTGGGTGACTTTTCCTTCTGGCTTTGTCTCCTGTAATGTTATGATGTTTCCATAACAGTTTTTTAAATGTTTTCTTGTTGGCTTTGGCTCAGTCTCCCAACCTGGTGATTATTCCGAGTCTTGCATCTGTCAGCTACCAGCATCAGCGCCTCAGCGTGGTCAGCCACAAGCCCAATCAGCTTGCTTTCTATGCCTTCTTGTATATCATTGATAAAATGCTGAACAGAGCTATGGTGTGGTGTGAAGGACACACTCTTTTCTTCCATCACTGTTAGTCTGCTTAGGTTATTTCAGTTCCATAAATGACAGAAAGCCAGTTCGCAAGGGAGGAGTACTAGAAGGTGGTAAGCAAAGTGAACCTGGAGAAGAAGGTGGAGCTGCTTACCTGAGCTTGGACTGTATGACTCACTCACTGGGTAAAACCAATGTCAATCATCTCTGGCCAACAAATGTCCCCACAATCAGAGACAGCTCCACAAATTACACATAAGAAATAGTAGGCTGTCTACGAGAAAGTTAGAACTTAGAAAAAAAAAGTAATAGAAGCCTGTAGATAGAAGCTATTGTATTATTCCACTGACCCAGAGCTAAGTTCCAGTAGTCCATTTGGTCCCAGGACCTGGGGCCAGTTTGGCCTGGCCAGGGCTCAAAGAAGACAAAGAGCCATGTACAACACCCACCAAGAGTGAGGCCCCCTAAAGGGACTCTCACCTCTTCCTTTCTCTTGGAGTATGTCCAAATCCATATCAGGAGGGTAAGCCCAGATCCCCTCATCATCCCCACGGCCCCTGGACTCCTACCCTACTGGGTGACAAGTAAGTGGATGGCTTCAGGACTAAAGAATATACCTCTGAATATGCCCAGCTCAATGTTGAAGCTTTCCCGAACCCTCCTGCCAAAAGGTTGGGCCAGATCTGCCTAGATAGAAACCAGGGCTGCATACAGATCCAATGCCCTAAGTTTCCAGGACACCAGGGAGAGAGGCTGCCCTGCGAAACACTCAGACTTCAGCCCAGTAGGGCCAAGCTGGCCCAACTGTGCCTCTCAGATGGCCCCAGAATCATCCCAGAGGCCTCCATACCTGAACCTAGGGTAGAAGATGCTGTTCTGAGTCTGAACCTTCCCTTAAGCCCTATCATCTGCGAGATCCCTACTTCTGGGCTCTTTTGCAGCTGCCCACCTGCCTAGATGGCATATCAAGTCATTATGCCTTCCAGATCCAGCACTCTGCCTGTTCTCCTGGATGTACCCCCAATACCCAGTTAGTGACAGGCCTGAGACTTGCCCCCAGGTCTCCTGATATGTTAGTGTATTTAATGTTCATAAAGTGCTTAAAACAGTGTCTGCACATAGAAGAGTTTTGCATGTGTTTGCAGTTAACAAAAGCAACCATCACAACTCTCTTATGACATTAATATTATCCCCATTTTATAGATCGAAAAACTGAGGTTCGGAGTGAATAAGTGGCCAAAGATAACACAGCTGGGAAGAGGTAGAGACAGGAACTGACCCAGGACTGACTCTAAGTAACTGGCTCTCATAGCAGAGCCACATTTTTCCTTGAGCCAGGCTCTGTGCTGGGGACCCGTGTGTCCAGTTGCAGGAAGCCATACTTCCTGCCACCAAGGAGCTCCCAGAGAAGAACAGAGACAGTCACATAACCAAATTACTACACCACAGAAATGTGTGACAAGTGCCAAAATCCAAACATGCTGGGGCAGGCCCAAAGAGGGTGTGTTTGACTTACTCAGGCAGATCAAGGAGGACTTCCCAGAAGAGGAGACATTTGAGCTGAGGTGGGCCAACTTTTCCAGCTTTTCCAGGCTGAGGGCAAGAATTTATGCGAGAGAACTGGAGAAGACTTGGCGGGGGGGGGGGGGGGGGGGCGGGGGGGGCGGGGAGGGCAGTCCTCTGAAGCTGGGGGCAGGGAAAACCAAGGAAGAGAGCAGGGGTGGGAAGGGGCTGCACTGTGTCCAAAGGGCCCTGAACTGCCAGGCCAGGCAAAGTGTACTTGATCTTGCCCTGGAGGAAGCAGAGGCATTGAGAGCCTTTGAGCAGCCAAGTGGCCCAGTTTGTGCAGAGACAAACAGCGGGAGTGCCCTGCTGGAGAGGACTGTTTGGAGCCTTAGATTTGTCCAGAAGGCTGGCGTGTATAACCTTGTGTTCCCCTCTTCCCCAGCCAGGCTCAGCAGAGCTGAGGGAGCTGAGGGCTTCAGAGGTGCTTGGGCAGAAAGGCTGAGGATCAGGACTCCCACACTCCAGGGTCCTCCTGGGTGAACCTGCGTCTGTCCCAGCCCTGCCACTGTCTGCACCATCCTCCAGGAGAGAAGAGGCTGATATGGGCAACGCAACCCTGGCTGAAGTGTACAGGCTCTCTTTTCGAGTGACTCCGGGGATACATGCCCAGAAAGGGAGGATACATTCAGGCCAAGGAGGCAAAAGGGCAGACGGTGAGATTAAGAAAGATATACACTCTCAGGCTAAAAAAGAGAAAGAAAGCCCAAAAAGCCCGAAGGAAAGAGACCAGAGGAGAGCTGGGCTGCCCACGCACGTGTGTGTCCAAGGACAAGTGTCTTCGGGCTCCCATGCTATTGCCCACCTGGCACTGTGGGCACTGAGCAACCAGCCAGCTGGGCTGGGTACCTGCCTGAGGCACTGTACCAAGCCCACGCACGTGTGTGTCCAAGGACAAGTGTCTTCGGGCTCCCATGCTATTGCCCACCTGGCACTGTGGGCACTGAGCAACCAGCCAGCTGGGCTGGGTACCTGCCTGAGGCACTGTACCAAGCTCTAACCACCCCTGTCCGCACCCACGTCCCCACCCCGGGAGCCTGGACTGAGCTTGGGGCGAGGTGCCCTGATGGTCACAGTGCGGGGCAGGAGGAGAGGTCAAGGACTGGAATCAGAGGCCTGGGGCTCCGGGCGGAGCCTGGCCTGGGGAGGGGAGACAAGTCACTGTATCTTCCTGTACCTCAGGCGGTACTAGAATCCAGTCTAGTGCGTTTCCCCTTTGAGAGGGAAAAGGGACTAATGAGAGGCCCTTTTGAGATTGTCTTGCAAACCATGAACTCTGCAGCCCGAAATGAACATTCACAATCTTCCCTGCTTCTCAGAGTCCCAAAGCTGTGCATAGAGCTCGGAATACCCAAGAAACCAGGATGCCCGATGATTCTAGAGGACTGCTCCTGCCCCCCAGGTCCTAGAATCTAACCGACTTGCGCCTGCTGGCCTCGCTGAGAATTCCCTGGGTCCTGCTCTCATCAACTCCGCTAGGGACCACGGCTTTCCCAGGAGAGTCCACTGCCACAGCCAGGCTCTCTCCCGCTCGGTGTGAGCGGACTAGGATCTTACCTTGCCTTCCTCAGTCCTTGGCTCAGGAACGCTCACTGAGCGCCTGAGGAAGCTCCGAGAAGCTAACCTGGGGGCGGGGGTAAGGCCCGGGCTCAGAGCCCGCTCGAACCCTGGCTCGCTGTGCGAGGTGGGACAAGTCCGCATCCTCTCGGAGTCGGCTTGCCCTTTTCACCGCAGCCGCGGAGCTCCTGGATGTCCCAGCAGGTTCCTGAGCTACCCATTCCGGGGCGAGATAACAGTGTTGGGAGGGGGCTCTGAGGCAGGGATTGGGAGCTTCCTTGAGGTGAACCGGGAGTCTGGTGGCAGGGTGCAAGCTAAGCGGGGTGATGGGAAGCAGAAGGATCCCCTCTCTGGGTCCCAGTTTCTCTGCCTGGTCCTGGGGTGATGATAATTCTCTGTTCACAGTATTTAAGTGAACCAATGGCGAGAAAGCGCTAGAAGCTGTGTTGCCCTGACCAAGCCCCGGGGATCCCTGCGCGTCGGTGGGAGCAGAAAAAAGCCACATCCACGCAGACTCGAAGACTGGAATACCCTCCCCACACACATTCTCCCTTCTAGGCGGGCAGAAAGCATTTTACTTTAATCAACCACTACTTCTTTGAGGGGGGGCATCTCATTTCCGCACATGAGTGGGAACGACTTGAATTTTCCCCAGCAGCTTGTCTTTTTTTCACAACCAAGTTTCACCCTGAAAACAATTAAAAAGACAAGAAGATAATGACGGGTTGGCGATGCACCCTACTCCATCCTCTTGACTCCCTGGAAGGGGGGGGGCGACAGGTAGGGAGTCCCCCACTTCACAGATGGGGAAACTGAGGCCTAAGAAGGGCAGCAGATAGCTCAAAGCCGCTGGGCCAGTAAATGAGCTAGCTGTAATCTGAGCTCTCACTCCGTGCCACTGCTGTGACTAGCGGCTGGGCAGTGTGTGACACAGGACCGACCCCCTTTTTGGCACTCTGAGGCCATACAGCCCACTGACCCTGACTGACTGCCCCAGAGTAATCCAAACGGAGGTCACTGTGTTCTGGCTGTGCCGAGATTCTTAGATCTGATTCGCAAGCATCTGGGCCTGGAGTTTCCACTGTCTCACCGTAAGGAGGTCTTTAAGCACAAGTGAGGCTCTGAGAACTCAGGAAAAGACAGAGAGGCTTCAGGGCCAGGAGGTAAGGAGCCTGAATAACCTGAGTTTCCCTTTCAGTGTAGAACCTCCTCTGCAAGACTTTAAGCAAGGCCCTTCAGCAATCTGGGTCTAGTTTCCTTCCAGCTTGGATTTCCAAGATTTCCTTAAGGAGAAGAGCAGGCTACCTCTGCATCTGCATGCAGGGGCATCTGGGTCAAGAGATATGGAGGAATTTTCCATGACTCCTTGGATCCCCTCCTTTATATTTACGAAACCCTCTGAGGGCACTTCAAAACTCGGTAAAGCAGTTAGGGGAAGAGCTACCAGCATCTTCTACAGATCACCAGCACTCCTCCCCTCCCCCCAAAATTTAACATAAAATAGCCTGTGAGGGGACAGGTTTTTCCAAAAGGTGCTGGGGATACATGCAGGGCTGAAGGCGGCTACAAAGAGGATGGAAATCACCCAGCACCCGCCTACATCAACACCAACCCACCGCTGCTGGACTAGAAGAATGATTTCCAAGGGACTGGGACCCACTCCACAGCTTACAAATGGTTCTCAATGGGGTCTGTTACCCCTAAACACGTTAAGGAGCACTGCACCAGGGAAGAGGGGAAGACTGGATGAGAGAAAGTGGAGGAAATGGCCTGGCACCGAGGGGATCTTTATGTATAGTTTTGATCCAAACGGGTGAATTGTCCCAGTTCACTCAAATCGTTTAATTCAAATTTTACATCATGGATTCATAGAATCTTCAAAGTACAGAATTTTGAAATGTGTTATTAGAATAAAACATTTATGGAATAGAATTTTTAGGATCCTTTGTTCATGAAAATCTTAGAATCATAATCTTAATAAATCTAATCTCAGGATGCTAAGGCTTGGTTTGTTGCACAGGTGTAGCTCAGTAGCCGCAAAGTTTGAGAAAAAGGATCAGTTGTCTACAATGGGTCCACAGTCACAAAACAATGAGGATCAAAATATCGTGAGACATGGAGGTTTCTAACCATAGTAATTGGAGCTTAAAAGTCTCTATCATAAAGTCATTAAAGCATATGGTCACAAATATTATAAGAATTATTAGATTATTTGAGTTATAAAATAGTGGATCTAGAACTAATATTTTAGAATTAAATAAGAAGAGAGATGTGGATTTAAAGGACCCAAATCTTCCAATCAGACATTCCTAGACAGGAATTCAAATTAAGTTATATGTACCTTAGAGCTGCAAAAATATCTAAAACCTAGAGAAACTACAACTCCCAGCAGTGGCATCATATTTTCAGGCACAAAATCTTACTCCCAGCATCTTAAAATATGAGGAATACGCTTTTACTCTCTGACCAGAAGCTTAAAGTCATAGGAATATAATCACAGTCAAATAATTTAGACTTCTGGTCATGGAATCTTAGAACTACAGAATCACATTATTTGATTTATGGATTCACGTTAGGACAGTGGTCCAAAATTTAACATTTGGAAATCTGAATGTTGGAAATACAGAGAACCACAAAATCCAGTATTAAAAGATTGCTATAATGTATCTGGTTAAAATGTTAAACTTTTTTTTTCCCTTTGAAAAAACGTAACAGGATGAAACCTGGATTTTCGCAGCTTCGTTACTTTGCTGGGAGGAAAGTAGGAAGGAAGGAAGCTGGTAGGTTTTTGAGCGAGTGAAAAGCCTCTCCCGTCTTTCGAGCATGAATCCGCTGAGGAAGGTCTTCATGCAAACCGTTCAATTTGATTCCACACCCGGGTCGCCGGAGCGAGGATCTTAACTCTTTGCCTCTTTCTTCCGAAGGCATTTGCCCAATGCTTGGCGGGGCTGAACCTGCCCGGAGCTCATCTCCACGAAGAACGCGACTAAAGCCCCTGAAGGCCGCCGCCCGCGCTCTCGCGGCTCTCTCCGCCCAGCCCTGCACACGCAGCCCCGCGGAAAGCTGCGTCTCGGCCGGAGCCTGAAATCCTAAGGGTAGAACGCCCCACCCCTGACACCCGCACATGCTTTCCCGCCCCCAGTTCTCAGAGGAGAAAATTCAGGGCTTGTGACCGGGAAGGGACAGGCCCAAAGTGTCCCTGCGAACCCAGACCTTAGGGGCCGCCGCCGCAGGGGGTCTTGAGCGAGGCCAAATCAGGCCTTAGGGAGCTGGCGGGAAACGAACTCCGAAACCGGACACCCACGAAGCGGACGGGTCCCGTCTGCCCGCCCCTTCCCCGGGAGACTCGCCCACCCAGAGCGCCCACAACCCCGGCCCCCACCTCTCGCAGCCCTCCGTCCCGCTGCGGGAAGGGGCTGCTCGGCTGCCCCCGGAGGTCTTGGGAGCCACTTGGAGCCTTCCTGGCTGGGCGAACTGGAGGAGAAGGTTGCCGCGAGAGGGCAGAAGCCTAGCCTCCATCCTCTTTAAGCTGTGTCACTCCACATCATATAGAGAGGGGTCCCGAGCCACCCAAAGATAAAAGATTGGAGGGCGGGGGGGTGGGGCGGGTGTTGCGGCCTTTCCCTAAATATCAGCAATTGAGATACAAAACCTCGGTACAGTGGAGGAACCTGGAACCCACCGAGGGAAAGTGGCTACCTCTGGTACATGTCGAGGAAACGCACTCCTACCAGAGACGCAGGCAGGTGTGAGGTTCGGCTAAGCTGCGAAGTCGCGGTGGAACCGTGGCAAGTCACCTCCTCTATCGGACCTAGGAATCCTGCCTGAAAGATGAGGGACTGGATGGGGAATGGCCAGGGCAGCCTTGAGTTGGGGTTTGAAAATAAATCATCCTTGAAAGACCTTGGAAGCCAGTCACCTGGAGTGTCTTCTCCCTTCCTCGTCCCCCACCCTCAAGAACCAAGCGCCCCTCAGCCAATTCTCACCCTCTCCAGCCAAAAAAGGTGAGGCGAGCCCTTCCTTTCACCTGCGGGTCCCAGCCTTCTATAGAGGCTGGTAAAGTCCCGAAGCGCTGAGTTCGGGCGCCGAGGTCTCCAGAGACAGTTCCTGGCCTCTCCCGACCTCAGTCTCCCCGTCGGCGCGCAGAGGACCGGCCCAGGAGACCTCCAAGGGACCTCCATGCTCAGATCGTGTGGTGTACCCGCCGCGCCGCCACAGCATCTCCTACCTGGGGAGGTGCGCCGAGGCCCAGGGGGCGGGCAGTCGGGGGGCGGGCGGGGAACGGGCACCGCCCCAAGCTTCCTGGCGCCTTTAAGGAGGAGAAACCCGCAGAGGGAGGAGCCGGTCCGGGTGTGTGCAGGGAAGCGCCTCGCCAGCGGTCTTGGCGGCTTGAGGCCAACCCTGCGGAGAGGAACAGTCGCCGGCCACCCCGCCTGGCCCGCGCCGCAACCTCGCCGCCGTCGCCTTGCCTCGCCTCCTTGCCCTCCGCGCCTTCGGCGGCCCCGGCCGCAGGGGCGCCGCCTAGGCGGCCCCCACCAGAGTGTCCCCACGCCTGCACTAACTGCTCTCGTTTCAGACCTTGGGGCCCGCAGCCTCCTCTGCGCTCAGGACCTCGACGGTTATCCTCAGATCAGCAGGAAGCCCAGAACTGATGCAGGCGCTCCAGCCCAGGACCAATTCCAGACCCCGTGACCTCCTGGCACCAGCGCGCAAAGGACACTTCAGCCTGCGACAAGAGCCTCGTCCGGGTCCCAACGTCGCTGCTGGCGCCTGACTTCGAGCTCCAGAACACGAGCAGAGCCGTCGGTGGGCGGGACACTCTTGAGCCTCTGTCCGCACTGAGCCAGCCCGGAAACTACGGGCGCCAAAGCTCCTGGGCGCCCCTGCCAGGAAAGCTGTGCTCCCGGTGCCAGCTGCGAGGACACCCTGAACTCTCTGCAGAGGGCCCCAGCGTCGGTTCCCGTTACCCTGCGTCCCGGGCCCAGCAGCTCCCAGACCCGCCCCCGACCCTCGACAGCAGCGGGGACGCCCCAGGGACGCGGGACGGCTGCGCCATGACGGCGGAGAGCGGGCCGCCACCGCCGCCGCCGCCGCAGCCGGAGGCGCTGGCGGCCGTGAAGGAGGAGCGCGGTGAGGCGGGGGCCGGGGTCCCCGCAGAGGCCGCGGGTCGCGGCGCTGGCGGGCGGCGGCGGAAGCGCCCCCTGCAGCGTGGGAAGCCGCCCTACAGCTATATTGCGCTCATTGCCATGGCCATCGCGCACGCGCCGGAGCGCCGCCTCACGCTGGGCGGCATCTACAAGTTCATCACCGAGCGTTTCCCCTTCTACCGCGACAACCCCAAAAAGTGGCAGAACAGCATCCGCCACAACCTCACACTCAACGACTGCTTCCTCAAGATCCCGCGCGAGGCCGGCCGCCCGGGCAAGGGCAACTACTGGGCACTCGACCCCAACGCCGAGGACATGTTCGAGAGCGGCAGCTTCCTGCGCCGCCGCAAGCGCTTCAAGCGCTCTGATCTCTCCACTTACCCGGCTTACATGCACGACGCGGCCGCCGCTGCGGCTGCTGCCGCGGCCGCTGCCGCTGCCGCCATTTTCCCGGGCGGGGTGCCCGCTGCGCGCCCGCCTTACCCGGGCGCCGTCTATGCAGGCTATGCCCCGCCGTCGCTCGCCGCGCCGCCCCCGGTCTACTACCCGGCTGCGTCCCCAGGCCCGTGCCGCGTCTTCGGCCTGGTGCCTGAGCGGCCGCTCAGCCCAGAACTGGGCCCCGCGCCGTCAGGGCCCTCCGGTTCCTGCGCCTTTGCCTCGGCCGGCGCCTCTGCCACTACCACCGCTTACCAGCCCTCAGGCTGCGCCGTCGCCCGACCTGCCAACACTTCCGCCTATGCGGCCGCCTACGCGGGCCCAGACGGCGCGTACTCGCAAGGGGCCGGCAGCGCCCTCTTCGCAGCGGCTGGCCGGTTGGCCGGGCCCGCTTCGCCCCCCGCGGGTGGCAGCAGTGGCGGCGTCGAGACTGCAGTGGACTTCTATGGGCGCACATCGCCCGGCCAGTTCGGAGCACTGGGGCCCTGCTACAATCCTGGTGGGCAGCTCGGAGGGGGCAATGGAGGCGCCTACCACGCTCGCCATGCGGCTGCCTATCCAGGCGGAGCGGATCGGTTTGTGTCCGCCATGTGAGCCGAGCGT
This sequence comes from Balaenoptera borealis, assembly GCF_965194805.1. Lineage (NCBI taxonomy): Eukaryota > Metazoa > Chordata > Mammalia > Artiodactyla > Balaenopteridae > Balaenoptera > Balaenoptera borealis. The sequence continues at coordinate 88,859,523 of NC_138865.1, forward strand.
ACAGGCGAAAATTCATAGATACCTCGACTGCCTTTACGAACTCAGTATTCACGAAACCTGAGGACAGGACTGGAGAGAGGATCGAGTTGAAAGCCACATAGGAGGGACCGAGCCGGAGGTTCAGGCGCAGCCTCCTGGTGCACCGTGTACACACCGGTTCGCTTTGAAAATGGGAGGAGGTGGGGAGAGGCATCCTCGGCCCACGGACTGAGACAATGGACCCTCACTGAGGCGAAGCTCCAAAGGTCGTGCCTTTCTGACATTCTACCGGGGAGGGTCCTTGGCTCTAAAGGAGGCACAACGTAGTGTCTACACCAGAGGCTAAGGGAATTGTGGAGAATCACATGACTTCACTCTTCCCCGTACTTACCAAAACTCGGGTCTTTTTACAACAGTTCCATCTCTTGTGCCTTTGACTACGTTATTACAATAAAAGGCTCCGATAGTGTCTTCCTACTTAAGGTGAGGAGGACAAATTCGCAAAAGAAGTAACCATTTTTTTTAATGGGAAAGATCTCTGCTTCGCTTGACCAGGGGCTGCTTTTCCCTGCCTCTGAGAACTGCAGACCTGGCTCTGAGTCTGGACGGTGCCCCAGTGCCACAGTGTAACCCAGTTCCATCACTCACACCCCCAGTTTTCCCATCTATAATACAAGAGGGCTGCAGAATTCAACCGTCCCCCATATGATCTTTAAGGGCCCATCATGGTTGTTGCATATCTGGCAGCATGGGTGGGCCACCCAGGGCCTAACCCTATTCCAAGGAATGGAAACAGAGCTCATGACAAGCATCTCTGGATTACCTCCAGGCACCGGTTATATCATAATTTCGTGAATCTTTTGAGCATGATGTGCTGATCATTTGGCAGCTATTACTGCTGGGTCCTAAGTGCGGTTTTCCATTGAGGCAGGTAGAAATACATTTGTCCATTGCCCACGCTTTCTTTTCATCAAGCAGCCTGGGACCCAATGGGTGAACTAAAATTCAAAGAGATGACCGGACTCAAGGGAGCCTGTTGATGACAGTTTTCATTTTGTTGGGCTGGCTCTTCCATCCCTGGTACCCTCTGCCGTACCTTGGCAGCCTCCTCATGCAAAAAAGAAAGAGAAAAATTAATTGGGGCCATCAGTTAAGTAAGCTTTAGAAAGAAACTGGTGTTTAACTTTGCTTTGTATCCTTTATTTGTTTCAAGCAACAAGCTGACCAAAATCAGAAAGAAAAAAAAAATCCAACCATTTCCCCACCTTTCTCTCGAGAAATCTTGTAAGTTTCGATTCTGTAGCAAAACTTTCTTGCATTAAATATTTCAGAGGCTCGGTGTGCAGCTTTCAGATAAACCTGAGTGTTCAGATGAACTGTTTTAATAAAGATCTTTGAGCAAGTGAGTTTTGACAAGAGAAATGCAGCCTCTTTCTGCAGAGTTAATTTGCTAGGGAAGAGTTGGGGGGTGAGAAAGAAGACTGAAAACCACTGGTAATTTTTATTTTTAATTCTGGGGATTGCACTATCCTGTTCACAAAGACATGTGAATGTGATTCAGTCCAGACGGGTATTTGTCTAAATAAGTGCTGCCCAATAGAAATATAATGTAATCTGCCTGTGTAATTAAAATTTTTCTGGTAGCTGCATTAATTTAAAAAAAAACAGGTGAGATTAACTAATAATATATTGTATTTAACCCAATTTAATGTCCAAACCATCATTTCAACATATAATCAATATAAAAGTTGTTGAGATACTTTTTTCATACCAAGTCTTTAAAATCTGGAGTGTATTTTACACTTACAGGTCATCTGTTTGGACTAGCCACAGCCAAGTGCACAGTAGCAGTGTGTGGCTCATGGCTACTGTATTAGACGGTACATGTCTAGATGTTGGTCCTTCCTGACTTTGATGGTGGTAAATGACCACCTGGAGGAGGGGGCAGCTGCAGCACTGACACTATTGCTAGTGGGTCCAGATTTCAGACCCAGCCCTGTGACCCTGGCAGAATCTAGGTGTTAGGCCTCCCTTATCTCTGTATGGATCCTTGCAGGTTGAAATTCAAAGGTTCTCCGTGTGCAGCTAGACAGTATGGCTCTCCCAGGCAGAAATCAGGATGCCTTGCCTCGTTGGCACTGGCCAGAAATTGAAAGCCCTCCACCCAGAGGTTTTGTCTTTGTCTTCCTAAAGCCCAGCTGGGGGATTGGGGCTGGAAAAGGGCAGTCTATGCGCCCAGTTAATGCAGCGGTTGAGCCCTTCTCTTGGTGTTTTAATTACCAAGTCCAATGCTTTGACAGCGCCATTAACGTTAATCCAGTCCTTTCCCTAGTGTCCTCATTTGTGAATGGGAATTTGTGACCCCTCCCTCAGAGTCCACCTGAAGTTAAACGAGTCAAGAGGGATAGAAACGCTTTGTAAACTGTAAAACGCCGGGCACACGAGGGAAGAAGGTTTTAACATTTAAGCGCCGCCTTATCCGGAAGTCTCCTGGAGCGTCGCGGTAAAGCCGGGGGAACAAGAAAGACAGGGAGGGAAAGCGCACGCGTCTTCGCCCCCAGCTCTCCTTGTCAACTGGGACGACAGGTGAGATCGACCAGGGTCTGTGCCCTGAGAGAGGGGACGCTGCGAGGAGGGAACTGGGTATACAGCAGGAGCCAGGAGAGACAGCGAGACCCTCGAGGTGTTGAGGAGAGAGCGTCAGCCCTTCTCGGCCTCCTGCCGGCCGGCGACACCCAAAGCTAGCGCGCCACCCGGCCGGGCCAGAAAGGACGCTGCGCAGGCGAGGGAGCGCCGCCCTTCATTCACAGCCGGGCCGGGCGGACCCTCCAGTCCGCGGGACTCTAGGACATCGAGAACATTCACTGATGCGTCTTGGGACAATCCAACTCTCCGAATCCCCAAACCGTGAAATAGAACCTCCCCGGCTCCCCGTCTAGGGGCTCAGAGACCGGAGGTGCGTTTCTCTTTTTCTTCTTCCTGTCTTGAATCCAGAGAAATCGTTTGCGCGTCTCTGAGCCCTGCACCCCGCCGCGTCGTGTGCAGGGCGCCCCCCCACACACACACAACCCCGGGTCTGTAATTAGATGCGTTCTTCCCTAATTGCCCAAGGCTCGTTAGAATTCGCCCCAGAGCTGTAACATTTTCTTTCAAATTAACTTTGCTTGCAATTAAGCTTAGGAAACCAGCAACAAAAGCAGACTTGGCCCGAGGTCGTTTACTACGAAAACGGATTAGGGAAATTTCTGCCCCAGTTTTAAGGGGAAAGATTCCTGCGGCCAGAGCTTTGGGGGAAGAGTTCCCACAGCTGAGGCCAAGTGGGAGGAGGAAGCTGCTTGCGGCGGTTGTGGATGGTGACGGCATTGGCCTTCCTCCTCATCTCGGTGATTCGTGCGCCAGAAGAAGTGAGGGTAACCTCGCTGAAAGGAATTCCGGAGGGTTTGGGCTGAATTACACACCTTGACTTGAAGCTGCTGCACATAGTTACAGTTCATCCAGCACGCTCATAAACATAATCTCATTTACTAAGAACTCTGTGAGAATTTTTTCATTAAAATTAATTTTTTTCTTATTACAAAATTGGTATACGTTCATTGTAAAAAACAAACAAAAAATACAACTTAAAAAGAAGAATCAAAGGAACCCATAGTTCGTCCAGAGAAAACACAGCAAACACCTCAGTGAGTATCTTTTCTAGTTTTCGTTTTTGTTTTTCCTTTGCAAGAGGCCTGAGCCTCAACTCTGTCACTAAAATACTGTGAGATCTTGAACAAGCTCCTTCCTGCACTGTGTAGGCCTCAGTTTCACCATCTACAAAGCTGGGTGGCAGGTCCCCTTTCACCCTCACAAACTCCCCTTTTTTTGGTCATTTGAATCCAGGATGCACTTCTCCAAGCGCCAGTAGAGAAGCTGAGAGCAGGAGGCTTGCCCTCCCTGCTGTTTTGCACAAGACATTAAGGCCCTGAGGCCTTGAAGCTCTAAGTGTGGGCCACAGACTAGCTGCATGGGCATCCCCTGAGAGCTTGCTAGAAATGCAGACTCTCAGGCTCTACCCAGATCTCCTGAACCAGAACCTGCAATTCAACAAGACCTCAAGTGATTCATATGCCCTGGGCAGAGAGGCAGAGCTTTAGAGAAGTGGGGTGGGGGTGGAGGACGTGTTATGTTGTTGAAATCAGAGATCCCAGAATAACTTCCAGAAGGCTCCTGTTTCTCAGCAAGAACCCCAACCGGAGATGGCTGCAGAGAGAAGAGATGGCTAGGGTGGAGCCCTTCACCTCCTCCCTTGGGTGTGCTTTACAGTCTTGGAATCCTAACCCTTAGAATGCATCTCACCTCATGTTCCCTGTCTGATAGGTGACCATGACCATGACATTCACTGAGAGTGTATCTGAAACCATCTTGAAAGCTGGACTGTCAGAGCCGGAGCAGGAACCCAAACTCCTGACTCCCTGCTGAGCCACTTTGGGGACCTTGGGTTCTGGTCTCTGTACCCTCCATAAGCAGCAGTCATTTGCCCAAGTATGGATTAAACTTGGCAACTTCAACCCCAAGTCTGGGCTTGTTGGGGTTTAGGAGAAAAATAAAGCTCTCTTCTCAGCAGGAAGAGGCCCCCACCTCTGAGTCCATCTGGGCTGAAGGATCCTCCAGTAGAGCATTTAAGTACCCCTCTGACAGCCTACGATCCTGGGAATCCTAATGAATCCTCCCCCACCCCAAACACCCACACCTTTCTGGAGAATTTGGTTTCTGTGCTCATCCTGCTCCTGAGCAGTGCTGACTCCTGGGTGGGGGTCGGCATGACAGGACAACTAGCCGAAAAAAGTCCCTGATGATAAGGAGCATGTACCAGACTGGGCTCTCTTCCCAGGATCACATAGCAACTCAGTGGAAGAACCAGGACTGTCATCTCAGTGCTCACATGAGTTTTCAATAATAGGAATAAATAGGAATACCATGCGTGCGTATAGAGCTTCTATAGAGCTAAAGGGGCACAGGACTTACCCAACATCTCATAGTGTCCAAGCCTGGCTAGAACTTATGCCTCCCTCAAGGGAGACTGCATTTGATTATCACCCTCATAAAAGGCAGTGTGGAAATGGAAGTAATCAGACGGGGGGTGGTGAAGGTGGGGGTTGAGGGATGGGGAAGGAGTGCAGCTGCGGGAGGGCCCTCCATTGTATGGATGGGTAAACTGAGCCTGGGATCAGTTAAATAAATAGCTTAGAACCACCCAAAGGGAAAGCAGTGTGACTGGTGCTTTTCAGCCCAAACTGAGCAGTGAACTAAAGGAAAAGCAGGACCAACAGGTTGGGTGCAGTGAGGATAGGAGGTCTTTAACAAGTTTGGTGCCTGTCCCTACCCTCCTTCCAGCGTCTTCTTTCCGGGCTGAGGCCAAAGCCAGCCTTTGCAGAGCTCCTGTGGTGGAAAGGATGACTGCTCCCTATGGAGCTCCCCATGCCCCTCTGCCAGCCCCACAACCCCTCTTCTGAGAGCTGAGGCTCAAATTTCCAGCTCAGCCCAGAAGGGTTAACCTGGTGCAGAAGCACGTAGTCAGAGAGGCCCTGGGGATCAACTGTCAGCCCCTCCCAGGATGAGGAAGGGATTGAGAGGCGGAATCAGGGTGGATCTCAGCCCTGGTGCACAGCACTGGCTTATCTCACTATCTGAGAACCTGGAGCGGCTTCTCCCAGGAGTGTGGGCAGAGCAGAGCCCCAGCTATGATTTTTCAGGCGTGGAGGCATTCAACAACCAGAGATAACGTGTGAGAAGCACAGCCTCATAGAGCCTAACTCTTGCCTCTGCTCTCAACCCCCAGCAGCTGGCCAAGCCCTCCCCATGGATGCTCCTGCCTCCTCCCTCCCTTCTGCCCCCACTGCCAGCCTCACTTCCTGAACCTGAGCTCCAGTCCTATGGGAGCAGGCTCCCTGCTGTCTGCAACAGAAAGCCCAAACTCCTCACCTGGCACTTGGGGCCCTCCATTATCCTTATGCCAACCCTCTTCCCAGCCTCATCTCCCATAGTTGCCCTTCCTACACATCTAGCCTCTAGCCAACGCCCCACTTGCTGTTCCCAGACTCCCCTGTGTGTTCCTGTCACCATGAATTTGCTCTGACCATTACCTCTCTAGGAACCCCCTAACCCCATCTTGCACGTCTAAGGCCACCAACCCAGTAGGAGGCTCCATCGTCTCTCTCCTGGATCACAGCACCAGCCTCCTAACAGGGCTCCCTGCTCCCTCCACTGCTCTCCTCAGTCATTCCCCACAGCAGCCAATGTGTGATTCAGCTCAAACATCAACAGATCATGTCACTCTCTCGCAGAGGTCCAGACCTCAGGACAAGGGAGTGAGATTAGGAGCTTGGCATGTTTGTGAGCAGTTCCATGAAGGGTTTCTTACACTATGAGAAAATTAATATGAGCACTTTCAAAATTTCCCCCTCCCATGTAACACTTTCCTTTTATCCTAAATTTCATCAAAGCTTCATAATTAACCTTGTGTGAAGTGGGGTGTGCCCACATTTTTCCTGTACCCATGCTCAAAAGAAAGAACAATGTCTTATCATGGGGATTGGGCACAGGGGTCTTGATGGTAGAGCTGAGATGGAGCATCTTGAGGACAACCATATAGTGGACAACTCTGGACAGAAGTAAAACAATACACTCTCTGGCATATTCAAGAAGAAGTTGTGCCAGACTGCTAGTTGTCTACCCAGCCATTTTCTCCCCTTCTTCTCTGCTCACAAGACCCTGATTTTGTTCAGGTTGCAGTTGGTCATGTGTTTTAGGGGAAGTCTTACCCCTTGGAGTATCCACCGGCTCAATCTGGACTTGTCTAAGGTAAACGTGGTGATGATTCCATCACTCTTGCCAGTGATTATTGAGAAACAGGCACAGGATACTTTCCAGGCCAATGAGATGTCCAGAAAAGTCTGCTCAGGGCTTCTGGGAAATATTTCTTTGTTCTTAAAGAGACAGGGGGAGAGCAATAGCCATTTTCTTCCTCTTAATGTTGTTAGAGTGTGACTCCTGGAAGTGTGACAGACATGTTGGGCTCGGAGGGTACCAGCCTAAGAGAACAAGCCAACCTGCTTAGGATGGCAGAGCCAAAAGGTGGGAATAACCTGGGGGCCTGATGATATCACTGAGCTGCTGAAAGAACCAACCCTGGAACAATTCTTTACACCTGTGGGCGATAACAAACGTCCTCTAAGTTTAAGCCTCTTATCTTTGGGCTCTGTGTTACTTGCAGCCAAATGCATCCTAACTAATAAAGAAGGTGACCTTTATGGAGCAGGAAAAAATTGATTCTTGGTTTTCCCTTTGAGATTTCCTTTGCCATTCTTATTTAAAAAAAAAATACAGCTGAAAAATTATCTAGTCCCACCCCTTGTTTTATAGAAGGAAAAAACAAGGACCAGAGTAGGTAACTTTCCACGGTTGTACAATGAGCTAACATCTTAGGCCCTTGTCCAGGGCTCTCACCACACCTTTGCTCTTCCCCAGCTTCAAGTGGCTCAGCAGTGGCACAGCTGACTAAGGTAACCCTGACATTACCCAAGAGAGGCTGTGTTCAGGGTGTACCAAGCGCTTCCACATATGTTATCCTTTGGATCTTCACAACTGCCCTGGGAAGTAGCAGGTTTCAGGTGTATTTTTTTCAGATGAGAAAACTGAGGTCCAAGAAAAGAGGACAAGCTCAAGGTCACAGACCTTTGCCTGAGAGGGATTCAACCCAGGTGTAACAAAGTTCACAGCAAAATGAATCAAACATGAGGATTTTTCCTTCCTGGATATGGGAATCAGGAGACTTGCGTGTTGGTTTTGACTGCAGCTCTGGGGAAATCCTCTCTCTTTGGGCCTCTAAGTAGGGTGGATCTTCCACATGTCCCTGACTTACCTCCACAGGGCGTGTGAGGCTTAAAGATAATGTCTGCAAAGTGTGTGGATCTGCTTGCTTCAGATCCTACAAAGTAGGATGGTTAGTGCCAAAGCTGAAGGGGACTGGCTGTTGCTTAAAACAAGCTCTACCATCGTGGGCCTCTTTTCACCCTCCTATCACCCCACCCTGACCCTCCCAGCTTCAGCCAGCATTGGTCCCACCAAGGCGAAAGCTGCAGGAGCAGGCCCGTAGTTTACAGAACACCTGGGAGAGGCTGTGGGTAGCTGGGTAATTTCCAAATTAGTTGTAGGAGAAACCTAACAAAACAATCTGCAGGCTAAGCATCCGGGGAGCTCTCTGTGAGACTGACAGCCTGGAATCCAGCAAGTACAATGCACCGACCACAGGCGGGAGGGCCCTTCTTCCTTGGCGGGAGGAGGGCTGACTTACTTCCAGCAGGGGCCCGTCTGGGCCTGCAGCTGGCCTGATAGGAGAGCAAAACCCCAGAACTGAAACAGGCTTTCCACCCAAATTCCAAACTATAATGAATATAAACGACTTTCCCGAAACGCTACTGCAAGGTTGGCGGGCCAGTGAGTTACATGCCCTGGCAGACACCTCACTTCTCAGCAAGGGGCTTTCAGGTCTCATTTTGAAGGTTTCCTCCTGAATCCATCCTCAGGAAACCTGGGCTGTGCCCCCACTACCCCTTGTAGGCTACACACAAATGCACGAAATGAACCTGGAGTCTGATATACTGTTAGTAATGGTCAAATCTGAACATTGTTTGGTACTTTCCTATTTTCTGAGAGGCTGCCTGCCTTCGTCAGAAAAGCACTGGTTCAAGTCCTGGCTCTGGTACCAGGGCAAGTCTCAGCCTAAACTTCCCCAGCAATAACATGGGTGCAACAGTGCCTTCCCTCTCTGATACCAGTCACAATGGGTAAGCTGGTGGGAGATAGTGACCATGAACTATAAGAAATGGTAGGAGCAGTTTGAAACCAGGCAACTGGGCACCAGAGCTTCTAGGTGATAACACTTTGCATCATGAGGCTCCTGGTTCAGAGAAGCACTAGGCTAGAAGTCAAAAGACTCAGGGCTGCTCTCTGATCGCACGGACAGCCTTCAAGATGGTGCCGAAGAAAGACAAGAAGCCTAAGAAGTCAACCTGGAAGTTTAGTTTGGATCTTACTCATCCTGGAGAAGATGGAGTTTTTGATTCTGGAAATTCTGAACAGTTTCTACATGAGAAAGTTAAAGTTTTTCCAGGAAAAACTGGAAATCTTGGGAATGTTGTTCACATTAAAGGCTTCAAGAATAAAATCATGGTTGTTTCTGAGGAACAATTCTCTAAAAGGTATTTGGAACATCTTACCAAGAAATACCTTAAAAAGAAAATCTTGGTGATCGGCTTCGGGGGTTGCATCTGAGGAGGAGACTTATGAACTTCGTTACTTCCAGATGAGTCAAGATGAAGATGGATCTGAGTCGGAGGAGTAGTGAAGCCATCCCTTATAGGCCTCGGCTTGCTGATAAAACAAATGAAGCATACAAGACAAAGAAACATCTAGAAATTGACCCTTAGATTATCAGTGAATGAAAAACACTGTACTCTGTTATGTTAAGCATTCATCTCTTTAGGTGTATGCTGTTTACATGGTTCTTTAATACTTTCTATAAGCAATATTTAAATAACTTATAGCTAGTGGAATTTTTTCCAGTTTTTCTGAAATGTATTGCTTTTAAAAATGTCCTCGAGTTAAAGTGTATAGTGTAGTATAGGAAAAAATGAAGCACAATTTTGGGTATAACTTTAGATAATAAAATATTTAAAATTAAAAAAAAAAGAAGATTCGGGGCCTCACCCCTCCACAGCCACCAACTTTGTGCGTGACCTTGAATGAGTCCCTTGCCTTCGGCAGTCTCATCTATACACTGGGTAGATGTGTGTGCCTGGGGGTGATCAGATGGACTCCAGTGTCCCTTTAGCATAACCTTTGGTGAATCTGAGTCCCCCTCCCCTGAACGCAAACATGAGAATGGAATAGCATAATATGAAAGTTTCTGTAAACTGTAGTGTGATAGTTTATTTCCAAGCCCTTCCATGTCTTTATCTCATGAAGTTCTCAAAACAACCTCAAAGTGATCGGGGGTGAAGTGAAATGGGGGAAGTTTTACTGCAATAGTGTTTATAGCATGGGGCGCTAAAGCCCAAAGAGGGGTCACCAGCAATTTCGATGGAGCCCACACTAGACTTGGGACACCAGGCTCTGACCCAGTGCTTTTGCAGTTACACTGTGTGAATTATTACAAATGAATGGGTACCCACAGCACTTTAATGCTGTGCCTGGCATTGTGCCTTGCCTGCGGTGGGTGCTCACAGCATGCAGACCTAGGAAAGTGGCTTGGTAGTAAGAAGTCTGAGAGCCAACCCCCACCTTGGTTACTCAGCCTGGGTCCAGGGGGGCTTAGGATTAGTACACAACCAGATCTGGGCCCAATCTTACAGGCTGCTCAGACCCAGAGTTCTCAGACATAGCCTGGGTCCCCAAGCCCCTGCCCTCCGTCCACAACCTATTATGTTCACCTTCTAGATAGCTGATGGTTATCCCAGGCCTCATGTGCCTCATACACCATCTGTCCCTCCCACCTGCCCCATAGGGTCACACACTATGGCTCCCAGTGATCACCCCTCCTGGTATTCACAGCCTGTGTAATCCCCTCCCATTGAGTCTAGTGACTTGCTTCTAATCAACAGGATATGGGAAAAGTTATAAGATGTCCCTTCCATGATTAGGTTACAAGACATTGTGACTTCCGTCTTGCTAGCACTCACTCTCTTATCTGCTCTAATGAAGCAGGGTGCCACGTTGTAAGATGCAGTACGGAGAGACCAAGATGGTAAGGAACCAAGGGACTTATGAGGAACTGAGACCTTAGTCCAACAGCCTATAAGAACTAAACCTGCCAGAAACTACGTGAATGAGCTAGGAAGCGAATCCTTCCCAATCACATTTTGAGATGACTGTAGGCTTGTGAGACACCCTGAAGCAGAGGACCAGAGAAACTGAGATCAGAAATGTTGTGATTTTAAGCCCCTAAGCTTTGGGATAATTTGTTACGCAGCAGATAACTGGTACATGGGAAGCACTCTCACTTCCACTACAGTCTCCAGCCAGGCTGTCCCATGTCAACCAGAAGACACACACACACACACATACACGAATGCCTCTTCCCCTTGGGGTGGAAGATTTGAATACTTCAGCTAGGTCAGCCTAGACTTGTTGAGGGGACTCTGAAGCCTGGGGATCCCCCCAGCCTTGTGCACTCCTTTTTTTTTTTTTTTTTGGCTTCAACATGCGGCATGTGGGATTTTCGTTCCCCAACCAGGGATTAAACTCATGCCCCCCTGCATTGGGAACATGGAGTCTTAACCACTGGACTGCCAGGGAAGTCCGTTTCTTTTTCTTGTGTACTCCTGACTTTCAGAGGGAGCAAAGAGACTGGGGAGCCCCCTTGAGATGACAAAGGGAAGGAGGGCCAGGAGAGCTGCCCCCAGGGAGCCTAGGCCTATCCTTAGGACCCCTGGTTGCCCAGCCAAGTGACAGCGGGTTGCCCAGGCAAGTTTCACAATATCCAAGTCCACCTTGCAGCCTTTGAAAAAATGTACAGTGTCAATAAAAGCAGATTCAACCTACTTTCTTTTGGCCTTTAAGTCTGACATTAAGATTAGAATTAATTGCTCCCAAAAGGAAATGAGTAACACATATTACAACCTTAAGCGAGAGGCTTACCTTTGGAGACCTCAGCCAACCTCAATCTGGGCTGAGCTTTTCTCAGAATTACATCCACGACTTCTGTTCCACGCTGGGTTTGGGTGCTGTTTGAGAGAAAGGCAGTGTTTCCTAACACTCCCTTCTTCTGAATTATTTAGATTCCAAGGGGAATCCAGAAACTACATGACACCATGGCAAGATCTTTCGGACTGTGCCATGGAAAACTTAGGCAAGATCTGCCATGTTTTTAAGTAGGGCTGTGAGTTTTAAAAAAAACCAAGAGCACACAGGTCAGCCAGGAAATCCAGGATGGGTAGCAGCATGTGTGAAGACAGCTTAGCCAATACTATGCTCACTATGAGTCAGGAGTGTCATGAAGCTGCCATAATAGTGAACTTGGAGACTGCATTAAAAGAAGTAGAGTGCTCAGAGCAAGGAGGTGATGGCCCTGCCTGACTTTACCCTGTTCACAGTGTCTGGATTGGCCCTGAGCTTCACATTTTTTGAGGGACATTGATCAACTGGAATGTATCATGAGAAGACAATCAGGTTGGGGAAGGGGCTGCAGCCTGTGTCCTGGGAGGAGCACTTGGAAGAATTAGGCTTGTGTAGCCTGAAGAAAGTCAGACTGCAGCACAATGTCCTTTCTTCAAGTCCCTGAGTAGTTTCCAGGACAGAGATGCTGGACGAGGGGCACACTGATAGCATCAATGCCACGTAGCAACAGACTTCAGTCAATAAAAGGAAGAAGCTTCAAAGAGTCAGAGGTAGACAAGGGTGATACTGGCTGCCTCAGGCAATAAAAAACTCCCCATTCTGGAGGGATGTCCAAACACAGTTGAAAAAACAGATGGGGGAAAAAAAAAAAAAAACCAGATGGGGATGTTCACAGAACAGAAGGGAAAGCTGAGGAATCAGGTCTTAAAAAGGACAGAATTCAGGGCAGCAGCTAATAGATGAGCTTTTCTGAGTGTCACTGTCAAGATGAATCAGGTTGTCAGTAATTTGAACTCGCATTCAAACTCCAGGGAGACAGCCTGACTGATCCCTCTGGTATCACACACCCCTCTTGGCTAGCAGGGGACAGGGTACATTGACCAACAGATAGTCCAATCATGACCATACCCATTGAAGGAGGGTGGGGACTTCCACAAAGCAAAATCAGGAAGATGTTATCAGAAGAAAGGGATGCTGTGCTAGCATAATAAAGGGATTTGTGTCTTGCTTTTGCCAGGATAAGTCGACAGGACTTGTCAAGGGGACTCTAAAATCTGTTCCTCCAATTATATGTTAATTATATCTCAATGAAGCTGGGGGGGAAATGAAATAAAATAAAAATCCATTCCTCCAACCTCTTCCATTACAGTGAGAGTAATGATTTCCCTGACCCTATAAAAGGCCCACAAACTGTATCAAGATCAAGGTCCTGGGTAACATTGACACTTTGAGATGTGGGTACAGACATCTTGGTGGAAAAAGCACTGGAACTTCTGTTTCCATCAGCAACGAGGACCAAACACCCTTAAAGAACTTTCCAGTGGAAACAACTAAAATATCTGGATGAAATGTCTTTTAAAATGCATTGCTGGGGCTTCCCTGGTGGCGCAGTGGTTAAGAATCTGCCTGCCAATGCAGGGGACTCGGGTTCGAGCCCTGGTCCGGGAAGACCCCACATGCCACGGAGCAACTAAGCCTATGCACCACAACTACTGAGCCCGCGAGCCACAACTACTGAGCCTGCGTGCCTAGAGCCCATGCTCCGCAACAAGAGAAGCCACCGCAATGAGAAGCCCGCGCACCACAACTAGAGAAAGCCCGTGCGCAGCAACGAAGACCCAACGCGGCCAAAGAAAAAAAATATCCAGGGCCTGTTTTAGGTTGAGAATGTACAAGGAGACTATACAGAAGTTGGGATTTCCAAAGGTATATATACTCGGGATAAGGGTGAATAAAATGAGTTTTCTATTTCTTTTTTGTTTGTTTTTCATTTCTTTTTGTTTGTTCCTTTTTTTTTTAATGCATTTCCTTTTTGCCTTACATCCCAGACTTGAAGCTGAAGAAACTGGCAACCTGAGAACACCAAAGGGCACAGACAACAATGCCTCCCAAAAGCCTGCTCTCCTCAGCCAAACAAGCAGGAAAAGGGCAGCCCAGCAAGACAGAAAACTACTCCAGTCAAACACCACAGAAAAACTGTGACCCACCCACACCCACACCAACAACGGCCAAGTGGGGAGCATGGACCCAATTACATGCTGTTGTGGTAAACTGAATGACGGTCCGCAAAGACACCCAGGTCCTAATCCCTGGAACCTGCGAATATTACCTTACGGCAAAAGGGTCTTTAATGTGATTAAGTTAAGAATCTTGAAATGGGGAGATTATCCTGGATTGTCCAGGTAGGTCCTAAATGTAATCACCAAGGTCCTTATAAGAGAGGGGGAGAGGGAGATTTAACACAGAAATAGGAGATGTGACAACAAGAGCATGAGATCAGAATGATGTGGCCATGAGCCAAGGAATACTAGCAGCCTCTAGAAGTTGGAAGAGACAAAGAACAGATTCTCTCCTGGAGCCTCAAGAAGGAGCTAGCCCTGCCAACACCTTGATTTTAACCCAGTGAAACTGATTTTGGACTTCTGACCTCCAGAACTGGGAGAGAATAAATATGTGGTGTTTTAGGTCACCAAGTTTGTGGTAATTTGGTTTAGCACCTATAGGAAGTTAATATAGCTATCTATCAGAAACTTACTTCTAATATAGCAATATAGGCAAGTTGAAAGTAAAAAGATCAAAAATATATATCATAACAACATTAATCAAAAGAAAACAGGAGGGCTATATTAATATCAGATAAAGTAGACTTCAGAACAAAGAAATTTCCTAGGAACAGAGAAGGACTTTACCTAATGACAAAAGGGTAAACCCACCAACAACACTTAGCAATCCTAAATGTGTATGCACCAAACAACCGAGCTACAAAATATGTGAAGCAAAACTGATAAAACTGAAATGAGAAAGAAACAAATTCACAATTATAATTGGAGACTTCAACAACCCTCTCTCAATAATTGATAGAACAAGTAGACAGAAAATTGGCAAAGATATAGAACAACTCAGTGCTACCATCATACAAGAGGATGTAGTCAACATTTGTACAACACTCCACCCAATAACAGCAGAATACACATGCTTTTCAAATGCCTATGGAAGATGTACCAGAATAGACCATCTCCTGGGCCATAAAAACAAACCTCAATAAGTTTAAGAGAATTGATCTCATACAGAGTTAGCTCTCCAAAGTTCTCTGAGAGAGATAACAAGAAGATCTCCAAACACTTGGAAACTACACAGCACATTTCTAAATAGTCCATGGGTAAAACAGAAAGTATCAGAGAAAAAAAAATTTAACAATGGAAGTGAATGAAAATGAAAATACAACATGTCAAAACTTGTGGGAAATAGCAAAAGAAGTGCTAAGAGGGAAAGTTATATCACTAAAGGCATACATTAGAAGAAAGGAAAAATCTCAAATCAATGACCTAAGCTTCCACCTCAAGAAAACAGAAAAAATATAGTCAATAATATTATAACTCTGTATGGTGACAGATGGTAACTAGTCTTATCATGGTCATCATTTTGTAATATATAGAAATATCGAATCACTATGCTATATGCCTGGAACTAACATACTGTTGTAGGTCAATCATAGTGGAAGGAAGGAATGAAGGAAGGCAGGGAGGGAGAGAGGGAATAATAAAGAGCTGAAATCATTGAAACTGAAAACAGAAAAACAATAGAGGAAATCAAGGAAATAAGGAGCTGGTTCTTTGAAAGGATGAATAAAATGAACAAAACTCTAGCAAAACTGATCAAGGAAAAAAGAGAGAAGACACAAATCACCAGTATCAGGAATGAAACGGAAGATATCATTATTTACCCTACAGACACCAAAGGATAATAAGGGAATTCTATGAACAGCTAAAAACACATAAATCTGACAACTTACATAAAATAGACCAATTCCTCAAAAAACAAAAAATACCACAACTTACCCATTATGAAGTAGATAATTTGAATAGCCTTATAAGTATGAAGGAAATCAAATTCATAATTTTTTAAAACTCCCAAAAAGAAATGTCCAGGCCCAGATGATTTCCCTGGAAAATACTACCAATATTTTAAAGAATTAAAACCAATGACACGGGGCTTCCCTGGTGGCGCAGTGGTTGAGAATCTGCCTGCCAATGCAGGGCACACGGGTTCGAGCCCTGGTCTGGGAGGATCCCACATGCCTCGGAGCAACTGGGCCCGTGAGCCACAGCTACTGAGCCTGGGCGTCTGGAGCCTGTGCTCCGGAACAACAGAGGCCACGATGGTGAGAAGCCCGCGCACTGCGATGAAGAGTGGCCCCCACTTGCCGCAGCTAGAGAGGGCCCTCGCACAGAAACGAAGACCCAACACAGCCATAAATAAAATAAATAAATATATATTTAAAAAAAAAAAAAAAACCAATGACACAATCTCTTACAAAAAATAGAACAGGAAGGAATATGTTTAATTCATTTTATGAAGCTAGTATTACTCTGATGACAAAATCAGATGAAGGTCACACGAAACAACAACAACCATAAACCAGTATTCCTCATAAATACAGACAGAAAAGTCTTTAATAAAATATTAGTGAATAGAATTCAGCAATATTTGAAAATAATTATACAACATGACAAACCAGAGTTTATTTCAGAGATGTGAGGCTAGTTCAATAGTCAAAAATTAATCGTTGTAATCCACCATATTGACAGGCTAAAGAAGAAAAAAATCACATAATCATATCCATCAATGCATAAAAAGAATTTGAAAAATTAACACCTATTCATGACAAAAACTCTTAAAAATATAGAAACAGAGGGGATCTTCCTCAACTAGACAAGGAATATCTACCAAAAATCTACAGCTAACATTATACTTAAGACTGAATATTTTTCCCAAAGATAAGCTCAAGGCAAGGATGTACACTCTCATCACTCTTATTCAACATAGTACTGGAAGTTCTAGCCAGTACAAAAAAAAAAAAGACAAGAAAATAAGAGGCATACAGAATGGAAAAGAAGAAATAAAACTGTCCCTATTTTCAGATGACATGATTATCTACATTGAAAATCCCAAAGACTCTACAGAAAAAAAGAAAGAAAAATAAACTCCTAGAACTAATAAGTGAGTCCAGCAAGGTCTACAGGTTACAAGACAAACATACCAAAAAATTATACTTCTATGTACTAACAATGAAATTATGTACATCAAAATTAAAAATACAATACCATTTACAGTCACTCAAAGAAAAACTTAGGTGGTAAATCTAACAAAACATGTACAGAACTTGCATGCTGAAAAGTATAAAATACTGATGAAAGAAATCCAAGAAAGTCTAAATAAACAGAGAAGCAGACCATATTCATGGTTGGTAAGCTCAACATATGAAGATGTCAATTCTCCCCAAAGTGCTATACAGGTTTAATGTAATTCCTATCAAAATCCCAGCAAGAGTTTTTGTTGATGCAGACAAGATTACTCTAAAACTTATGTAAAGGCAATGGAACTAGAGTAGTTAAAACAATTTTGAATAAAGAATAAAGTATATTTTAGTCAGTTTGACCTGCTATAACAAAATATCATAGACTTGGGGGCTTATAAACAATAAAAATTTATTTCTCACAATTCTAGAAACTAGAAATCTGAGATCAGGGTGCCAGCATGGCCAAGTTCTGGTGAGAGCCCTCTTCCAGATGCAGACTTCTGACTTTTCATATTCTCACATGGTGGAAAGAGGACAAGAGCGTTCCCTGGGGTCCTTTTATAAGGACACTAATTTCATTCATGAGGGCTCTACCCTCATGACCTAATTACCTCCCAAAGGCTCTATCTCCTAATACTTTCACATTGGGAATTAGGATTTCAACATCTGAATTTTCAAGGGACACAAACATTTAGTCCATTGCAGTGAGGGGAATCATTTACCCCATTTCGAGACTTCTTATATACTACAGTAATCAAGACTGTATGGTATTGGTAGAGGGGCAGACACACAGATCCATAAGAAAGAATAGAGAACCCCAAAATAGACCCACACATAAGTAACCAACTGATTTTTGACAAAGGTGCAAAAGCAATCCAACAGAGGAAAGATACCCTTTTCAACAAATGGTGCTGGAGCAACTGGACACCCACAGTCAAAAAACAAAAAAAAACACACAAAAAACAAAAAAAACCCTCAACCTAAATCTCATACTTTATGCAAAAATTAACTTTAAATGGATAATGGACTTAAACATAAAATGTAAAACTACAGAACTTTTAGAAAAAAAAACATGGGAGAAAATCTTTGGGATGTAGGACTAGGCAAGCAAAAAGTTCTTAGACTTGACATCAAAGCACAATGCATAAAAGAAAAAAAATTGCTAAATAGGACTTTGTTAAAGTTAAAAACATTTGTCTAAGAAAGATCCTGTTAAAAGGAAGAAAAGACAAGCCACAAACCAGAAGAAAATATTTTCAAATCACATATTTGACAAAAGATTCATATGTAGAATATATAGACAACTCTCAAACTCAACAGTAAGAAAACAAACAATCCAACTAGAAAATGGACAAAAGAGATATTGCACCAAAGAGGATAATACACAGATGGAAAATAAACACATGAAAAGATGTTCAACATCATTAGCCATTAGGGAAATGCAAATTAAAACCACAATGAAATATCACTGCATACCTATCACAACGACTATAATAAAAAAAAAACACCAAATCCTGGCAAGGAGTCAAAGAAACTGGATCATTCATAAAATGCGGACAGGAATGTAAAATAGTACTGCCACTCTAGAAAACAGTTTGGCAGTTTCTTATAAAGCTAAACATGTAACAACCATGTGACTCAGCAATTGCACTCCTGGGCATTTATCCCAGAGAAATAAAGACTACGTTCACACTAAAACCTGTATGTGAATGTTTATAGCAGCTTATTCGTAATACCGAAACTTCTGAAAAAAAACCAGATGTCTTCCAATGGGTAAATAGTTAAACTTTGGTACACCTGTATTGTGGAATAATACTTAGCAATACAAAGGAATAAATTACCAATACACACAACAACTTGGAATAACCTCCAGAGAATTACGCTGAGTGAAAAAAGCCAATTCCAATAGGTAACATGCTGTATGATTCCATTTATATAACATTCTTGAAATGAAAAAATTATAGTAATGGAGAACAACAGCTCAGAGATTGACAAGCATTAAGGAGAGGGTGCAGTTGGGAGTGAAGTGGGTGTGAATATAAAAGGAAACATGAGAGATCCTTGCGGTGATAGACATGGTCTGTATCTTGAGTATATGAACGTTGCTATCCTAGTTGTGTTATTATACTATTGTTTTATAAGATGTTACTATTGGGGGAAATTGAGTAAAGGGTACATAGGATCTCTCTTATTTCTTTTTTCTTTGTCTTTTTTTTTTTTTTTTTGGCTGTGCTGCACACCTTGTGGGATCTTAGTTCCCCAACCAGGGAATTCTGTATTTCTTAAAAGTGAATCTACAATTATTTAAAAGTATTAAGTTTTGACATAAAAATAAATCAGGTTAGGGAGTTCCCTGGTGGTCCAGTGGTTAGGACTCCACGCTTTCACTGCCGTGGCCCCGGGTTCAATCCCTGGTAGGGGAACTAAGATCCCATAAGCCACAGTGAGAGACCAAAAAAAAAAAAAAAAAAAAAATCAGGTTAATAAAATAAACCCTGTGTAGCTGTGATAATATCAGACAAAATCTTTTATGGCCCAACACAAACAAACAAACGAACAAACCAAACCTCACTAGAGATAATGTGGGTCACTTTATAACACTTTCAGTTCACCAAGAACATAATAACATTCTAAACTTGTCTGCACCTAACAATTTAGCTTTAAAATATATAGAGCAAGGAATCCAAATTGGAAAATAAGAAGTAAAACTGTCACTGTTTGCAGATGACATGATACTATACATAGTAAATCCTAAAGATGTCACCAGAAAACTACTAGAGCTAATCAATGGATTTAGTAAGGTTGCAGTATACAAAATTAATACACAGAAATCTTTTGCATTCCTATATACTAGCAATGAAAGATCAGAAAGAGAAATTAAGGAAACAACCCCATTTACCACTGCAACAAAAAGAGTAAAATACCTAGGAATAAACCCACCTACGGAGGCAAAAGAAAGTTTTCTGTATCCAGAAAACTATAAGATACTGATGAAAGAAATCAAAGACGACACACAGAGTTGGAGAGATTTACATGTTCTTGGATTGGAGGAATCAATATTGTGAAAATGACTATAATACCCAAACCAATCTACAGATTCAGTGCAATCCCTATCAAATTACCAATGGCGTTTTTCACAGAATTAGAATTAAAAAATTTTACAATGTGTATGGAAACACAAAAGATGCCGAATAGCCAAAGCAATCTTGAGAAAGAAAAACGGAGCTGGAGGAATCAGGCTCCCTGACTTCAGAGTATACTACAAAGCTACAGTAATCAAGACAGTATGGTACTAGCACAAAAACAGAAATATAGATCAATGGAACAGCATAGAAAGCCCAGAGATAAACCCACGCACCTATGGTCAACTAATCTATGACAAAGGAGGCAAGGATATACAATGGAGAAAAGACAGCCTCTTCAATAAATGGTGATGGGAAAACTGGACAGGTACATGTAAAAGAATGAAATTAGAACACTCCCTAACACCATACACAAAAATAAACTCAAAATGGATTAAAGACCTAAATGTAAGGCCAGACACTATAAAACTCTTAGAGGAAAACATAGGCAGAACACTCTTTGACATAAATCACAGCAAGATCTTTTTTGACCCACCTCTTAGAGTAATGAAAATAAAAACAAAAATAAACAAATGGGACCTAATGAAACTTAAAAGTTTTTGCACAGCAAAGGAAACCATAAACAAGACAAAAAGACAACCCTCAGAATGGGACAAAATATTTGCAAATGAAGCAACTGACAAGGGATTAATCTCCAAATTACACAAACAGCTCATGCAGCTCAATGTCAAAAAAAACAACAACCCAATCCAAAAATGGGCAGAAGACGTAAATAGACATTTCTCCAAAGAAGACATACAGATGGCCAAGAAGCACATGAAAAGATGCTCAACATCACTAATTATTAGAGAAATGCAAATCAAAACTACAATGAGGTATCACCTCACACCAGTCAGAATGGCCATCATCAAAAAAATCTACAAACCATAAATGCTGGAGAGGGTGTGTAGAAAAGGGAACCCTCTTACACTGTTGGTGGGAATGTAAATTGATACAGCCACTATGGAGAATCATATGGAGGTTCCTTAAAAAACTAAAAATAGAACTATCATATGACCCAGCAATTCCACTACTGGGCATTTACCCAGAGAAAACCATAATTTAAAAAGATACATGCACCCCAATGTTCATTGCAGCTCTATTTACAATAGCCAGGACATGGAAGCAACCTAAATGTCCATCAACAGAGGAATGGATAAAGAAGATGTGGTACATATATACAATGGAATGTTACTCAGCCATAAAAAGGAACGAAATTTTGTCATTTGCAGAGACGTGGATGGACCTAGAGACTGTCGTACAGAGTGAAGTAAGTCAGAAAGAGAAAAACAAATATCATATATTAATGCATATATGTGGAATCTAGAAAAATGGTATAGATTATCTTATTTGCAAAGCAGAAATAGAGACACAGACATAGAGAACAAACGTATGGATACCAAGGGGGAAAGGGCAGGGGTGGGATGAATTGGGAGATTGTGATTGACATATATACACTAGTATGTATAAAATAGATAACTAATGAGAACCTACTGTATAGAACAGGGAACTCTACTCGGTGCTCTGTGGTGACCTAAATGGGAAGGAAATCCAAAAAAGAGGGGATATATGTATACATATGGCTGATTCACTTTGCTGTACAGCAGAAACTGACACAGCAGTGCAAAGCAACTACACTCCAATATAAAAAAATATATACAGAACAAAAGTTGGCAGAATTAAAATACACCATCAGAACCCTCCTACACTGTTGGTGGGAATGTCAGTTGGTGCAGCCACTGTGGAAAACAGTATGGCAGTTCCTCAGAAAACTAAAAATAGAATTACCATATGATCCAGCAATCCCATTCCTGGGTATATATCCAGACAAAACTATAACTCAAAAAGATACATGCGCTCCAATGTTCATAGCAGCACTATTCACAATAGCCAAGACATGGAAACAACCTAAATGTCCATCGACAGAAGAATGGACACACACACACACACACACACACACACACAATGGAATGTTACTCAGCCATAAAAAACAAAGAAATGATGCTATTTGAAGCAACACGGATGCAACTAGAGGTTATCATACTAAGCGAAGTAAGTCAGGAAGAGAAAGACAAATACCATATGATATCATGTATATGTGGAATCTAAAATATGACACAAATGAAACTATCTATGAAACAAATAGAATCAGGGACATAGAGAATAGACTGGTGATTGCCAAGTGGGGAGGGGGTGGGAGAGGGTTGGGTTGGATAGGGAGTTTGGAATTAGCAGATGCAAACTTGTTTTTATAGAATGGATAAACAACACTGTCCTACTGTATAGCACAGGGAACTATACTCAATATCCTGTGATAAACCATAATGGAAAAGAATATTAAAACGTATGTGTGTGTATATATATATATATGTGTGTGTGTGTGTGTGTGTGTGTGTGTGTGTGTGTGTGTGTGTATAACTGAGTCACTTTGCTGTACAGCAGTAATTAACACAACATTGTAATTCAACTATACTTCAATAATAAATAAATAAATAATAAAATAAAATACACCATCACAGTAAACACATCTCTCTCAATAATAATAGATCAAACAAAAATATCAATAAGCATAGGGAATATTTGAACAGCTCAGTTAACAAGCCTAAGGTCATTCAAGGAATAGGGAACCCAGGAATAGGAGAAAACATTCTTTGTTAGCACACATGGAACATCTATAAGTATTGACCAGGCGCTAACCCATAAAACAAGCCTCAAAAGATTGGTGTCAGACCGTAAACTCTGATCATGCACTTAAGTTAACAACAACAACAACAACAAAAATAACTAAAGATAAAAAAAAGAAAACTAAAGAACGCTACATGTTTGGAAAATTTAAAACAATTCCAAACAACTCAAAGAAGAAGTCTTAATAGAAATAGTAAGATATTTAAGATCAAACCATAAATAAAATATGGCATATCAAACCTGAGGGATAGAGCTAAAGTGCTATTTAGAGGGAAAATTATAGCCTTAATATTTACCTTAAAAAGAACATTTTCAAAATTAATTAGCTAAGCAATCTAACATAAGAAATTAGAACTCATAACAATAATAAATCCAAAGAAAGAAGATAATAAAGATAAGAGAAAGAATTAATAAAGTGTAAAAATACAATATAGAGATATCAATAAAGTAAAATCTGTATTTTTGAAAAGCTTAATAAAATAGACAAACTTCTGATGAGATTAATCAAAAGGGAAAGAGACTGAGAGAGAAGGCTCAAATAAATACAATTAATTATGGAAAAAGAGAACATAAACATAGATGCAGCACATCTTGCCATTGTACACCGGAAGATATGTGCAAGAATTTTCACAACAGTGTGTTCATAATTGTAAATAACTGAAAAAAAACCCACAAATGTCTATCAACATCAGAGTGCATAAATAGTGGTCTTTCATACAATGCAATACTACTTGGAAGTGAAAATGAATGTACTACAGCTACAAACATCAACATGGGTGAATCTCAAAAACAAAATATTGAACATAAAATAAGTCACAGAGGAATATATGCCTTATTATTTCAGTCATAGAAAGTGTTAAATGGATGAAACTAAACAATACCTTTCTTGTTTAGGGATCTATACATATAGGAGTGATATTAGAAATATTTGCTGACTATTCAGCCAGGCACCAACCGATCAGAGTGGACGCCCAGCCAACCAAAACAGACACCAGCTGTAAACAATGGGAAATACTGTACCTGAGCAACTGGCTGAATGTCAGTCCTCTATACCACCACGGTGTAACTAAAGAAATACATGGGGATGATTAGCACAAAATTATGTTAGTGATTATCCTGGACGGGGAGGAATTAGGAAGCAAAAGGGGAGAGGAACCTAAGGGGTCTATGACAATATTCTGATCTCTTAAGCTGGGTGGTGGCTTCAAGGATGCTCATTTGATGATGATGATGATGTGTATTGCATCAATTCCTTCTTTTATATGGATGATATATTTCACCAAAAACTTTTTTTAAAGATCACTGGACTTGGATTCAGAAGTCTTAGATCCACACCTATATAAATTTCTTACTAACTGAAGCTCAGAGAGATTGTGATCTAACCACCTATGGTAACAGCCTCAAAACTAGCCTCCTGACTTCTAGTCGAGTGCTCATTCCTCTACACCCAGTTCCATGGCAGAGCTTCCTTTAAGTTCCATTCTTTTGAGCGTGAATTGTTTGTTAAATGTTACACGTAAAAGTTGTTGAACCCAGGGTTGTCAGGATATGCAACTCCAGGGTCACCATGCACACAGTAAGATACTATCAGCACACATCTTAGATGTCTGCTTTCACCCCCAGAACGTCCCCTTCACAGCACCCTGACATCCAGGCCAACTAACCATGCCTCTGACATAGCCAAGAAGGAGCAGAGTAGGGAGACTCTCGTCTACAATGGGTTCTTGAGTCAGCATGTCCACCCCATTCCTTCCACCCTTTGCCATTAGACAAACAGCAAAACCAAGAAAGGAGAAAGGACCTACTCAAGATTACCCACCAGGTCAGGGGCAGTACAGAACTCTGAGCTGCCTGCACTAGGCTGGCGGCAGTGGGGCCCATCCACCAACCTTCCATGGAAGAAACCCAGGTAATTAGTACTGATGCTAGTGCCCCACTCTGGAGTTCCTGACACCTCTTCTTGGATCTAGGCCCTTTCAAAAGGAGCATTTCAAATAGGAGCCATCAACACTTACAGAAGGTGGGTCTTAATCCATAGAGGATCATTAGCTTCACCCAAGTGATGGGACATCCATCAGCACCTCCCATTCTTCCACCAATTATGTATCTACTAATTATCTGGGATTAAGAATGGACACGGAGCGACATCGTCATTAACCACATATTTGCATGGCTCATTCATGTTAGTGGGGCTGCTCAGTCTCACCGAGTCTAATAGGACATGCCCACAATGCTGCACAACACATTTACATCTGCTCGGCTGTCAGCAGCCAATAAAGGATGGCAGGATGTGCTTACTTGCAAAGGGACTTGGCTCTTGGCAAAAGCTTTTTGGAGGCAAGCTGGATGTCTTGGCTTTCTGGCAGTGAGGCTTAACTCAGAGCACGCATTCAATATTCATTAGCTCAAGCACTGTAGCAAGCACAGCACTGACTCCAGGAAATTTTACAAAGGTGAAGGAGACACTGTTCCTACTACCTCGGAGGTTTACCACCAGTCAAGGAAACACATGTAAGCAGAGAGAGCTAAGGGCCCTGAGAGAGGGAAAAGCAGCATGCCATGGGAATGCAAGCCCAGTAGAGATCTGTTTGGCCTGAGAAATCAAGGGAGGCCTCGCAGAGATGGCATTTGCAGCATAGGAGAGAGAGGAATTCCAGGCTGAAGGAACTACAAAAGCAAGGGCACAGAGATGTGCAAGGAGAACGGGGCATGACCTAGTGTAGATGGCACACATGCCATAGACAGGAAGGAGATGCCCTGGGTCATACCACAGAGAACACTGAATGTACTGCCAAGGTTTGGAAATGTTTCTGTTGGTTATGAGGAACATGGAAGGAATTTTGTTTTGGTGTGTAGGTGGGTGGGAGGGTGTTAGTAAACTTTTTATTGAAGGATAGCATACATATAGAAAAGTGCAAACATTTTCACAAACTGACCACACCTATGTAAATAACACCCAGCTAAAGAAAGAAATCATTACTAAAAACTCCAGAAATCCCTTTTGGACCCCTTTCAGGAACTACCCAATCACAAGAGAAAGCACTATCCTGATTTTAACACCATAAATTATTTTCCCCTATTTTCTTGCATTTGGCTTCTTTCACTCAAAGCAATGTTTTCAAGACTCATCCATGTTGCTATACATAAAAGTAGTTTGTTAGTTATCTTTATGCTAATATCCCGTTGTATGAAGGTATCACAATTATTAATGGGCATCATTTAGTTTCCAGTTTGGGGCTATAAACTTTCTTGCACATGACTTTTGGTGCTTTTATGGGTGCTTTTATCCATCTGTTGTGTACATATCTAGGAGTGGAATTGTTGGGTCATAGGGTATGCATATATCTACTTGAATAGACAGTGCTAGTTTTCTAAAGTTGTTTTGTCCATTTACAGACCCACCAAACATAGAGTGTGGTGCTTAGAAAAGAGGGAGCTGGGACAAAGGGACCAGCCACGAGGCCACGCAATAAAGCCCAGGAAAGAGATAATGAAATCAGTGGCAACAGAACTGGAATAAAAAAGGCTGATAAAAAGAGGCACTGTAGGGCGGAACACGTAGGCTGTGGACACAAGGGAGAAGTGGTATTGAGAGGGAGGTGGAGGAAGCTTCCTGTATGTGGTGGCTGGCTCGGTGAGGGTTGTCAGGTTTGAAGGCAGGAGAAAACATCTTAGTTTGGGATACATCGAGTTTGAGATGTAGGACAGACGATATGAAGATGTCCAATAAATTGCTGGTTACGTGGGTCTGTTCGCTAAGGGATGAGGTCAAGGCTGGAGACACAGCATTAGCATTTATCATCACAGAGGCAGGGGTTGAAGCCAGGGGTGTGGCTGAGGTTTCCCAGGGGGGTTGTGTGGAATCAAGGAGAGGAGGGCTGAAGACCAGCCGCCCACCTTGACGGGATGAGCGGAGGAAGAGGAACGAGAGACAACATTGCTTCCCTCTGAAACGCTGGCAGGGGCTGTGAGGCGTGAGTCAGGCCCTTGGAGCCCAAGCAGCAGCCTGGGGTCCATCTCACCAGCCACGTTTTCTACTCAATGAACTTGCATCACTAACCTCAAAGCTGCATTGCAAAATCTGCATCAGACTGCATACCTCTGGCAGTATCCTAGGGACAATGGGCACCAGAGACTCATAGCATCTTGGGGGCTGGGAGTCCTCTTCCCCACCTCCACACATCTCTGCCAAAATGGTATCCAGCACCCCAGGCAGGGAACTCAAACTCCCCATGGCGTCCCATTCCACTGTTGAGCAAGTGAGGCTACAAGAAAACCTTTCCTTACAAATGCAGTCTCACGATGTTGGAAGTCAAAGGAAGAGAAAAAAGCGACCCTCCAACGGTGATGACCCTGGATAGAGTAAGATGCAAGGGCTCTGCATTCTGGAAAATCTGTTTCTACTAACTTAGCCACGAGCATCTTCCTGTTAGGGTCATGGCACTTGACCCCTCACAGGAAGCGGCAGTGATTTCACTACCGTTCGCACCCTGGCTGGGGACGTGCTCATCTGCTGCAGGCGTTCCTCTGGCTTCGTCAAGCAGTGAGTCCTGCCCTGGAATGTGGCCAGGCTCTCAGGACTGAGGCAGTGCATGCCACGGCACAGATCCACCAGGCTGGACACGCGGAAAGAACGAGCAGCGGCTGGCTGAGAGCGAGCCCACTGCTAGTAAGGCGGGCACGATGCCATGCGATTCAATGCCTTTTTCTAAGTATTTACCTGCACCCGCCCTTTGTGGATCTCTGGAGAAGAAGAAGGAAGACAGATATGATTAAGAAATGGCTCGCCCCCACTCCCCGCCTTGGGGAGATTTGTGGAAGAAACGGGCATACAAGAAGGAAAGGTAGTCGCTGAAACTTTTTTTTTTTTTGGCTTTGTTTTTAGCAATTTCCAAAACACCCACCTACGTAGCCTCTTCATGATCTGAAATATGGGGGTTTGATATCTGGGAAAAGCATCAGAGGAAAACTGCCCTTGAGCCTCAATAGAAAGGGTCTCATCAGCCACTATTAACAATTGACATAGCATGAAACTCCAAAGTGTTAATCCTTGGATACGTGTTTGCCAACTGAAAAGACATACATCACGTTCTCCGGACTACAAGCCATCCATTCCATTAGACCTCAGATTGAGAATTCTTAGGAATTTTCCAAAATTTGCAGACTTTGGAAGTAGTTAGCTTCTTTCCAAGATGACAGAACAAAATTAACTTTCTGGTTCTACAGAATCCTTTTTCTTTCCCTTTGCTTTACCACTCATCTTGCCTATTATTGTACACTGACACCCTCTATTTTCTCAAGACGATTCCCATTATCTTCATCCTATTACTTTTGACCCCCTATGGTCATGAGACTTACCCAATCCATAGGCATGGAATCCCACCAAGCACAGCATATGACCAGTAAACAAGGTATGCGAATAGCCCATGGTCGTGGGATGCACAGCTTGATATCACATAATGCACCTGGAGGCGGCCAGCCTCACAGAATGCTGAAATGCCCTTCTAAAGGCACAACCAATGTACTAGGCACTCTGTAAGAATAGAGTGCCATTCTTCAGGATGCAGTGCATTTGTTAAATCAGAGACCCCCTATAGGTGTGTGTGCCCCAGCAGGAAGGATGGATGGCCTGGGAACCAAGGGGTGGAAGCAGCAGTGGCCCCACTAACCGTCAGTCCCAATGTCCACTGTATAACTCTGTGCTTCCCATCTCTGCACCTCTGGCCTCTGCAGGGTCACACCTGCTCAATCTCATATGAATCTACCAGTATGGGAATATACACTATGGCTTATCAGTTGGACTTCTTGACTGGAACTTACTTGTTTTATAGAAAATTGGTTGATTTTCTCAACTTCTTGATTGTTGTGGTGGTTTCACTGGTATATGTATACGTCAAAACTCATCAAATTGTACATTTTAAACAACTGTACCTCAGTAAAGCTGTAAAAAAATAGAAAATTTGAATAGTTACATGAAATGCCTGATCTCAAATGAAAAAAAAATACTGAGATTTCAATAGAGAGTTTGGTAGAAATATAAAAAGTAGATAGAAAAATCAAGAAATCCTTCATAGAAGAAGTCACCATAGGCATGATTCAAAATTAATAAAGTATATTTTCATATATAACTCCAACTGCTCTCTTTAAAAGTTGGAATAGCTTAAAGAGAAGGCCTCTCCTACTCTTCAAGCCAGGATGGGTTTGAATGTGCAGGTTGGGGCAGGGCTTTAGGAGAGGGGAATTGCTCTGTGTAATAAAGGAGAAGCATTATAATGCTGGGGAAAGGGGAGGCGCCTGGGAGAGAGGAGAGAGGAACCAGGACCAGCAGGGTGGGACACTGCAGGGGTGAATGAAGGAGAGTTGAAAGCCTTTAGGTGCACAGCAACACAAAAGGGACTTTGGGAGAAAAGGAATTGATCAGAGAGGACTTTTAAGTTGTTTACCATGGTGTATGCCATGGGCCTCTCTCCCTTGGGTCACTCCCACACTATCTTTTAAAAAGGCTGCATTGCTTACTAATTCTTTTATATGAAAATGGATTTTTCTGGAAATGTTGAAGGGGACAGGGATGAGTTGTATGTCTGTGTTGATGCAAGGCAAAAACAGATTATGCGGAGAAGCTGGAGTTAAAGACTTCAGCGTAAATCCCTGGAAATGAACAAAAAATTACAGGAGAACTTCAGAGTTTCAAAAGCTGTGGAACTGGTGAGATTCAAGTTGAGATCTCCCAGGGGTAAAGAAGGACCCAGTTAATATCTAGGTTTTAGGCGGAAGAAACAGGAAATAGCATAAGATATATATGTGATATGATGAAAAGATGGAGTAGAGAATAAAAAAGGCCCAGAGAAGGGTAGAGGGATTTAGAAAGCGTCGAGGGACCTGCTAGGCTTAGAGGCTATAGTTCACCTACACTCTTTGTCCCCCCAGCCCCCCAACCACCACCCTAGAGAAACTGAAGATGAGCCCCCAGCAGTAACTGAGTTTTTTTTCCTGTCCCTCTTCCCAGTTTTCTAAATTAAGTTATGTTGGCCCAGAGAGACAACTGAGATGGGAACTCTGAGTAAAGAAGAGAATATCATCTTTGTGGGCAGGGAGGGGCTAAAGTATAGCGTCTAGGGCCTTTATCCAATATCCACAGACCATCTGTTTGGTGTTGTAGTGGGGTCTGGGGAAAAAACCCAATCACGCAATTCAGGGGCCATGGATTGGATTATTAAGAGTTCAGAAAAACTGAAGAAGGAGTCCTCAACACTGGTTCATTAGTCATTCCCCAGCCCCACCCCCCATCCAGGTGTCTTGGCCAAGCCTTTCCTCTGTGTTAGGGCTGATCTGAATAGCAATGCTGAGCCTCTGAAGTTTCTAATCAGATGCTGGAGCCCCAGTGCTGTCCTCATGGAGCAGAACCTCACCGTCTGGAGCAAATCCTATCTGAGATTTTGTCCCCTTCCTCAGGAGAGGTCAATCTACTAACTGAAGAAAATCAACTGTGGATCCCACACAGAAGACCTTTCCGTAAGGTTTTCAAGAAAATAAAAAATATTTTTATCCACTTTATAAATGAATAAAAGAGAAGTAAATTAGAACTCTGTTAATGCAAAGTAGAAAGATTTATTTGTGAATTATGATCTGCCTAAAGAGAGGAGAATAAAAATTGAGGTCAAGCCCCTCATTCCTTTTTTGTTTTGCAGCATCAATGCAGGGAAGAAGAGGAACAAAGAGGGAGCATTTGGTAGGTAAGGTTCTGCCTATTCAGTCCAGAGCTCTCAAGGGTTAACCTTAATCTCTCCTTTCCATAAGACCCAGGTCCACATCCACAGTCTCTAAGGATGTCAGCTGCTAGAGCTCATCCCTCTTAGAAAACAAAGCTCTCAGCAGGGAGAGTCATAGGAAGGAGTCAGAACCAAGAACACTTCTCCAGTTCCCTGCTAGGTCCATCCATGGGAATGGAAGAATGGTGGAATGGGCCTGTGGGTCTTGCCCACTAGGTGGCAGTGTGAGACACAGTGGAAAGGATATCTGGAGGCAGACCTTTTGGGTCCTGATTTGGGACAAATTGTTTAATTTTCCTAAGGCTCAGATTCCTCCTTGAGATACACCTAACCTTCATCCCTCACAGCGTGGTTATGAGGATCAGATGGGATAAAGTGTAAAATGCTATTCCATACTTGAGCCTGTCTATTGTTGTCACTGTTTGACCTTGTGTACTAATGGTTGGGGCTCTTGGAGTCTAGTCTCCCAAGAGCCTCCCCCAGAGGACAGTTTTGCTCAGCCTCCTATAAGATCCTTTGCTCCTACCTTCACCGCATGTAACCAAGTCTCCTGCTTTCCCAGCTTGGAGAGTTTGCCAGAAAGGAGCGCACGTGACGTGGGACCTGCTTACTCTTTGGAAAAGCAGGTATTGATGAAGCTCTTCTCCTTCTTTCCTTCCCCCTCTTCCTAGTACGGCCTCTGTGACTGCAGGGCCCCTGTGCAGCCGAGGTTGACATGAGAGGGTAATCCTATAGGGAAGGGAATGTGAAAGAAATCCCTCACTGAGGAATAAAAGAAGCATCTTGAAGTCAGTGACGTAGGGAACGTGACTCGGGCCAGGCTTGCTGGGCCCTCCTAGCCTCATTCTGCTCCCAGCTGCAGCTTGTACATCCTGTCGTCTGCAGCCATCTGGGCAAGCTTCTTGATGATAACACTTTGCGGCAAGATCCCTGCTGGGAGGATCATGATAGAGTGACTGTAGAAGCTGATCTTCTGATGTCTGGGGAGGTTGAGGAAGCTGCTGCTTCCTCTGTGTCCCTTTGCCTTCCACAGCTCCTCCGCCTGAGCCCTCCCCTCCCTCAGAGGCCTGTCTCTGGGGGACTTGGCAAGCAGGTGCACTGAGGAGGTAGCTTCTCTTCCTCAGCCCTGATCTCCAGGAGCTCCAGGAGATACAAGTCACAAAAAGAGTGCATTTCCAAATTATGGAGCAGAGGGAAAAGGAGGAGGGACACTTCCCAAGCAACTGAGGCAGACTACCAATGAAATCTTCTGGAACTACTTTTTTTTTTTTTTTACTTTATTAAAATACTGAGTTTATTTCACATGTATATTTTTGTCTCCCCACCATTTCCATTTGTCTGACCACCACTACTACTATGTCCTATCATAACATTCTAGACATACTTAAAACCAAGCAAAGGGTGGAGTTCCATCTTTTAAAACTAAACATGCATTTTGGACAACACATTCTTGGCAATGGAACCTGGACAATATTTATCAGACATGGTAGGGAAAGTTCTCACTCTTCATTATAAAAAGGACAGCCAGATATCAACTATTTTCTTTCTTTCTTTCTATCTCTCTCTCTCTCTCTCTATCTATCTATTTATGGCTGCGTTGGGTCTTTGTTGCTGTGCGCGGGCTTTCTCTAGTTGCTGTGAGCATGGGCTACTCTTCATTGCGGTGTGTGCGTTTCTCATTGTGATGGCTTCTCTTGTTGTGGGGCATGGGCTCTAGGCGCACGGGCTTCAGTAGTTGTGGCACGCAGGCTCAGTAGTTATGGCTTGCGGGCTCTAGAGCACAGGCTCAATAGTTGTGGCGCATGGGCTCAGTTGCTCCACAGCATGTGGGATCTTCCCAGACCAGGGCTCGAACCTGTGTCCCCTGCATTGGCAGGCAGATTCTTAATCACTGTACCACCAGGGAAGTCCTTAAACTATTTTCTTAAAGAGACTTCCTCCACTGCCAGAGATCTTGAATAGCCATCTGGAAACAATTCTTCACATAATTGATGAACGTGGCTTCCACTTTGGGAAGGGAACCACCTTTTTCTATACTTGCTTGCATTTTTCCTTTAATGTCTTCTACAGAGCTAGGTCCTTTCCGTGTTTTAGCAGTCTTTTCCTGTTTTTTGAAGGATTCTTGAGCTTTTGATCTTGGTGCTGATGGTTTTGAGTCTTTTCCATTCTGGTTTGATTTTTGTGCATTTTTGGCTGGAGTATCTTGTACAGATTTCTTTACTGGAGCTTTTTCTTCAGCTTCCTCATCATCAAAGTCATCATCATAGTCATCTGCATCATCATCGTCATCTTCATCAGCAGCAAGTTTTACTTTTTTCTGTGGAAACTTGCTACCACTTCCAGGGGCAGAACACTTTCCAGATATACTTAGGAGAGTCACATCCTCCTCCTCTTCATCTTCTGACTCTGCATCTTCCTCCACAGCTACTAAGTGCTGTCCACTAATAATGCACAGGCCCTGAACCACACTTCAACCGTCAGACCACAGGTGGTGTTATTTCAAAGCCCCCAAGGGAAACCATTGGCTGTACAGACATTTTTGACGTTGCCAGTGTTACTTAAATTGGACTGCCTTCATAATTCATCGCCTCTGCTCCAACAATGTGCAATTCATCCTTTGCGCCAGCCCCTAAACTGAGCGTTCTTAAAGATAACTGGTACTCATTTTCATCATTATCCACTTCAAAGTGATAATCTTTGTCAGCCTTTAGTTCACAACCGAAAAGATAGTTCTGGGGCCTCAGGGGGCTCATGTCCATGTCCATTGAATCTTCCATGGGTTGGTGGCATGCACTTAGGTGAGAGAGAAGGCAGACGGAGATAAACGACTACTGTTCCGGAGAACAGCCGCGAAGGATGGAATCACACCAGGGATGGGACTACTTTAGTCTCTTGCAGACACACAGGACACCACAGGCTCCCAAGCCTTGTGGAGCATCATAGACAAACCAGAGCAGCTGCAGTCCTCGGCAGTTCCCAAACCCCAAAACTTGAGGGGACTCTTTGCAGCAGAAGTGGAGCCAGCTCTTCCAGGGTGTCCCCTCTCTGCATGGTGAGTCCCTGGGGCTACTGTCCTGGTCTTGGGTGGCTGACCACCACTAGCATCTCCCTTTGCCTTATTCAGTGGATTCCCTAATGGGCCCAGTCCATATTCAGGCTAAAATATCCCCATTGCAGCCCCAGCCCCAGCCCCCTCTGACCTTGAACCCTGCCCCAATCCCAGCCCCTAACTCAGGCCCACCTTCAACCTCTCTCCCATTCTGTCACCCCAGATAGGGCCTGTGGAGTGTCCTTCTCTGAACCCAAGGATGAAGTACAGTCTCTCATCCCAAAAGAAATTCAACCCCAAGACTGGCACTTATTCCAGAAGCAGCTGGAACTCTTTCGGGTCCAAAGAGCTCAGGAAACCTTTCATCCTCTAGCTCCCAATGTTCCTCAGTGCAACATGGCCTCTCTGTCCTAAGTACCAGGCTCCATCCTTGCTAGAGAATTTCCTATTATCAATGAGATCTGGCGGCAGCTGGAGCACCACCTTTGAAAGAGCTTCATCCAACACTGGGCCCACCTGGCACAGATACAGCCTCAGGGCAAAGTAGCAGGGAATTCTTGGCCAAAGGGCAAACATGAACCTTCACAGACCTCTGTGGTAGGGGCCAAAGTAGCAAGGAAGAATCTAGGCCACATGACGTTGAGGCAATCAGGAAATTTCCATGTGAAGGGACAGGCAAAGTGACCCACAAAGAGTCTGGTGCATAGCCTGAGGAAGAGCCCCCAAATAACCCAGGTATTTAGAAAGCTATCCTGTGAGGAGTCTAGGGTCTGACTCTGAGGAGACAGAAAGTGACCTGGTATGTCACTCAGGGAGCTCAACAGAGAACCTAGACCAGAGGCAACTGGAAAACACCCTAAAGATTCATTTGGACAAGAACTTGGGTAGATGTCTCCAGCAGGAGCCCTGTAGGAGTGTGTGGTTCATGGCTTGTTGCCACCTATACACTGTCCCCTCCTGGGGAGTCTTATGGCCACTTGGAAACTGGAAATTCGGCACCTTCAATGAATCAGGAACACTGCCTGAATACCTTTTGGAAGCTTTCCTTCCTTGATCTAGGCATTAGACAAGCACTAGAAGCCCAGATTATATGGTTTGGGGTACAGCAAAGGTAGAGCTTACCTCTCAAGCTCCTTGAACCCATAAAACCGTTTAGCTGGTAGAGACTCAATCATGGCCCCTTCCTCAGTCCACCTTCCTCTCTCAGCCACCCATGTTTCAGGGATGGCTAAACCAAGGTTGCTTAGCTCTTTGAAAGAAACCCTTAGGCAGGTCAGGAGATAAGCTGATCACAAAAGTTCAGTCCCCATCTTGGATAGTCCTCTCTCGGTTCCTCAGCTGTAAACAAGGAAGGCCAGACAGCCCTGAAATGTTGGTTATCGTTCACACAGGACCTTCAGTCTGAGGAGACCAGACAAACTTTTAAGCTCCTCACACCCATCATCATGGACAAACTGTGGCAGAGTGAGAATGTATGGGGGACAAAAGAGGCAGTCCAGAGTCACTCCAAGTCAAACAATGGCAGGACATGACCCAAGGGGTGAGAGTGGAGTCATGTCCCAACAGCCTCCAGTCACAGAGGAGCAGTACCCCAGAGGCAGAGACCACGGAGGAGAGGGTCTGGAGGCGAGCATCTCCTTTCTACTTTAGGAAAAGGATGTTGGAGATTAATTTAGGGATTCCTTCAAAGGCCAAAAAGTCCAGGGAAGAAGTTCAAGACGACTACAGCTCCTGAGCCACAACTGGAAGATGTTCTGAGAGCCTGTGAGCTGGAAGATGCACAGAAACTAAATGGCTGTCTGAGCGGTCAAGGGGTCCAGTGACCAAGGAATCTCCCTCCCCGCCCTGAGGAGTATTGGTTGCCCAAAATCTGCAATGGCCAAGCCTTAAAGAGCAGCTTGCTCATGGACTGAGGCTCATACTGGAGGTAGAGATGCAGAGCCAGCCTCAGGATTTTCCCATTGAAGTGCTCCTTGCCTCAGAGAGTCCACCTACTCCATTTCCTTAAATCTATAAATCAATTTGAGGAGAGTTGACATCTTAATAATACCATGCCCTTCAATTCACAACACTGTAGATCTCTCCATGTACTTAGACCTTCTTCAATTTCCCTTGGCAATGTTAATTTTCCTTGTACAGCTACTACACATATCTTGATAAATTTTATCCCTATTTCATATTTTTACATGAATGCTATTTTTAAGTTTCCAATTGTTCATTGCTAATATATAGAGATAAAATTTTTGTTTTTTGACCTTATATTCCATACCTTTGTTAAACTTATTAGTTCCAGTGGCTTTTTCTGTAGACTCTTGAGGATTTTCTACATAGACATGTCATCTGTAAATAAGGAAAATTATATGTCTCCCTTTCCAGTCCATGTGCTTTTTATTTTTCTTGCCTTACTGCATTAGCTAGTACCGCCAGTACAATATTGAATAGAAGTGGTATGTGTAGACATCCTTGTCTTGTTCTTGATCTTAGGTTGGAAAGTATTCAGTCTTTCATCACTAAATATGATGCTGGCTGTAGGTTTTGTTGTAGATGGCCTTTATCAGATTGAGGAAGTTCCCTTTTATTCCTGGTTTTCTGAGTTTTTTTTTTTTTTTACCAGGAATGGGTATTATATTTGGTCAAATGCTTTCTCAGCATCTACTGAAATGAACATAGTGTTTTTCTTTTTCAGTTTGTAAATATGGTGAATTATGTTGATTTATTTAATGTGAAACCAACTCCACATTCCTGGTATAAATCATACTTGGTCATGATATATTATCCTTTAATATGTTGTTGGATTAAACTTCCTAAAATTTTCTTTAGAATTTTTGCAAATAAGAGATATTGGTCTGTAGTTTTCTTTCTTGTAATATTTTTGTCTGGTTTTGGTATCATGGTAATGTTGCATTCATAAAATGAGTTGGAAAGTATTCCCTCCTTTTCAATATTTTAAGAGTTTATTTAGAATTCTTTTTTCTTCCTTGTTTGATAGAATTCACCAGGGAAGTCATCTGCACCTGAAGTTTTCTGTGAGAGAAGGTTTTTAACTACAATTCCAATTTCTTTAATAAAAGCTCTTCAAGTTATTTATTTCTTCTTCAGTGACTTCTCGTAATTTGTATATTCATATTTTTTATTCATTTCATCTAAGTTTTTAAAATTTATTGACACAAAGTTGTTCATAATATTCCTTTTAAATATCAGTATAATTAATAGAGGTGTCACCTCTCTTTCCTGATACTGTTAATTGGTTTTTTCTTTTTTTCTAATCAGTCTGGCCAGAAGTTTATCAAGTTAATCTGAAATAACCAGCTTTTGGTTTTACTGATTTATTTAAAATTTTCTGTTTCATTGATTCCTGCTTTGGGTTTAATTTGCTCTTTTTGCTGCAATTTATTGGGATTTTAGCAAGCAACAGAAACAAATGCATGGGTTCACTCCATGTTTATCCAGAAATCAGAGATGTGATTTGAGGGGAACTCAGTCACCCCTCAGTTCCCTGGTCAACTCAGTTTTAGTTCCACTTCATGGCTCTTCCATTTGAATTTATGGAATAGCCATTTGTAGATTCTCCTAGGCCGGAAACCCTAGAGTTATTAGTGTTTAAGAATGTTGGTTCTGGGACTTCCCTGGTGGCGCAGTGGATGAGACTCCGTGCTCCCAATGCAGAGGGCCCGGGTTCAATCCCTGTCAGGGAACTAGATCCCACATGCATGCCGCAACTAACAGTTCGCATGCCACAACTAAGGAGCCTGCGAGCTGCAACTAAGGAGCCTGCCTGAAGCAACGAAGACCCAGCACAACCAATAAATAATTTTTTTTTAAGTTTCAAAATATAAAAAAAATGTTGGTTCTGCAGTTTCACAGACTCAGGATTTACATCCTAAGTCTTCCCCCTTTCTAACCATGAGACCTTGTAGAGTAATTTAATGTCCTTGATCCTCAGCTTCTCAACTGTACAATGGAAATAACAGTATCTTTCCTCATAATGAGATAATCCATGTTAATTAAAACTCTTAGCTCCGTACCTAAAGTGAAGTGCTTAATAAATGTTAGCTATTATTTATTACTATTTTTTCATGACTTTCATCACAAAAATCCATCCTGCCCTAAAACCCCTTTATCATTTAAGGATTTTGTCATGTTAACCCCTCCTGTTACATAAACTCACTTTCCACTGCTCCTCTCAAGAGTGTGGTAGCTAAATGTATAAGCTAGCTTTTGTTTTATAGCAAATCATCCCAAAATTAGTGGCTTAAAATAAACATTTTTTTCCCCTCATGATTCTTTGTGTTGGCTGGGCCATCTAGGCCAACTCAGATACAGCTGGATGATACAGGATGGCTTCACTTATATGTCTGGTGACTGGTTCAGTGTCAGCTGAGACTCAGCCATGATCTCAAGCAGGCTAACTCAGGCTTGTTTGTGTGGTAGTAGGATTCCCAAGAGGAAAAGAGAGGGCAAGCTCTGATGACCAAGCTCCTCCCACCTGAGGACCCAGCAGATATTTTGTGCATGGCTTCACTAATCAATCCATTTTATGTCACTTGATTTCTCCTTGCCTTGTCATTTGTGAGCACTGCTTACTCGT
The DNA here is from genome assembly GCF_965194805.1 of Balaenoptera borealis. Classification (NCBI taxonomy): domain Eukaryota; kingdom Metazoa; phylum Chordata; class Mammalia; order Artiodactyla; family Balaenopteridae; genus Balaenoptera; species Balaenoptera borealis. The sequence goes on from NC_138865.1 coordinate 88,897,669, forward strand.
GTTGTCCTCCTAGATTGAAGGTATCTTTGAATGTGACCTTTTATCTTGGCAAAGATAGGATATTGGGCAAAGAACTAAGGAAGAGAAATCTCCAGCTCCGATATGAGGGGGTCCCTGACCTGAAGTCCCTGAGGTCCCTGGATAACCAGCCTAACCCCTCTGGGACTCGGTCCTGCCTTGACTCTGCCAGTTCTCTGAACTCTACTCCTCCCCAACCCAGGCAGAGCCTGAGCCTCCAATCTGTTGACAGCCCTACTCCACCACCAACGCAGGCTCAGCTCTGCCACCTGCGACCGTGCCAGCCTGCGCTTCTTCCTAGTCTGCCCCACTTCCATCTCAGCACAGTCCCCTGACCCAGTGGGAATAGCCGATCCCCAGCTCCGAGCCTCTCCTTTCCTGCTGACTGAGCTCAGAGTTCCCATTGTGATGGTGGGTAAGGGCCAGCCCTGGGGATCCAGGGAGAGCAATCCCCAGCAGTCAAATGGCCTGTGAGCTCACTAAATGCAAGCAGACAGAGAACCAGTGGGAGGAGCTGACGAGTGAAATGATCCTGCAAGCAGAGACCCATCCCTTTGTCTGGCCTGGACGAACTGCACAGGTTTGGTGAGTACGGAGCTAAGGCGCTCTCAGCAGCTCAGCCCTCTACCAGCAACACCATCCCGCACAGGCGCCTGTCTTCTGCCTGGAGGCCCAATGCCTTATCCAAAACCCTGTCTGGGAAGAACAGAAAAAGTCAGTGCATCCTTGGGAACAAGCTGCCGAGGCCCAGTCAGTTTACCTGCTCCAAACTGGCTCAGCTCCACAGCTGATGTGTGACCTGGGTGATTTCTGTTTCTGTGATCCACATGTGATGCTCCAGGAAAAAATGTCTCTAACTATATTTACCAGATTTTGGGGGGGGGGGGCGCGAGGACAAAGTTACATATTTACATAAATCGAACTTATTTAAGTTAGGTAGGACATTTAACTCTCCTTATGTTCCACCTATAAAAATAACATGTGCTCATGATTAGAAAAAAATCCACAGCATACTGAAGAGAATAAACTGAAAAGTTCCCTTCCCCAATAAGCCCCCAGAGAACATGCCCCCGCCCCCAAGCAACCATTGTTAGCATACTTGTATTTATCCTTCTAGAAGTTTTCTACATATGTATAAACATGGATTTGTATACCCTCATTTGACATGTATGAATAGAACATTATAACACATACTTTACTATTTATGTTGTATTGGTGAGTTTTCTCACATGGCTACATGACTAAATCCTTTCAAAACGTAGAGAGTTGGGCTTCCCTGGTGGCGCAGTGGTTGAGAATCTGCCTGCCAATGCAGGGGACACGGGTTCGAGCCCTGGTCTGGGAAGATCCCACATGCCATGGAGCAACTAGGCCCGTGAGCCACAACTACTGAGCCTGCGCGTCTGGAGCCTGTGCTCCGCAACAAGAAAGGCCGCGATAGTGAGAGGCCCGCGCACCACGATGAAGAGTGGCCCCCACTTGCCACAACTAGAGAAAGCCCTCACACAGAAGTGAAGACCCAACACAGTCAAAAATAAATATAAATAAATTAATTAATTTTAAAAAATGTACTTTAAAAAAAAATGGCTAATTGAGGCTCTTCCTTTAAAAAAAACAAAAAAAAAAAAACAAAAACGTAGAGAGTCCATGACTTAAAAGCATGCAATAACCCAAAAACCTATTTTGTAAATAAGCTTTCTGGAACTCATAACACCTTTTCAGAGAAATAATGTTCTAAATCAGGGTCCATAAACTTCTTCTGTAAAGGGCCAGATGGTAAAATCTTCAGCTTTGCATGCCATATTCTGTCACTGGTTCAGCTTTGGGGGCTGTTTGCTTTTGTTTACAATCTTTTAAAAATATAAAGACCAATCTTAGCTCCTAGGTGATACAAAAACAGGCTGTGGGCCAAACTTGGCCTTCAAACTATAGTCTGCTAAGCCCTGTTCTAAATAGCGGTTAGGTTCCCAGCTTAGTGCCCAGAAGCAAAATCCACCCAAAATGTTGCTAAGATACCAAATGAGTCAACATATTTTAAATGGCTTTGTAAACTATAACGTCTATACCACTGTGAAGAATTATTAGACTTCTTCAGTGTTTAGCATGTGGTGATTTTTAAAAATAAAATTAGCTAACACTGAATTAAAAAGTTTTACACATCTTGAACTGCATGAAGAATTAGTGAAGAAACTGAATAGACTTCTCAAGTTATCTACAAGGTAGAAAAAGTAGGAAACCCTGTATTACATCCAACCCTACCGTTTTTGTCAGCACAACATAAACATACATTGACTCAAAGTTGATTGGCCTGTGTGGCTTGAGTTCGTAGGCCAAGTAGCCCCCTCCATCAGAAAACAGAGAGGGTACCGCTGAGTTTTTGCCCCACCCCCTGCCGTCACTGTGGGTACTGGAAAGGCTTTTCTTGTGCTTGTCACTCACAGTCACATGCACTGACCTAAACCTTGAGTCCTCTGTGAGTCCCACTTCCTGGAACCCACAGAGGCAGAGAGGGGGCAGAGAGCAGATCAGAGAGGATGCTGGAGAGTCGTTTGGTGGCTACCCAGATGAGGAACCTTATTTTTAACAATGACCAAAAATCCCTATTATATTTCATTGAGCTTTTTTAATCCTTACAACTTGCCTCTTCTCTGTCACAGAGGTAGAACTTACCTTAATAATTTCACATCATGATTAATTCTATTTTCTTGTAAAAGAAATGCAAAAAAAAAAAAGCTAAATAAATAAAAGAAATGCAGACTACCCTCAAATATCTGGGCTGGAATCAGGAAAGAAGGTGAGAGAGAAAGGGTATTAAAGAGGATCGTGCGTGAGAAAGGGACTGAGCTGGGGACTGTGTGCATGGGCAGTGAAGGCGGTTCCTGGTACATGTGCAACCTCAGGAGGGAAAGCCAGGGGGGCAGGTGGCAAAATGTCAACTGGGTCCTTAAGGTGCGGCACTTTGTGACAGCTCCCTTAGCAAAACGTCCTATAACTTGCTAAAAGAAGTTCTTTTTTAAAAAAAAATTCTGTAATGATAATAATAAAACAAGACCTTCCATACATTGGATTTTAGGGACCCCTTGATTCTCCTGAGTCTGCTTGTCCAGCCAGGTAAGCCAGAGCAGAGTGACAGAGAAAGGGTGTTGATGATGAAAGGCACAATAAAAATATGACCTAAGTTACAGACTATGGAAGAGTTTAGAAAATACTTTCCCAAGCATTATGCTTGTAACAACAACTCCGTAAGGTCAGGGAGGTGGAGATGGGCTCAGTGACTCACCCACGGGCACACAGCAAGCACAGGGCAGAGCAGAAAGAGTGCTTGAACTTTCTGAGGCCAGCCTCAGTGCTCTCCACATCTCCCACGCTGCTTCCCAGGAGGTTCCAAGCAGATCTAGTGGGAATGGACATCTCTGCCCTTATTCCTCTCCCTGTTCTTCGTTTAGTGATTAGATTTCCATCAGCATCACTCTAAGTGAAGCAGCCTGTGCTTATGAAGCATAGGGAGCTGCTTCAAATAAAGCAGCATGGTTGGCTGAGCGTCTGCACCTGCACTGGGGGAGGCAGGAGCGCCAAGCTAAGAAGGCAGCCAACTCTGGGACCAGGCGGGTGGGCTGAAATCCTCGATGCTTGGCTGACCAGCTGTGTGAGCCTGAACACGTCACTTAACCTCTGGTCAATATAGGGAGAGCATGTAGCCCAGTGCCCAGGATGTGCTAAAAGTTCAGTAACTGATGCACATTTCATTATTACTGAGTCCTCATCTGCCTCCTTTGGGACTGTATCATAAAAAGAAAACTACCAACAAGAGCTTGACAAACACATGGCTCATAGGTTTAGCTAATGAGTCTATCTGGTTGTGCACAGCCTCCACATGCTGGAATAATCCATCCCCCTCCTTAAGCCAGGCTACAATTTTAAAATGTAATAAATGGCACTCATCCTTCTAATCTCTTCCTATATGCGACTGACAAGTATCAGTGTTTCTTGTGGAAGTTACTGTTCTGGAAAGCTGGGGCAGGTGGGCCGAAAGCCAGAATTACCTAAACAGCTTGAACTCCTGGAGTTTATCTCCAAGCTAGTGAAAATAATCAGCTATCAGGGCTCCCCAAACAGGCACCAAAAAGCAAAGGCTAAATTCTAAGGTGGATGTCATTTGTGTCCCTTTCTTTTGAAAAAGTTTCCAAGATGAAAAGGAATAGTAGATTTACTTCAAATGATTTCTCTTGCTGAGGGATGGAAGTTCGTAACCCAGGGATACAAATTTCCTCACAATATGACACTTACTTGCCTAGAGACAAAAGCTCACATGGGGGACTCAAGGATTGAGGGTGGGGTGAGGCTCAAGAACACGTTACATGAGAAACAGCTGAAGAAAACATGGGAGCCTGATCAGCTTTACCCTATGTGGCCTGGCCAGAGGGTGGAGTTATCAGCAAACAGATCTGATCTCATATAAAGGAAGAACACTTTAATAATGAGCTACACAGGGCAGGGGTGAAGGGTCATCACCGAGGGGTTTAAGCAGGGGGAGAGGGCCAAACACTGGGTATAATGAAAAGACTGATGAGCTGGCAGAGAACTAAGCTGGATTATATTTAGGATTTTAGTTCTAAAATCCTGAGAATGTATATTAAAACCCCAAACAACAGAACAGTCCTCTTGTTAGAAGGCCGGTTGGTATGGTCCTAAGAGTTATTTTTTCCATATTAAATATCAACATTTTGTGCTTCAAGACCTGACTCAGTCTCAAAGTAATTTTAAGAGAAAAGAATTCAAAATCAAAATAAAGGGTGGATTGTACCAATGTCAACTTCCTAGTTTTAACATCATACCACAGTTATGTAAGATGTTACCATGGGAAGAAGCTAGGTAAAGGGTACACGGGACCTTTGCCCTATTTTTTGCAACTTCCTATGAATCTGTAATTATCCAGAAATAAAAAGCTTTTAAAAGTCGATTTAAATATACTTCCCCAAGAGGTTCTAAGTAACCTCAAATAAAACCCAGTTTGTTTCAGAAGTGCAGTGTCATCAGCCACAAATGACTCTGTGCAAGCATCCACAGGCAGCAGGGCTCATTTCAAAACCATGATCAAGCAGCTATTAAGATTTACAGTTGCGATTAGGAAAGCCTACGTCATGTTGACAGGTGTCTAATTTGGTCACACTGATCATAAATCTTCAGTTATCTGGGATCACATCTTTAAAGTCAACCTATAGGCAATACATTCTTAAAACTGCTTCCCGTGTGGTGCTTATACAGGAATCATGTACGGACTTAATTACTCTATCTAACTGTAATACAACAATGTGTTTGTGTCTTTTTCCTCCACAACTATGACCTACAACAAGAATTGCATCCTGTTCATCTCATTCTATCACCAAAACCTAACTCACAATAGTTCTCAGTAAAGAGTCATAGAATAAATAAGAAATAAACCAGTAATTAAGTTATTTTCTTGGACTTCTCAGAGTGACTTTCTTTTTTGACACAAAGGCATCCAAAGAAATCTTAGAGTCTCTAACTTTGGAATCAGGATTAAATATTACACATACATGTGTGTGCGTGTGTGCGTGTGTGTGTGGCAAAGTCTCTGAAACACAGGGGTTTAATCTCTAAAGGTCTTTATAACTACTTGGTTTTGATTTGTTAGTTTCTTAAGATATCATAACTCAGTTTGATTTAGAATAAAACAGAGAGGTCAGGCTTTTTCAGACAAAAAAATCAACATGAATTCTTCAACACATCCCCCCAGCTTCTGCCCAGTTTTATCAAGTGCCAAGAAGAATTGACTTCTTTCAGAAAACACTGATAAAGCATCACCTTTGGATTCTTCAGTATTAACTGATCAAAAACGATCATGCTATGGCGATTTCTCCAAATTCTGTATCTCTTAGTTTATTAAAACACATGTTTTTCAAATAAATATTCTGAACAACCCAAATCAATCAAAGCAGTGAGATCACAAAGTGTTGTGTCTTTCTGCAAAGAAGGCACATCATTAGCTTGTACAGAAAATCCAACAGCCATACTGAAGTCAATTAGGCTGTCTTAAAGACTCGATGGAGGCTACTCACGATCCCAGAGACACCAAGGACTCCACAGGTCACTCATCTGAACAGGTCAGAAGCCGGCTTGATCCTTAAGACCTCTGCAAAACCATCACCAAACCAGCACGTGACATGTGCTATGTCTACTGTAAAGTAGAAAAGACGATCCTGGCAGACTTTCCGTCGATATACAGACCGAGGGTCGGCTGACAGCACAGCCTCGATGGCACACCTTGCTTCCTCCGCTGACTGAAAATATTTAAATGAAGGCTGACCAATACCTGCAATAAGAAGAACACAACTTGGGGATTCCCCTGGCGGTCCAGTGGCAACGACTCCACGCTTTCACTGCTGAGGGCGAGGGTTCAACCCCTGGTCGGTGAACTAAGATCCCACAAGCCGTGAGGGATGCACCCCACTCCCCACAAAAAAAAAAAAAACTGACCTTCCTCTTCCCATGAACTGTACACAGTGATTAAACAACTTTCATAAACAAAACTTTAAAAATAAAGAGATTGATTTAAAAATCAAATGTTCTGTTTAAACATAAAGCCTTAGGAAAGAATGAGTAGCACAACCATCCAGGGGCAGGTGAAATCTGACATCTCCTTGGCAACTAACTGGCTACTTCTTACAGGAATCACCGCACCCACTTTTTAATGGGCCTCTCCTTCACTCTGGACAGCTGCTTGGAATCTGCTTGTGGGCTGGAAAAACCAGATAACAATGTTGGTTAACAACCATGTATTAGAGTACACAGGCTCCAAGTTAAAAGCCCTGTGGCTTCTCTCTTCTGCAGTGAAGTGCATGCCTCTAGTGCTGGGACTTTACGGGGACAATTTCTATGCTAAGACACTCTTTCCTTCTTACTCCTGGGCTCTGTGACAGAGGTCGAGCTATCCATCACCCAATAGGTAAAACAAGATGAGACGTTTCTCTACTCAGATAGTGAAACAGATGAAAAAACTCAATCTACATAGGTACAGAGCAAGCACAGTTTAGCTTCCGAATGCTGTTTGAGAACTCCAAGAGCTACTGCCACACGCAAACAAGAGGCCCAATTCCTGGGCAGCAGCCGTTCTCAGTGAACACTTGACTGAGTGTCCGGCACACACTGTGCTGAACAAACAGTTGTTGATTGAAAGCCATCAGATGATGACGTTGCCCAAGTATGATTTTATACTTCTACATTTCTTTACAAGTCATAATCACAAATACTCTATATAAAACTGCCCTCAGAAATAGCAAGTTTGCCTAAATCTCCTAGTAAAAGCTCATCTCTCATTCAGAAACAAGAAATGGAAAGTACCTGGTTCACCTGAGCTGAGGTGCTCAAGGTCCATCTCCGCGTGAGGAGTAAAACGGACTCCCAAGGTGGCCACGGGAGCCTCTCTCACCCAGGCGGGGACCGCACTGCGGTGGGCTGCACCAGCCGCCCTGGAAGGGCAGGGAAGAGCCTCGGGCGGCACCTCCGTGCTGTGTCCTTGTGGGACCACTGCTGCTTCCCCTCTCCTCAGCCTGCTGTCTGCTTGTTCCTCTGAAAAGCTCTTCTCCAGGCAACATGGGCCACTTTGCTCTTCTGCTACCCTAGGACTCGGACCACTTTCTGATTCTTCACCCAAATCTGCTGCTCTCTCCCTGGGCTCAGGTGAGCTTTGCTGGATTTTTGCTGAGTTGTCGTGTTTTGCGTTGTTTTCTCCTGAAGTTCTATCTTCAGGACATTTAGGTTTCTCCTTAGTGCAACTGTAGAGCTGTGGTTCCTCGTACCCTGAGAGCTGTTGCTGGTCACAGCTATCAGTCTTGCCATCACACTGGGACACGGTTTTTGGTTTACATTGGTTATTCTGTAAATTAAAGTCCCCTAAAGGCTCAATCAAATTTTGTGGCGAGTCATAATCAGCTATGTAGGGCTTTATGTCTAGTACAGGTGTGCCATGAATCATGTCAATTCCAGAAAGGTATACGGCTCCACCTATAATGTGAAAAACACCCTCTTAGAAATATTAACAATGAAGAACAGTGCAAACAACTGGAGAATCAACACCGTCTGCTTAAACCCCACCAAGCTTACTCACAATTCTCTTACGCACCAGGCCCTCTTATACCAGGTGCCAAGATACAGTTTTCTTTCTACCTAGAAACCCACTCTCTTCTTTATCTGTCAAACTCCTACTTGCTCTTCAAGGCTCTCACGTAACACCTCCTTTACAGAGCCTTTCTGGCTCTTCCAGACATAAGCATTCTTTCCTCTGGGTTCCGCAGAGGTACCTGTGCCCAGACCTCTCCTGGAGCCCTTGTCACACGGTCTAGCAACGACCTGCTTAGAGTCTCTACCCCTAGACAGTGAGTAGGTCCTCGAGCACTAGGTGGGGCCATCTCACCTTTGCATCACTGAGGGCTTCTAACTCTGTTCCAGACACATCAGAGTCCTCAATATATCTCTGTGGGACTGATGATGGTTTCCAATGTGTCAAACAGAGTCTAAGGTGGCCCCATGATGTCACCTCCTGGTGTATAATCCCCTCTTCTTGAGTATGACTTGATATCACTTCAGTGACTACGTTATGTTATCTAAGACTCCTGTGTTTGCTGGCAGATTCACTTGAGAGACCTTCCCTGTGGGCTTGAAGAAGCAAGCAGCCTTGCTGGGAAAGCCCGTGTGGCAAGGCACTGCGAGAGGTCTCTAGGCGCTGGGGGCCACCTCTAGAAGCTGGGGGCAGCCACCAGCCAACAACCAGCAAGAGGCCAGGACCCTCAGAACCACAACTGCAAGGAAGCGAATTCTGCCTATGACCAGAGTGGGCTTGGAAATGGATTCTTCTACAGTCAAACCTCCAGAAAAGAATTCATTCCACTTCACTGCAGCTTGGTGGGACTCTTAAGCGAGGACCCAGCTAAGCTGTGCCCATACTCCTAACCTATAGAAACATTATAATGTTTTAAACACATAATAAATGTGTGCTGTTTAAACTGATAGTGCATGGTAATTTGTTACACAGCAATAGAAATCGAATACTCCACTGAATAAACGGGGCACTTCCCTGTGGTGCAGTGGTTAAGAACCCGCCTGCCAATGCAGGGGACACGGGTTTGATCCCTGGTCCGGGAAGATCCCACATGCTGCTGAGCAACTAAGCCTGTGTGCCACAACTACTGAGCCTACGCTCTAGAACCCACGAGCCACAAATACTGAGCCTGTGCGCCACAACTACTGAAGCCCACATGCCCTAGAGCCCATACGCCACAACTACTGAAGCCCACACGCTCTAGAGCCCACGTGCCGCAACTGCTGATCCCATGTGCTGCAACTACTGAAGCCTGTGTGCCTAGAGCCCATGCTCCACAACACGAGAGGCAATGAGAAACCCCGCTCATTGCAACTACAGAAAGCCCGCGCACAGCAACAAAGACCCAACGCAGCCAAAAAAAAAAAAAAAAAATGAAACAGAACATAAGTCACCATTACCAAATATTAAGGAAAGGTCCCCTGTTGTTCCACTTATACAGCTGCTGTTCAGTTCCTTCTACTGGGGCAAAGTCTACTAACTTGATCCTTGGAAAACTGGCCCAGTGAGAATCAAAAACTGCATGTGATCACATTTGATCCTATCTCCATTTGAGAAAAACATGACTAACAAAGGACTCTGATTTCTAAAACATGCTTATTGTGAATGAACCTGGAACTTTGGAAAGAAGATTTTGGACTTTCTAAGTGATAGATTATGCCTAATAATGTCTGCAAAAGAAACAAAAGCACTGGGGTACAGGTGAGAGTTCGTGGGATTTGAAGTCAGACAACCCCCTGGCTGGATGCTATTGGGTAAATTATCAAACATCAAAGAGCCTCAGTGCCCTCATCCATAACACGGAGACTGCTACCTTATCAAGCCCACAAGCCACTGTGAGATACCATACGTGAACACCCTTTATAAACTGCAAAGCACCACACAAACTCTAGTCATCCTCATAACGCTTATTTATAAGAGTGTCTACAGTGCTACTGTGTTTGCCTTTCACCTTTCTGATTTGATCTTCCCCATTAAAATGCTAAGATCCTCTGTAGGGCTGGGATTTTTATCTAATCTGCTTGCCACTATATCCCCAGCACCTAGAACAATGGTTGGCACATATTCAGCGCTCAGAAAATACGTGTGGGTTGCACAAACGATCATAAAACGTTCCAGTACTGCTACCCAAGTTGTGTGTTACCCAGCACACCCAAATGTGCTGATCAGGTCCAAAGGATTCAAGAATGGGAGGCTTTCAAAAATGAATGGCTCAGTAATGTGTTTATATATGAACATGTAGTTAAATCTAATCTGGTATTCTACACAGGTTCTCCCACAATCTGACAGATGTTCAACCTATGGTGTATTCATCCCAGACCCTCTGCCTCACATCACAGGGGACAGCGGCACTGCAGCCACGATGCACGTTCATTTCCTCAGGGCTGCAAGGAAGAAATGATCCACCACCCTGTGGTCAGATGTGCTGACCATATGTGCATGTGCAACCAGTTACTGTGCGTTAAATTTTGAGAGTGTCCAATTATTTTTAGATCATTTTATATTTACTGCATTCCAAGTCAGGAAAAATTTGGTTACTAATTTAATGATTATAAAATCTTAAGAGTTACTTTTAAATAATTTAATAACTTCTGATAAATATAATGACATAAACTAACTCTGAGCATCCTATGAGAGCTTATTCCAAAGTGCTTCAACGCTGACATTCTTTTAATTGTTTCATTTTCTTCAATGTCTGGTGGTTCACAGGGGCTAACACCATTGGTACTTGTCTCAATTAACAGCCAGTGCTGAATACTATGTTGATTTTATAAGACTTCTTTTGGTTAAGGAAAAAATGGTAAAAGTACAAATTACCTTCTACCTTTTCCAGTTTGGCTAGGGTCAGTCCTATCGCATTGGGACGATGTGGGCTCCTCGTAGAGAAAACGCCAGTCTTCATACCATTCAGCCTAGGAGGCTGCACTTTTGCCTTACAGCTCAAATGACCATTTTTGTGAAAAACAAACAAAATCCTATTGAAAATAAACCAAACCATTGAGTAAGAAAAGAACATAGTTAATCTATCATAATGATTTGAGGGAGAAAAAAAACTTTAATCCCCACAAATTAAAACAGAAAGAATGCTTCTAATGGTACTAAAATGTAATCAGTGGGGGAAAAAAGAATAATATCATTCCCGTTTTTTGAAAGAAGACAGTCTTATCTCTATATCCACTGCCCGTAACACAATGACTGGCACATGCTAGGACCTTAACAGGCTTTTGTCAAGTACCTGAATAAACAATACTTCATGGGTCTAGAGCAGGGTCCACAAACTTTTTCCGTAAAGGACCAGGCAGTAAATATTTTAGGGTTTGCAGGTCAACCAGTCTCTGCTATAAATAATTCAACTCTGCTGTTGTAACACAAAAGCAGCCACGACCAACACATAAATGAATGCACGTGGTTATGTTCCCATAAACTTACTTACAAAAACAGAAGATGGGATGGGTTTGGTCCACAGGCCATAGCTTGCTAACCCGTGGTCTAGAGGACAGAATAATGACCCATGGACAGAATCGAGAAGGTCTACAGATTTCAGCTCGACAGAAGTCATTCAACAAAACTGGAACCAACTGTAAATGGAATGTGCCCCGCAGTGGATCCCAAGCTTCCCCGAGGGTGTCCAAGTTATGCAGACAATCACATGCATGAATATAGTACAAAAATCCCATGCAGTAGACAAGGGTGGTCTGGATGGCAGTCTCCAGGGTTGCCTCCAACTGGAGTACTTTACTCAAGGGCAAGTTATGGTCCAAAGTACCATTTCTAACTATAAAACAACTTACCAAACATGAGAAAACTGTTCTAAGCCCATCAAGGAATGTTCAGGATTATTAAAGATGCTTTTTCTAATCCTCAAACAAGCCCGTGAATGGCTACAAATGGATGGCTGCCTTGGAGTACCATTCTTGGCCGAGAAACAGGATTCCAAGTAACCAATTGGCTCAGTTAAAAGATTCCCTACAGAAGAAAATTAGATAAGAAATCATTAATGAAAAGGTCAAGCAAAGATGTAGGAAGACATGTTTTCTTTAATGCATCGATTTCATAGTTTTAAAATCTATTAGATGTTATGCAACTATAAAATAAGATTCTTACAGCATTCAAAAATATATATAAATATCCTTATCATTACATATATCATTGTTATCAATACATCCCTTTAGATAATAAACTGGAAAGAGTATTGGTCTAAGAAAGAAAGAATGAAAGGAAAAATTCATTTTTAGAAGAACTACTATGACTATAATTCAAATTCTATGCTACCATTACTATGTTATGTGACCCTGGTTAGGGCTAAGAGGGTATTTCAAACAGAGGGAATAAGCTGCACAAAGTTAAATGAGAAATTTTATAGCATAAGCAGGGAACAAGCCATTTTGATTGGCTGGAGTGTGAAAATACAAGGCAAAGAATAATGAACGATAAGGAGACAGAGACTGTATATAGGTAAAAATGCTTTCAGTTGAAAACAACAGAACACACGAAACTAGTTTAATTAAGCAATAAAGGGAGTGTATGGGATCACAGTACTAAAATATCTAGAGGCAGTCTAGATTTCAGGTTAGGCTTGCTCCAGCAGCTCTCTGCCCCACTAGAATGTAAACTCCATGTGGGCAGGAGTTTTTCTGTCTTACTGACTGCTATGTTCTCATTGTCTAGTACTTGCCTACAAGAGGATAGGTACTTTAAAAATTCATGCTACATGGAGAAAAGGATTATGTAAGTCTAAACTGATTAAAATGGAAAGTGAAAAAGTGAAAGAAGAATGTGTATAACATAATCCTATTTATGAAAATTTTATGTATTTACCTAACTAATCATGTACATATGTATGTCTAGAAAGCTATCTAGAAGGATATTCACCAAAATTTTAACATTGGTTAAAACTGGTGGAGACTTTAAATTGTGTTCTTTTCTGTTTAGGCTGGTTGTAATCCCTCTGATATTGGTATCATTGCACCATACAGACAACAGTAAAAAGTCATCAATGATTTATTGGCACATTCTTCTATTGGGATGGTCGAAGTTAATACAGTAGACAAATACCAAGGAAGAGACAAAAGTATCATTCTAGTATCTTTTGTTAGAAGTAATAAAGATGGAACTGTGAGTTAAAAAAAAAAAAAAAACTGGTGGAGGGATTGTTGGATTATTTTTATATTTAACTCTGTAATTTCTATAATATTTGAAAATTTTACAATAATCACAAATCATTTTTAAAATGTTTTAAACCAGTAACTCAAAAGAAGAAAAAACTGGCCAGGCAACATCAATATAGGTTTAAAGTAGAAGGTATCTGCAACTAGCATTTTGAATTTATAGATAACTTTTTTTTCACATTTCATGAAAGCTGTATTAGCTTCTTTTAAGAGATGATATAAAGACATTCTAGAACCTCATTTTATTTCCGGTTTCCATTAAATCTATCCTATCAGCACAGGTGGGCAGTGAGACTATAGGCCTGTCCTTCATAGCACCTTTCATGACTTTTCCCTTATAAAAACTAAATTACGTGATACATATAAAATATTACATGCAACATATATATAATAAAGCATAATGTTAAAATGAAATCCTGTGTACCACCACCCAGCCCAAAAACTAGTGCTTTACCAACAACTTGCATCTTTTTATGTTGCCGCTCTCCCTACCTTTCCCCTGAGATAAACAAGAGCTTGAATGTGGTCTTTATCATTCATTTCTTAAATATGATTTTATCACATGCATATGCATGCTTAAACAACGTTTCATTTATTTTGTCTTTGAGTTCTATAAAAACTGGTATCTTCTCAGACTTGCTTTCTCTCTCTCAATATTATGATTCTAAGATCCATCGACACTGCGTATGTTTTTGATGACTTTAAGTTTTTTTCCAACTACGTTCACAGGCACTCTTTTTTTTAAACCTTCACCTATGCTCTGTGGAATTGATACAGTAAACATTTTAAAGATGAAGGAACTAAAGTCAAACAATTCTCTGGTGTTCATAAAAATATCATGAAGAAAAATGGCCAAAAAGGGCTCCTACCCTAGTCAGTTATGTTCTGTTTTATTTAACAAACACTTTCCAAGTGTCTACAATTGCCAGACATTGTGCTAAGTTTGGGGGAAAAAACACAAAACAAGAACTCGTATCACAGTGGAGTTAACAGTTGATTGATAGAAACTCACAATATGCTTCAATATCATGGGAAATGTCATATCTGCAGTAATGATCAAAGACTTTTGCCTTTGACTATCTGATTGGGGGTCTACAAGTTTATAACTAACTTGAGCTATCACTTCATTGAATCAGTCTATACCTGTTTTTCACAGGTTATACATATGCTATGATAAATATAAGTTGTAACCAATTAGATTTATTCCAACCCTGTTTGTTCACCTCTATAAGAACATAAGCAAGATAATACTGGGTAAGCAATGAACTGAACGAGCTACATTGGAAGGAGTCCCTCAGCTATGTCACTCTCAAATGTTTGAGACCACTCTCAACATATCAAATATCCATCTAATAAATGTCGGAACTTAACCATATTCTAATACGTCTGGACCTTATTTATTCTCTGTGCCCCGGTTCTTGGGATATTAAATTTCCAAATATAAATTCTGTTTGAATGCTCTCCTTGAAGTGGAGGCCTGAGAACGTCCACCCAAGGGACTTCTGATCTTCTTCCTCTTGCCTCATATCTCAAAAAACAAACAAAAAGAAAACATTAAGCACCTACCATTTGGTAAGCACTGTGCTGAGTGCCTGGGAACAGGCATAAACAAGAACCAGTTCTCACCATCAAGGTGTGCAGTACATTGACAGAGTGGACAAGTAAATCAACAATTAAATCAAACTGCCTTACATACATGCAGAATAGGGAGAGCACAGGTATGCCAGAGTAGTACTGGCATGAGAACCACACAGAAAGAGGGAGAAGTTTCCCTGGGGCCTATGGCTGGTATGAAAAGAGAAAAAGGACAAAAACAACACAGGGCCGTAACACTAGCTGTGTGCCCTTGGGCAAAACTGCTTACCTCTCTAAATCCAGTTTTCTCAGCTATAAAACAAGGATAATCATCCTATCTTGGAAAGATGACTAAAATATGTAAAGTACCTAGTACAACAGAAGGTGCTGAGCAAGGAGAGATTTTTAAAGCCCTTACACAGGATTTTCCCTCAATTTAACAATATTACAACTGTACTAACCATATAATTTTAAAAACCCAACAAGTTATTAATGCAGAGGCTTTCTGTACACAAGTCTTATCAACAAGTCTTGTGCAGACAGAAATGTCCAGGTCCTTTTCCCCTCTTGCCCAGACTATTAAATTACCCTTGTTATAATCTGTCTTCCCTCTGCCAGTCCCTCCCCTCCTCAAAACACACTACACCAGTCCTCTGGATTCTGAGTTCCTTATGTCTCGCTACTCTCTAAACTTTTTGTTTCCCACTATTAACAGATGTCATATTTCTTTTTTTTAATTTTTATTATTTATTTACTTAAATTTATTTATTTATTTATTTTTGGCTGGGTTGGGTCTTCGTTGCTGCGCACGGGCTTTTCTCTAGTTGCGGCGAGCGGGGGCTACTCTTCCTTGCGGTGTGCGTGCTTCTCATTGCGGTGGCTTCTCTTGTTGGGGAGCAGAGGCTCTAGGTGTGTGGGCTTCAGTAGTTGTGGCTTGTGGGCTCTAGGTGTGTGGGCTTCAGTAGCTGTGGCGCACGGGCTTACTTGCTCCGCGGCATGTGGGATCTTCCCAAACCAGGGCTCGAACCCATGTCCCCTGCATTGGCAGGTGATTCTTAACCACTGCGCCGCCAGGGAAGCCCAGAAGTCATATTTCTTAGCCTGCTATTCAAGGTTCTCTACAAACTGAATCCAATAAACAGTTCCAATACCTCCCTATTCCATCCAACACTTAAAAAAAAATATTTGTTTATTTATTTATTTATTATTTGGCTGTGCTGGGTCTTACTTGTGGCATGTGGGATCTTTGTTGCCACATGCGGGATCTTTGTTGCCACGTGCGGGATCTTAGCCGCGGCATGCATGTGGGATCTAGTTCCCTGACCAGGGATCGAACCCTGGCCCCCTGCACTGGGACCACAGAGTCTTAACCAATGGACCACCAGGGAAGTCCCCCATCCAACATTTCTGACTTACAGCTCCCGGACCCCATGCTCTGTAGACCTCTGAGCCCTGCTCTCTCCTGCCTGTCAAAATATCAGACCTGGGGCTTCCCTGGTGGCTCAGTGATTAAGAATCCGCCTGCCAATGCAGGGGCACGGGCTCCAGCCCTGGTCTGGGAAGATCCCACATGCCGCAGAGCAACTAAGCCCATGTGCCACAACTACTGAGCCTGCGTGCCACAACTACTGAAGCCCGCGTGCCTAGAGCCTGTGCTCTGCAACAAGAGAAGCCATCGCAATGAGAAGTCCACGCACCGCAACAAAGAGTAGCCCACTCGCCACAACTAGAGAAAGCCCACATGCAACAACGAAGACCCAAAGCAGCCAAAAAAATAAATAATTAATTTTTTTAAAAAAACCTATCAGACCTGTAATCTGGCAGTATGCAACAATTTTTTTTTTTTAAACAGGCACAACCGTTGACCACATAACAATATTTTTTTTTTTAAATGCAGGTCTTTTTTTTTTAATTTTTATTTATTTATTTATTTATTATTTATGGCTGTGTTGGGTCTTCATCGCGGTGCGCGGACCTCTCATTATCGCGGCCTCTCTTGTTGTGGAGCACAGGCTCCAGACGCGCATGCTCAGTAATTGTGGCTCACGGGCCTAGTTGCTCCGCTGCATGTGGGATCTTCCCAGACCAGGGCTCGAACCCGTGTCCTCTGCATTAGCAGGCAGATTCTCAACCACTGCGCCACCAGGGAAGCCCAACAATACTTTTTAGAAATTCAAGTTAAACATTTAGAACATACACAAAGATTTTAGTTTCAAAACTTTCATTTAGAACAATGAAAACCGGCAATAACCTAAATGCCCAACAATAGGGAACTGGTTAAATAAGAGCACATCTATAAAACAAAATAGTGTGCAACTTCTCAAAATTAACATTATTAATTGCCATGGAAAGATTTTCATGAACCTTAAGTTTTGTTTTGTTTTTAATAAATGTAGAGCTGGGATTCAAACCAAAGTTTTGTGTTTTTTTTTAAATTTATTTATTTACTTCTGGCTGCGCTGGGTCTTCGCTGCTGCGAGCGGGGGCTACTCTTCATTGCAGTGCACAGGCTTCTCATTGCGGTGGCTTCTCTTGCTGCAGAGCACGGGCTCTAGGCGCGAGGGCTTCAGTAGTTGTGGCTCGCAGGCTCTAGAGTGCAGGCTCAGTAGTTGTGGTGGGCTTAGTTGCTCTGCAACATGGGCTTAGTTGCTCTGCAACACGTAGCAATCTTCCAGGACCAGGGCTCGAACCCATGTCCCCTGCACTGGCAGGCGGATTCTTAACCACTGCACCACCAAGGAAGTCCTTAAGTTTTTTTTTGAAGTTATAAGACAATGGTGTCGCATATCACCTCATGTTTCTAGTGTGTAGGCACTGAAACTATTATGGAAAGTAGACACCAAGATATTAACAGTGGTTTTCTCTGGGTAATGGCCGACTACTTTAATCTTTTTTTTCCATTTGCTTCATCGGATTTCTAAAGTTAATATATTCTTCCCTAAAAACAGGGGTGAAAATAAAGAGAAACAAACTCATGCCATCTTTCAATGCCCAGTTTAAAACTATTTCCTACACTTCCTACAGCACAGGTTGCTTCTCTCTTGTGGCATTAATTCCGAATCGGCATAACACCTGCTGTATATATCCTATCTCTCCTTTATGGGTGAGAATTCCCCAAGACAAAGGCCACTACACTGCACGTGGCTGTTCTGCCAAGACCAGGCCACCTTAGCTACCAAGAACATAACAGGAGAGATGACGTCATCCCACTCGCTTAAGACACATCACGTGGTCTCCTAAGCACATGACCCGTGCCTTCCAATAATCAGGAAAAGCGACCCACGTCCATTCTAGGTCTCGCATTTGCCGTCCCTCCCTGCAGTGAAGTCGGCTCCCTGCACTTAGGGCTCTTCGGAGTGCGGAACCTTCAGCCTCTTAGAAGTTACCTGTCTCCAGAGCCGGCTTCATGCACCCGCACGAGGTCGCTGTGGGTCGAGGGCCGGGCTCCTCCAAGTCGCGCATGGCTAGTGGTCTCACAGGTGCCCACCCAACGCGTTCAAGCCTTCCGCTTCCGGTCTCCATGCACGGCGCCTGCGCAGTGCGGGAGAAGTGCGGCGGGCGGCGGACGGCGCCGGAGGCCGCCGCTAGGTGGCGGTTAGGACCTGGATCCCTCCTTCCGCTTCTGAACGTGTGTCCGCTGTGTCGCGCGGACCCCTTGCAGTTGCCCGCCCTTTCAGGGCAGTCAGAAGCTCCAAGTTACCACCCTTTCCAAGGGGGGCACGTCGATGAAGATTTATGCATAAAGATGTCTCTCTCGAAATAATAAGCAACCTACATATCCAGTGCATAACGCTAATTTTTAAATAAAAAGAATATGTATATACAATTATCACATAGCAAGATGATTGGATGTTATTAAATGCTAATTCTTCTTGAATGGTGGGAATACACAGATGGTCATTTATACTTCTCTGTATGCTCCCGTTTTTCCACAAGAAAAACGATGTTTTGTCAGAAAGGAACCCCAAGTAAACCTTATTTCAAATCTAATGGATTGTTAGCCCCACACCAAATTAACGGGTAAGAAGTGCTTGTGCTCCATACCTCACGAGAAATGAAGCGAGAATGAAACTGAGTCAACATGCCATACACATTGAGGGGATTGTAGTCGTTGTTTCTGGGCAGCTCTAAAAAGTTGAGGGCCAACAAGAGTCAGTTTTCATCCCATGCGATGACCAGTTATCCCTGCACCGCTAGCCTAGCCTTTTACCCACTTACTTGTAACGTCATCTCTCTCGTGTGTATTTATCAAGTTTCTCCGAATATATAATTCTACTTCTGAGTATTTTATCCTGTTGCTTCATGGGGGGAGGGGGAACATACTGCCTGCAAAATAAATTATTCAAAACCATAAAACTCCACAGATTGAAAAGCTTCAACAACCATGAAAAGCTGTTCCTAAACCTGTTCATTTGTCATGAACTAATAGACCACTAGCAGAAAGTAACCATCAGAAGGAGCCAAAGATTTAAAGAGAAGATTATGGGTTTTTGTTTTATGTTTTGACATTTTGCGAAATTCAGCAAACATTTTAATTTATACATGAGAAAAGGAAGTGTTCAAAAGGGTATGCATTTCAAGTTATTGCAGGTTATTTGTGAGAGAATTTCTGCAGGTAAAACATGTTTAAATTTAACCAACAGTAGCGTCAGTGTATTTAAAATCATGACAAAAATAGAGAAGATTGTAGGTTTTAAAACAAAAACTTTAAAAATTGATAAAATTCATATACCTACGTGTTCTCTGATAGTTTTTTTCCACGTGAAAATTTGGAAAAGAATACCATTATTCTTTTTCGAGGAGGGAACAATTCTGGGCCGCTGATGAAACAAGAACAAGTTTGAGAACCACTGAGCTCTATACACGTTGTAAAACTGAGGCCGTAATAGCTGCAAATTGCCACTAGATGGGGGTGTTGCTAAAAGTGATAGTCTTGCTTAATTTGTGGACAGACTCCTGTAGAAAATGAGGTATTTTCCCTCCTGGCTTTAGATATCATATATAATGATAATCACACCAAAAATATATTACCAAGTGTGACAAGTTCTGAAATGCAAAGCAGAATTGGAGACACTGATGAAGTAGATTGCTACTTCATTTAAAGGAAAAATTTCTCTTTATGGAAAACAGGAACTTAAATATGTAGCCCTTTCATTATATGATTTGAAGTTTCTATTATCCTGTCTAGAGGATATATGATTATATAAATAACCATTATATACGATTATTTGTAGTTTATGAGACAACCCTTTCTCTGGAGGTAGGACGTAGGAATCTGCCTTAAAAAAACCCAAATGATTCAAACAGGTGGTCATCTGTCTACATTTTGAGAAACACTTCTCAGTGTAATGATTCTTAATCTTTCATTTGAGTGAAGGATCCCTTTGAATATCAATTAAAGCTTTGGATCTTCTCACACATCATATTAGATTTAATATCATAAGATTCATGGATTTTAAAGAACAACCATTCTACCCACGAGTGGAGGGTAGCACAAAGTAGGGCTAGATGGATTCTTGCAAAACTTTAATTCTATGACATCAAGGCTCTAAGCCAAGAAGAAAACTGGAACATTTTTAGATACACACTGGTGTTTGAATGAGAATAGTGAGAAAGCAGAGTTTGTATGTCTATATAGGGAGTGGGATAAGAAGGCAAGCATAAAGGGTCCTAAAAGGTAGAAAGAAAAGACCCCTCTTCCTCTAATGTACTATATTTCTTCATATCATCTACTTCCTTATCTCCTTCACCTTTGTGCCCCTGTACATTGTACATATGCAAATCTCGTAAGATTCATCTTAATGAAACACTTTTAGAACTTGACGTTTCAGTTTACTCTTTTTTCTCTAATCTTGACCCACCCTGGCAGGTAAAATTGAGACAAGATTTCCAAAGATTGAAAACCATCACAAAGAACACTGAGGAAGTTAGATGAGACTTTGGGTGAGTACCCATCCTCTCTGCAGTTATTCCCTCATCTGTAAAATAGGAATGATAATCACTGCCCAGCCTATTTCAAAGATTCTTGTGCAGATCAAATTTTAAAAAGTGTATTTGAAAGTACAAGTTCTGAAGTGCCATCCAGATGTAAGGGACTATCATATGGTGTGCTGTCCTCAATATTTACTGTTACTTGAGTAATACAATGGGATATGAGTAATCATTGTTCAATTAACATAGGCTGAGGGCGAAAATTTTATTGTGGGAGAGGGTGTGGCAAATAGGAGGGAAATAGCATTGTAACCTCCCACCATACCAGTGGTTCTCAACCCTAGCTGCACATTAGAATCATCTGGAGAGCCATTAAAATACTCTAAATCAGGGGTCCCCAACCCCCAGGCCATGGACCGGTACTGGTCCTCAGCCTGTTGGGAACCAGGCCGCACAGCAGGAGGTGAGCAGTGGGCAGGCGAGCAAGCAAAGCTTCGTCTGCAGCTCCCCATCGCTCCCCATTGCTCCCATTACCTCCTGAACCATCCCCCACCATCCGTGGAAAAATTGTCTTCCATGAAACCCATCCCTGGTGCCAAAAAGGTTGGGGACCACTGCTCTAAATGCAATGTTGTAGCCTAGATTGGATCCAGAAGCAGAAAAAAGACATTAGCAGAAAAACTAATGAAATCCAAATAATACCTGTAGTTTAGTTAATGGTAATGTACCAATCTTAGTTTCTTAAGTTTTGATAAATGGACCGTGGTTATATGAGATATTAACATTAGGGTAAACTGGGTGAGAGCTATATAGGAACTTCTGTACTATCTTTACAACTTTTATATAATTCTAAAATTATTCCTCAAAAATTATTTAGAGCAAAAAACAATGTAAAAAATAAATATGTCTGGATGTCACCCTAGATAGGTGAATCAGAATCCCTGGGGAGGTGCCTGGGCAACTGTGATTTTGAAATCTTCCCCAGTGGTTCTAATATGTGGTGAGGGTTGAGAACCACTGTTCTACACCATGAATGCTTGAGAGACTGGGATCCTGTCTTGTTCTTCACTCTAGCCTAGTACCTAGCACAGTGCCTATATGGAGAGCTTGCATAGTTGTGCCCTTGCTGAACCATTTGCAGAAATCTCCTTTATTTTGAGTCCTCTGTAATAACAGAAGGAAAACTGAAAACAAACCTCTTCCCCTCAAAAATATTGGGTTGGCCAAAAAGTTCGTTCGGGTTTTTCCGTAACATCTTACGGGGGAAGATTTTCAGACGTCTTCCTGCCCAGAATAGTTTCTACTCCTGCCCCCAGTCGCTCGTCATTTTCAGTTAATCCTGACCATTATCACCAGATAAATATTCTTGAAATACTAAAACTGCCATCTCTTTGTTCAAAAGTCTTACTTAGTTCCCCATTACCTAAGTAAATAATATACTTCTTAGTTAGGCAAGCAAAATTCCATACACTCCAATAATACAATAATTTTCAGCCTGCTAGCCTGCTATTCCACATGGACCCTGCATTAACTGTAGATTGCATGCAGTTCTCTTGAACATGTCTTTAATTCACCCTTCTCTGTGTCACATACAATAATGCTGCTATCCTCACCTATATTACAAATCCTCTCCATCTTTCAAGGCTCCACTCATGTGTAATTTTTTCAGGTCACTCCAGCAAAAAAGTGAGCATTCCCTCTGTTGTATCTTCTAATTCAAATGGCACTAGCATTACTACTTTCTTTTGTAATTATTTGTTTTCTGTTTTATTCCCCCACGAGACTAGATTAAACTCCTAGTAGGCAAGGACTATGTCTTATAGGTCTTCTAACCCTCACAGTGCTTACCATGATGCTGTTCACACAAACACGTGATAATGATTTAATGTACATTTTGCACAATTACAATGTATAAAAAGTAAAAGTAGAAAATCAAAATTCAAATACACAACTACATTCATCACTCCAAAATATCTTTGAAGGAGTCCCAGAATAAGAATTGTTAAAATTGTTAAATTGTTAAAAGCCATCTGAAGCCTGAATAAGATTTTGATGCTATTGTTACATTAGTAATTGAACAAAGTTTATAAGAAAACTATATACTTCCTCAAATTTTAATTGTTCAGACTTAAAAATGGGAAAAGGGAGGGCTCAGTAATTTTCCCCTGAAAACAAACATTTATTTGACTAATTCTTAAGGGCAGGAAAAATTATTAAGTCTGTTCCCACCACTATCCTCTCCCTAATATACCTACACTTACACATGCGTGCACACGCATGGGCGTGCACACAGACACACACACACTAGCAGGATGTTGTCTATGTGGTAGAGCCTGAAAAATCACATCAGTTCTCTCTTTCAGATATGGCCTATATATGGGGGAAAAACCACTGTTAAAATATTAATGACTATTGTAGAGATTTCTACCATATGTTGAGAAAAATCACACATATAATGTAGTAAGATGTGAATTTTGTTGGACAACTATGATAGTTGAACATGGTTATAACAAAAGAACTACAAATTTCATTTTCTGGGTGAATCTCTTGAGGAACATTTGGAATTGCTGGTATCTCTGGTTCTTCTGCTTTGGGTTTTTCCTTCATTTCTGTAAAATAAAATAAAATATGAAAATACATTTAATAAATGGTATTGGGATGATTGGCTATCCACTTGGAGAAAAAAACTCTACCTCACACTTTGCACAAAAACAAATCTCAGATGAATTAAAGATTTAAACATTAAGATACAGTAAATGTTGTAGAAACAATAGAATATTCCTTTAATCTTAAGATTATAAAGGCCTTTCTAAGCAGACCACAGACCAGAAGCCATAAGGGAAAAGACTGACAGGTTTGAATCATTAAGAATTAAAATCGTGACAGGTTTGAATAACTAAAAACTAACATTAAAATTTTGTCATATAAATGCCAAACTACTACAAAAAAAGTCAAACCACAAACAACTAGAAAAATATTTGCAACTTATATGTAGGTAAAGATTTAATAACTATTATTTATAGAGATTTTTTAAATCAATCAAAAAGGTAGATATCCCAAATATAAAATGGAACAAGGATTCAAACAGGCAATTCTCAAAAGAAAAATACTGAATTCATAATAATCATAAAAATATGTCTAGCAGCATTAGTCATAAAAAAGTGGGAATTAAAACAATTAGTTTGGTTTTTTTTTAACCTAGCATAATAGGCATAGATTTTTAAAACAATCATATGCAGTGTTGTCAAGGGCATGGGCAACAGGCACTTACATAAATTCTTGGTTTCTGTGTATTGCTACAACATTTTTGGAGGCTAGTCTGACAGAATGTATCCAGACTTTAAATACTGGTACCCTTTGGCCCAGCAATTCAACTTCTAGGGATTTGTCCAAAGGAAGTAATCAGACCAACTTAAGCTTCCAGTGCCTTAGTTTCCTTATCTATAAAATGAGGATAATATTATTCATCCACTAGGGTTTTTAACACTGAATAAAGTGATTCACATGAAATGTTTAATACAGTGTCTGGCAGATAGAAAGTGCCAAATAAATGTTAGTTAAATAAATGTTACTTCCAATGATGTTCATTGAACATTGTTGTAATAGTAAAACCTGGCAGTAATCTAAGTGTTCATCATTATAGGGATTGGTTGAATAAATTATTGTACGTATAATACTGTACAATTGTTACAAAAGATGTCATTAAGATGGCCACAATATATATTGTATGTGAAAAAAAAGCAGGTTATAAAATGGAATGTATTGGATTGATACCATCTCATTTGTTAAAACAAAACAAAAACTTAACCTTGGGGATCAGAGATAGGAGATGGTATTATAGGGAACTTTTACTCTACAGTCACTTATATATTGCTTTAATTTATTATAATAAACATTTATAATTTATTACTATGACAATTTCACAATCAGCAAAAAGGTAGATATTTCCACTTGTTTGGTAAGACAAAGCCCAAAACAAAATAAGCATTAATTAATTGCCCATCTTAACCTTGCTGGGTTTAAAATGAAACTCTTAGAATTGGGCACTGTGTTGATTAGAGCTGCTTCTCCATCAGGGGACTCCTGTCAGTACAAGTAGTGCTTCATATGTCTGCTTTTACTGTAATTTTTTAAAAGGTATTTCCTCAAAACCTGTATTACTTGGAATACAGTAACCCCAGGTTTTTGTTGCACTCATATTTTAGGAGAAAGAGAAAATAAGCTACCAAAGGGATTTCTTTAGAACACAATTCCCTGGGGATAGCTATTGTCTGCTAGACAGCCCATTTCTTATACGGTGTACAGTAGTGCACAAAGAGAATCAAGGCTCTCAGTTATGTCCCTGAGACAAGTCAAACTGAAGAAAGGTCACATTATTTCTTAAATGCTATGCAGAGGAGAAAGCTTTTCAGGAGCAAATATTTAAATAGAAAGGGTTTGGGGTAAGCCTGGTAAGTCCTACAAGAACAAGCTCCCTATTACCAGGATCATATTTTATGCCTTTGTATCTCCCTCGGTAGCTTGTACCATGAATTTACTTACCTTTAGTTTGCCAGGGAATTTTAATTTTCTAGAAAAACCTTTATTCACCAAGTTATCTTGTTAATCTAAATGTAATTGTCCTTTAAAATATTTTGCACATAATTCACTCTATATGGGGTTCATTTTTCTTCACTGGCTAAAGCTTCCCAAAATGGATAGTATGCACAAGTACCCACTATACACACTTATAGTTTCAATGATTTTCTTTTAATTATATGGTAATATACCAAACAGATATTGGTTGAATGAAAAAACATTTTTCACTTGAAACTAGCCAAAGACATTGATGATACCCATTGAGATAACTGGGATAACCCAGGATTGTCAAAGAAAGCAATAAATCACCGCTCCAAGGGAGATAAACCTATCTGGTGCTCTGATTATGAACAGGGAACACAAATAAGTGGCATGTCACTAGCTTGACCCCAATAAAAAAGACCCTACCTCAAGGAAAAATATAAACATCCTTAGCATCTTCCTGGTGTGCTTTAGGATCCTGGTCTTGGGGCCCACCTCTTTCTTGGTACAGTTCTGGAAAGCATTCTTCAGGCACATCCTTATCTTTATATGTCTTAGTAGAGAGGTCTTCAGGCCCAGGTGTTTCTTGGTATATTTCAGGTGCATAGTCTTCAGGCCCAGCTGTTTCTTGGTATATTTCAGGTGAATAGTCTTCAGACCCAGGTGTTTCTTGGTATATTTCAGGTGAATATTTTTCAGGAGCAGGTGTTTCTTGGATTGTTTTATGAGAGGCGGCTTTAGACACAGCAATTTCTTTATATGTTTTATGAGAAAAGTGTTCAGTTTCAACTGTTTCTTGGTATGTTTTTATAGAAAGCTCTTTAGGCACAGCTATTTCTTGTGTTTTAGGAACAAAGTTTTCAGTCTCAGCTATTCCATGACCTAGTTCAGAATTGTGTTCCTCAGGTTCAGCTCTTTTTTGGTATGTTTCAAGAGTGTAGCCTTTAGGCACATCTGGTTTGGGGTATGCTTCAAGAGGGCATCCTTCCAGGTCAGCTATATCTTCAGATGTTTTAGAAGAAAGGGCTTTGGCTGCAGCAGTTTCTTGGCACATTTTAAGAGAGAGGTCTTCAGGTTGAGCCATATCATGGCACATTTTGGAAGGATGGTCTTGAAATACAGCTATTTCTTGGCACATTTTAGAAGAGAGGTCTTCAGATTCAGCCATATCTTGGCGTATTTCAGAAGGGTGGTTTTGTACTGCTGTTTCTTGGTATTCAGAAGAATTTTCCTGATGGATAATGCTTTCTTGACCTATTTCAGAAAAATGTTTCTTGGGTACAACTCTTTGCGTGGAGGCTACCGGCAGGAGAGCTTCGGTCACACACCTGGGTGGTTCAGTTTCTTTCTCTGTAGGTGCTGGTGCTTTCTCCATCATTTCCTTTTCTAATTGTGACACAGGCTCCACCTTCGTTTCTGTATTTTGTTGTCTCTTTCTGCCTCTTTCACTTCTTTTTCCTGTTCTCTGCCGCTTGTGTTTTTTCTCTCTATAGAGAAATCAGAATTAGTGTCAGCAACAGGGCTCCAGAATTCAATTATACATTTGGTAATAACAGTCCCAGGACTCCCACTGCCTTGTTGCACGACCTTGAACAAGTAACTTAATCTCTCTCTGGGCCTCAGTCTCCTTGTTTGTAAAATGAAGAAGCAGTTCTAGATGCTCTCAATTGTCAGGAGAGGAAATGATCCTCAGGACTTTTTGTCTTTGATGCCTTGCTCAACAGGAACATTCTTGGTGAGTGTAGCGTTTGTGTGTGTGTGTGTGTGTGTGTGTGTGTGCACGCGTTTGAGAGCATATACTTAAAGTTTGGTTATGGAAAATGTATCGTTGATGTTATAAATTAATAGACTGGCATTCTTGTTTATATACTAGTCTCTTTGGGTTTAGTCTATGTGAATTCATTTCTCTATACCCTGGGTAAACTGATATGATTGTGTTCCTAGATCTGCAATGCAGGCCTGCTCCTCACCTGTGCAGCCTGCAGGTGAATGATGTATATGGCTTGCTTATTTAATACAGTGTCTTGTGTAAAGCAGGCTAAGTGGCCAAAGCTGGGTCCAAAGCTCCAAAGCTGCAAAAACACTTCCTTGAGGTAAAGCAGCTTGGTGGAAAGGCATGAGTGGTCATATTATACCTACTCTGAACCAATAGCTAAAGATCTAGAAGATGAAAGGATATGCATGGGTATTGCAACCAATGACAAATTGTTAGGTACTGCAAATATAACCAAATACAGATGGCTAACATAGACGGACTTGGGGGAAGAAAAAGATACTATAAATAAGCATTTCATCATTTTTCTAAACCTATTGAAATTCTGTTTTATGCTACCTGCCCCGTGGAGCCTTCTCCAACAGACCACAGGGCTGAAATGCTCTCCCTGCTTACCACTCCTATAGGATTTATTATGAGGATTATGCTTAAAGTAGAGAACATAGGCTGCCTCATCCTGTAGTTATTTCTGGAGAAACCCTATTTCTTTTAGTAAACAAGACAGTCTTTGGAGATAAGACCAGTGTTTTTTACACCTATGCAGTGCTCGCAGTTCCTTGTACACTTAAAAAATGTATACCCTATTCTACTTTTGTGTGTTTGAAATTTTCCATAATTAAATTTTTTTAAAGGTTGTCTTATCAAAACCAGTTTGAAGTCAATATAAAAAAGGTACATATTGTAATAGTACAGTTTAAAATAAATATTAAAAATAATATAGAAGGTAAAAATGATATGGTACCTCAGCATTTGGAAGTTTAATTCCAAGTAACCAAGGTAACAAGATAAATTATAAAGTCCTTATTGTCAGATTTTAAAAAGATGATGTATGTGAATTCTTCAGGCAACATTATTATCCTAGAAATTAAATCCTAAATAATTTGTTATGTAGATCTCTATATGAGGGAAATCTGAGTAATGTTCCATGTTCTTCCTGGTAGTTTCCCAAAAGATACAAATATATCTGTGTGGCCTAAAATTTAATCTGTACTCTGTCACTTATCAGCTATGTGATCATGGGCAAGTCACTTAAACTCTCTATGCCTTGGTTTCTTCACAGGTAAAATGGAGTAAATAGTATCTGCCCAACCTCATGTGGTTGTTCTAAGAATTGCATGTAATAACTTATATGAATGAATCATCCAGATAGAAACTAGTACTCTTATATTAATATCGGAAATATATATATATATATATATATATATATATATATATATATATATATATATATATATATATATATATATGGTGCTTCCTATATGCCAGGCACTGTTTTAAGTAATTTACTTATTCTGTTATCTCATATAGTCTTCACATCAACTTATGAGGTAGATACTATTATTATCTCCATTTTGCAGATGAGAAAACTGAAGCACAGAGAGGTTGAATAACTTGTCCAAGGTGAAATGGCTAAGAAGTGAGGGAGCCACTCTTCAAATCTAGTCATCTAGCCATCTGGCTTTAGCAGCCGGGCTCTTAACTATTACACTCTACCGCTTCTCTCTGGAACTAAGGTTTCACTGTGTAGAATGTTGTAGTGAGGACAGCCCTCAGTAGTATAGATATGTGTCACAACAGCAAGGCCAGCCAGCTGCCAAGAGGCTCACCAAGGTTCCACCTACTCCAGTGACTTCTTCAGCCTTGCCCCCCCCCAAACCAATGAGCACAGAAGCCCAATTCTATGAGTATACTGAAACCAGCTCCATTTCTAGGGTCAGAGCTCATCAACCAGCTCAAAGAGATTGATACGTAAACCTCAAGACCAATTTTTAAATGAACAGTGAGAAATGCAAAGTCACAATGCTTGGGCTAACAAACGAATACACTCTCTCTGTAGCAAGTACTTGGGAAGGCAAGTAATGATCAGAAGATTGCTTGGTGAGTAAGGAATTAGGGGAACTAATTGGGTGTTCTTCAACAGAGTCACCTGCCAGAGGACTTGAGTACAGAAGTTTCTGCTATAACATATATGCATTCCTGAAAAACCTCACTTTCTGCAAAATCATGCACTAAAAGTGCCAGTGCTTATTGGGAAAAAATAAAGTTGGGGCAAATGACTCAAATCCTATGCAACTTTTTAACACTAGCATAAACAGTAATTGGGACAGGGGAGAGATAACTTGGATAGTCCAGACAGGCAGCTTACTATGGCTGGAGGCTGCCTCGGGGATGGTAAAAATGCACAAAAGCAACAGTGTAAATGCAGGCTTTCAGTGCTGAGATCATGCAAATAAGGGTGCTCTGAGCCAGCAGGGCTGCAGCTAAGTTGAGCACAGGAGGAAATGCAACCTGCTATATGTGGAGATCTTTGCAAAGCTACCAATGTCCTTCTCTGGGGAAGAAGCCCCGGATGCAGGCTGAAAAGGATCCTGTCTATACAGCAGCCAAGCTGAAGGCTTTTTCCTTTCCTGTGAAGGTTTTAACTCTATTCCCACTATTCTGGCTTCTTTTGAGTAGGAAAAATTATGAACTAACACAACTTCCACATTATACTGACATCATTCTCCTATTTACCAATCATATGTGAGCTAACTGGTGTTGTAGAAACATGTGTTGCTGCAGAACAGACGATACTCAGTCCACAGTGGGAATAGGTACTTAAAACATCTGTACTGTAAGTTTTTTTAAAAAATGATGCCTAGAAAAATGTATACCTATGTTTTTTGGGGGTTTTTTTCACAAAGCAGAGCCCGGCCCTGTGAAAAATGTATACCTATGTTATTTTTACCATTGAAGGAAACATTTTTACAGTAAAAGAAGAAATACACACCTAAATCTTAATCAAAAAAATTTTAAAGAAGAAGAGTGCTTAGATCAGTGGTTCTCAACTGGGAGCATTTTACCTCCTCTCCCCTGACCCCAGGAGACATTTAACAAGGTCTGGAGACATTTTTGGTTGTCACGATGGGGAGGGGAGAGTCCTGTGGATTTCTAGAGGCCAGTGATGCTGCTAAACATCTTCAATGCACAGGACAGCCTCCCACACAAAGAAGTCTCCTACCCACAGCATTAACAACACCAGCGTTGAGAAACCCTGGCTCAGATGGATGCTGTACTTTGGCTCCTTGGGCTCCCCTCTTCTATTTCCAAGCAGGCAATACCTCTGTTTTCACAGTTATATTCTAAATGGTGCAGTTAGATGCCGCCTAATTTATAGTCATGTTCATGTACTCCCTTCCTGAGATTACATACAGCTGACTTTGGACAGTTAGGAACTCTCAAACTCTTCCATCACTCATTTACAGACAGTGCTTTGGTTTACTCCATGGAGAGTTAACTACACTCATTCAAGAAGAATTTCACTAATAGAAAGCTTGGAGAACAAGCTTGGGGGTCTTCTCAATGCTGTCTCCCGCTCCCAACAGATACTTCTATGGTTACATTACTAGGGTGGTTGAACACCAGGCCTCTCTACAATATACATAATTTGATCACCTGGTACTGTAATTAAAAGAGACCATAAATAAGATTCTGTTCCCATCACTTTACTAGATGGGTGACTTTAGGCAAGAGATTTAACCTTCAGAGACTTGGTTTCTTCTCTTTTTCTTTTTTTTGTAAAATAAGGAGAACAGCTCCTAATTTATGGGATTTTTGGAAAGATGAAATATAGTGTGTTAAAGTGCTCAGCACCACTTGACAAGTAGCATATGCTAGATAAATATCAGTTCCTTTCCCCTTGCAGCAATACCATACCCAAATTGCCATTGTGAAGTTTGCTTTTCTTGTGCTTCAGCTTTTCTTTTTCTGAGTTGCTCTCTGTTTCTTAAATTCCGAGTTCCAATGACTTCTGTAGGATCAAAATGAAAGTTATGGGAGATAGTGATGAATTGTGGCATTAACAGGAAAAGAGTCCTATAGAAAAATGGTAGAATCCCTTTACTGGGTGTGTAAGTTTTTCTCCTAGCCTTTTGAGGACAAGAACTATATCTTATTTATTCTTGTGCCTCTGAAGAATGCCTGGGAGCAAACATTCGGTCAACATTTTTTAAATGAAAAGGTCAGTATTTGTACATAAGTGTGCTACCAACCTATTAATTTTTTCAAAATAGTGTACATATTGTACAAACATAAAAGAAAAAAATCAGCCATGTTCTGCCATCCTATAACCTGTTTTCATTTTATTCCTCGCATTCATCTAGTCCCTATATTAAAGTTGTAATGATGGCATACCACAGTTTTATCATTTATTAACCTGATACATCAAAAATATATTCCATCATCTCGTCCTCATAATTATAACTTTAGCAGCTACATGATACTTAATCAAGTTGATGTATTCTCATTTATCCACTCATTCCACTCGTATTGAACATTTAGGTTTTTGCCAGTTATTTTTTTTGCCATTGTAGATCAAATTATAATAAATATTTCATGTACACAGCTTTTTTTCTTTTGTATATTTTTCCTTTGGATGATGTTTCTCCAAGTTCTTTGGAATATTAAAGTTATTATCAAGAAAGGTTCTGTTGCCATCCAAGTTTGTGAAAAGTTAACATTGGGTCTTTGATGTAGAACTTCTTAGAGACTATAGAATGATTTCAAATTTGCACCGGGACCCCCTAAAAGAGAAAATGCCCCTTGGACCATGGCACCTTTTGTTTTTAGGACAGAAGTCCTTAATGGTGAACTTGGACGGGGGAAAATTATACTTTTATTTTTACCAATCTTTAATTTAAATGACCATTTCCTTCAATTATGAACGTAGGTAACAAACCACGGTAGCTTTAGCAGTGTGTGATTTTGTCACAAAAAGAAATTACAGATTTTCTTCATATAACGTTACAGTTATTGCAGATACCTTAAAATATCATTTATTTGATTTGATACAGTGGTAATTAGATCCACCACTGGATCTTGTTATTTAATGCATCTATAAATAAGCACACATATTATTATATCATAGTTTTTTATTTTGATAACTTATCTTAATATAATTGCTTCCTTTATAATCCTATGTATTGAATTTTATGTATTTAGACTTCTTAGTCTAAGAAGGGGTCTAGAGGTTCATCAGAATGCCAAAGGGATCCATGGCATTAAAAAGTTTTAAATCACTGCCTCAAGGCCTAGGGTTCTGCAAAGGCAGCAAAAATGCTGCTTTAGGATAGATCCAAAAACTAAGATTAGTGAGTCAAAAGAACTGCTACTTATTGCCAGATCCCTTTCCAAAAGTTTCACTATATTTATGCTACCAAAGAAGTATATGGTTGTATTTGTTTTACCACAACTATCTGGTATTGGGTATTTTCGTTATCTTTCATTTATATATATTATTAATAATTTATTTATTATTTCCTTGTGTTTCTCTGGCTTATTAGAATCTTAGTGCTAGAAGGCACCTCAGAAAGTTATATAGCCCCAATTCTTCCTTTCTAATATATGAACGTATCCAATTATGCACCTTTTTTGCCAGAGCCATAAAAAGAGGAAAATAATCATAGTCCAATCCTTCCCAACAGCCACTACCTCTTAAGGTCTCTTTCATTACCTGGAACATGGTTCTCTTCTTGATGAGAATCAGGTGTCTGATGGAGCATCAAGTGAGACTGGTCCTTTCCCAAATCCATCTTGCTGCAATACCTTCCTGCTGTTTGGTCTGACTTCCACAAGAACCCTTTTTTAAAATGTCAAAAGTAACTAACAGTTAAAAACACACACATATCCGAGTTCACTTGACACTTGATTTCCTGCCTAAAAGTTTTATCTAGCTGGACCACAGCTGCTGGCTACTTCTACTTTCTTTATCATACTGAACAGGTGTGAGCAGGGGGCACAGCTGGTGCTATGTCCTCCTCCACCACAGTGGCTAGTTATACAAGCAGCCCTGCAGCCACAGGCTGGTACGTCACAGCCTCCGGTATGGCAGTCATTTGGCTCTACTAAGAAGTGCCTGAGTCCGATGTTCCTTTTTACATACAGAGGTGGCATAGTATATGAAGAACACCAAGTCTAGCACCTAACCAGCTCGATGTCCTTGAACAAATCACTTCCCCTTTTCGTGACTATCCTTCCTCATTTGCAAAGTGGGTGAATAATTCCTGACTTGCCCACCTCACACAGTTCTCGTGAAAGTGAATATTATGAATGTGAAAATTATGAAGATGCGAAATTAATCTTATATTGTTTTCCTGCATGTGGCATTTTTTCATCTTAACCTGATGCAAAGTAATGGAAAGTCTTGCTGTTAGACGTAGATAATAGACATAAAGAACTAAATGAGGAATTCAAAGCAAATTTGAACCCTCTTCTGCTCACCTGATCATTCACAAGTGACTCAAGATAACTAGTGAAATCCACTGTGACTCATCCAGGGAAGGTCAAAAAGCATTTCCTAATGAAAATATCAGCACATTATGTCACAGAAATTAAGTTGAAACCAAGGGAATAACCCATCTTCAATCGGTCACCCGATTTGTGAAGGCAAAGAGGCACAGAGGATCAGGATTGTTCACCAAGGAAAGGGACACTGACCACCTCCTATTACAGGCAAAAGGTCTGTGAGATACAGGGTTAACACTGTATCTGGAGTCAGATACTGAAGTGAAGAGAGTTTGAATTCCAGTGTTGCCACATTCCCTAATTCAGTCACCTTAGGCCACTTAGTCTTGGAGCCAGTTTACCTACCTACAATATGGGACAATATTGGTATGTACCTCATGAGGTTATTGGGATGACTGAATCAAATAATGCATTTCATATGTGCCTGTCATATTGAATACATGGTGCCTAGCATATTCAACCTGCTTAGTAAGGGTTAGCTGCTGTTATTAGTAATAAAAATACAGTGACAAGATTTTGGTAAGTCAAGTCACAGTTTAAATGCACTAAAGAAACTCAGAGAAAACCTGAAGGGAATCCTTTATAAAGAGAAAACCTTTATAATGTGAATAGATGCCCTCTACTTCCATAGACTCTTAAGGCATTAGCATCTCCTCCTAAACCATCTAGTCCCTCCCCCTATTTTATACACAGAGAAATTGAGAACCAAGGAGGGGAAAGATTTACCTGCCCCAAATTTTCTTACTTACTGGTGGCACCACATCTTACTGATTATAAGATGGGTCATCTTGTTATGCTTGATCTTGCCTGGGTATGAAAATGTATGTGTGATGTGAACATATGAGAGAAGAAGGTTTTTCAAACACACTGAAAAATATTGAGAACTATATAACAAGCACTCAAGGGCTTACCACCAAAACTTAATGTGGTATTTAATTACTAGATCCTAAGCTCTAGCTTTAAGTTTCTCGGTTCCCCAGTCTTTCTCGTAAGTTAATCTCTACCTAAAAGTTCAGATAACTCCAGGGAGTCCCTATTCCAAGAAGTCTTATAGGGAATGGAAAGTGTAACTTGCAATTTATCTCATGATAATTTTTGGATTTTCAGATACAGGGTTTTAAAAACTCAAATACAAACTAAAGTAGCTTTGAAAATTATAAAACAGGAGTGTTTTATAATTTAAACTGGCATTTTAAATTAGTCGCTTTATTTGATATGTTTTAATTCTTACTGATCAGGTTATTTCTTATGATAATGAAATAAGATAACCTTTTAGAATACTTCTAGGACACCTTACAGAAGATGCAGAATTACTTCTTAAACACAATTATCCTTAAAGCTCATAAGACCCAGTTCAACGATTCAGCAAACCTTACTGAATGCCTCCTCTGTGCCATGTACTGAGCAAGGCTGTCAGACTACAAAGGTGGACGAAGGTGGACAGATGTTAGTCCCTGAGTTCTGTGTACTGTAGGCCCATAGAGATATGCACATCTTTATTGGAGGAAGATAATATTTAGACCCTTTACACCCTGCTGCAGCCTGCCTAAGCTGTTTCCACCCCATGTTCTGATATCTAAGAGCAGAATGTGGAGGGACTATATGAGGGTGGGATCTCAAGTTAACAGTAATTAGGGAGCAATATTGGGTGGAGGGGGCAGGTGGAGTGAGTTTGGGGCAAACTAGATTGGAAGTCAGGCAAGGTGTCTCTGGTGTGATAAGCAGGCCACAGCAGGAACTTGTCTGGGACAAAAATAGCCAGTCAGTAAATTTACAAGCCATAGTTCATTACCCTTTCCCTCCATAGTGAAGTCTAGAGTCGTTAGCAGTATGTGAGATGTTAGGCATTAAAGGCCGGATATTTTTAACAAAAGCTGCCTTGTTCTAGAGTTATTTGCATATATACATGATACCTCTCTCTAGGCCACAAACCCTTTGAGGGTGGTTACCACTCCTGATTCACCTTTCTATCCCCACAGTATAATCTAGGAGGAGGCTTAGCCCAGAGCAGTCCCCATAAACGCCCTCACTCCTGTATGCAGGGCCAGCCTCATGGGTGTGCAGCCTGTGAACGTACTTTATACACTCAGAGGGGCTGATGCTGCTGTTACTTAGTAATACCATCATCTGTTCCAGAGCTCTTTCTACTGTCATTCACTGGCACTGACCTCTGTGCTGAAGATATAGCAGTTAGGATTTCCCTGGTGGCGCAGTGGTTAAGAATCCGCCTGCCAATGCAGGAGACACGGGTTTGAGCCCTGGTCCGGGAAGATCCCACATGCTGCGGAGCAGCTAAGCCCGTGCGCCACAACTACTGAGCCTGCGCTCTAGAGCCCGCGAGCCACAACTACTGAGCCCACGTGCCACAACTACTGAAACCCACGTGCCTACAGCCCGTGCTCCGCAACAAGAGAAGCCACCGCAATGAGAAGCCCACACACCACAACAAAGAGTAGCCCCCGCTCACCGCAACTAGAGAAAGACCGCGCAGCAATGAAGACCCAATGCAGCCAAAAATAAATAAATTAATTAATTTTTCGAAAAGAAGAAAGAAAAGTGAGCATGGAATGATAGGATAAGGAACAAGGGGGGAAAGTTGATGGTGGTTGCTATTTTAAACAGGGCGACAGTTGTTCAGGACTGAAGGAGGTGAGGGGCCAGTCAGGCTGCCATCTGGGAGGGCACTGTAGGCAGAGAGGCACTGGCAAATGGCCTGAGGTGAGGAAGTGGTAGGAGGTGGGTTCAGAGAGGTAGCTTATTGCCCCTTGTAGGGGTGCCTACTCTGATTGAGATGGATAGTCATGGGGTGGTTTTGAACAGAGGATTGATGCCATCTGACTTTTTTTTTAATTTTTGGCCATGCTGCCTGGCATGCAGGATCTTAGTTCCCCAACCAGGGATCAAACCTGCGCCCGCTGCAGTGGAAGCATGAAGTCTTAACCACTGGACCTCCAAGGAAGTCCCTGGCATATTTTTCAAGGATTATCCTACATAAGGAACAGACCATGGGGACAGGGGAGGAGGTGGAAGCAGGGAGACCAGTTAGAAGGATCCTGCAGAATCCAGATGATTAAGGCTTGAACTGTGATGGGAGTGATGAAGAAGTGGTCAGACTCTGGAGTAGCTTACAGACTGGATATGCAGTGAGTGATAAAGAATCAAAGACTATGACAAGGGTTTTGGTCTGAGCAACTGGAAAGATGGAGGTACCATTAACAGACAAAGAAGACTGGGAGGAGCAGGCTTGCAGGAGATGATCAGGAGTTTAGTTTTGGACGTGCAAATAGATTAGGGAAAAAACAGCAAAGGAGCAGCCAGTGAGGCAGAGAATAGCGAGGAAAGTGTAGTGTTCTGGAAGTCAAGAGGAAAAAATGTTTCAAGGAGGAGGGAGTGATCAACCGTGTCAAATTTTGCTAATAGGTAGATAGAAGGAGGATTGAGAATTTTCCTAACAATTTCTTTCCTAAGAATTTAATTAATTATGGACTGGAGCCCAGAAATGTTAAGTGACTTGGCCAAGGACATACATGCAGGACCAGCAACATAATTTGCAGGGCCCAGTCCAAAATGAAAATACAGAGCTCCTCCTTCAAAAACTATTAAGAATTTCAAGACAGTTACAGCAGAATATCAGAATGTCAAACCCATCACAGGGCCACTTTCACAAGTGCTTCCCTGAATCTTTGCAGCAAACTTATAAAATAGCTATTAGTATCCTCATTTTTCAGATCAAGGCACTGGTGCTCAGAGTGTAAAGTGATTTTACTAGGGTCACGGAGCTAGACTGGTAGTTTGAGTATGAAACCTGAGCCTGCAGCCTCCAATTCTGGCCTTCTTCCTACTAGACCAAACTAGATATTGAGGGAGAGAATTGCTTTCCTGCCTCCTGACCCATCTGGAGCACATTTAAGTAAGTATTGAGGCCTTGTTCATGCATTTCAGAGGCCTGGTTGAACTGGGCAGATGTGGGAGGGAGGGAAACACATTGCTAAGAACTTCTGCCCTGGGGCTCTTTATGATGGGGGTGAAAAGGGAGCACTGGATACTATTCAGTGAGAAACTTGACCTAATAAAAGTGCCCCAAAACTGATGTAGTTTTAGGCCATATTGATAGAATTATAGAAAAGAGGGCGATCACTTTGCTACTCTTTGGTTTATCATCCCATACATGGAGTGTTATGCTGTGAAGACCGTGTGAATGGAATTTGAAAACGTGTAGAAAAAAAGAGCAAGGGATTTGGGACTCTACCATTTCCTGGCTGTGTAATTTGGGGGAAAATCGCTCAATTCTTTCTGATTCTCAGTTTCTTCCCTTATAAAACAGAGAAAAAGTAATACCTCCCAGGGATTCTGGGAGGATAAAAGAGATCATGAGAGCTTTCTATAAAATGAAAAGCACTGTGTAGATAGACATGCCATAAACTCGGGTAGTGTTAATAGTATTATTAGAAGTGTTCTAATGATGCACCTGGGCATTGTCCTGGAGTGCATTTGGGTGGAAAAGTCAAGAAAGGGAAGCTATCATACACTTTTTTTTCTTGGTGTTCTTTCCTTGCTAAAATACTTTTTCAAACTTTTTAAATTCTTTTCAAGGAGTTGATCATGCTTTGTTTTCCTTAGTGGAGAAGGAGAGTTTCTGGTTTCCCTCTCTCTCACAGCCTGTTGATGCATGATAAATAAGTTCTGTCTCTGCTGAAACAGATGCTACTGTACACATACAGATAACACGGTCTATGACTTTAGAATGGCTGTAACCTGACTTTCACTTTAGTTTGTTCCAAAGTCCCTCCTCCGGCCTCCTCCACCAATATTGCTTTCTATTTCTTAACGAATAGACAATAAGCATCTCTGAATAAACATTGATGTGTGGTCATTTATCTGGGGAAGAACAAGTCTGCTCCCACCTTGAGCCCCCATCACATCTCTGTCCTCACATTCCTGAACTTCCAGAACTAACAGTGTACTCTCAAGTCAACTGCTTCCTTTCCCCACATAACTTCTTCTTTCCTTTGCATCCACAATCTAGTTTTCTCTTCCACATATTGTTCTCTCATAAGTCAGCAATGATTTCCTAATGGCCAAGTCCAGTGGTCCCTTCTCACTTCGCTCTCTCTGTGACTTCACTGTAGCTCACGATTCCTCTGAGCACTTACGTTGCTGTGTTCTTGGCTTCTATGGTAATGTGTTCTTCATCCCTCCTTCCTCCCCCTCTTCCTCCTCCACACACTTCTCTCTCTTTTTTTAAAAAATTTATTTATTTATTTATTTATTTTTGGCGTGTTGGGTCTTTGTTTCTGTGCGAGGGCTTTCTCTAGTTGCTGCGAGCGGGGGCCACTCTTCATCGCGTTGCGCGGGCCTCTCACTGTCGCGGCCTCTCTTGTTGCGGAGCACAGGCTCCAGACGCGCAGGCTCAGTAGTTGTGGCTCACAGGCCTAGTTGCTCCGCGGCATGTGGGATCTTCCCAGACCAGGGCTTGAACCCGTGTCCCCTTCATTGGCAGGCAGATTCTCAACCACGAGGGAAGCCCCCCACACACTTCTCTTTTACTCCTCTAGCTATGAGAAGTACTTCCCAAGGATGACTCCTCTGTGTCTTTTCTCTCTCACACTTAAGACAGACAATCCAACTCTATACCTTTAGCTATTACCTTTATGCAGATATCTTCTAAATAATTACCAGTCTGAGTTGTAAGATCACATTTTCGTGTCTCTTGAATATCATTCTTTACCTGAATATCCCACTGCACCTTAAACTTAGCATAGCAAAAAGCAAATATATCTTCCCCCTAAAACCAGTCTCTCCTACACTTTATTTCTGCCATTCTTAACTATTCTACTATAGAAGAGCAGCACCTTGTTCCTGGCCATCCAGTTCTAATTGGCAATCCAATTCAGAATTGTCTTTGCCTCTGCCTCCACCTCCTCTCTTTGCTTCTCACATCCAGTTGGACACAGTTCTGAGTTTATTCTTCCCAATATCCCACATGCTCATTCCCTCTTTTCCTTTCCCATACCACCATCCCAGAGGGGGACCTCAACTTCTCATTGGAAGTATTGGAGAAGCTTCCTAAGTGGTTTATTTGCTTCTGTCTCCCCTCACCTTCCCCAGAT
This sequence comes from Balaenoptera borealis, assembly GCF_965194805.1. NCBI lineage: Eukaryota > Metazoa > Chordata > Mammalia > Artiodactyla > Balaenopteridae > Balaenoptera > Balaenoptera borealis. The sequence continues at coordinate 88,937,425 of NC_138865.1, forward strand.
TGTCCTGCACAAACAGCCAGAACATTCCCCATAAAACTGGCTCAGAACTGGTCTCTACCCTGTTTAGAATCCCGTAAAGTCTCAGTATTATGTGTAGAATAAAGACTAAATTTGTCAGTCTGGCATTTAAAGCTAACTTCCCAATCTTATCCCCCATTACTTTCCTGAAAATACCCAATGTTCCAATTAAATAGTGCCACTTGCCCTCCCTGTTTGGCTTTGATTCTTTCTAACACCCACAGTACCTTTATTCACACCTCCTTGCTGTTCAGTACTGTTCACTTGTGTCTGCCCATCCAGATGGTGAGTGCCCGCATCACAAAGCCCTTGGTGATGATGATGATGATGATATATTAGCTACTCTACAAACACATAATAGGTACCTGACATGTTACAAACATTATCTCATTTAGTTCTTCTAACTAATATTATCCCCATTTCACTGATAAGGAAATTAAGGTTTAAAGAAGTTAGGTTACATCCCAAGGTCACATAAGCTCACAGGCGCCATAGTTAGAGCTCAAAACCAAAGCAGTCTGACTCTAAGGTTCACAGATTTAACCATTCTTTTCTACTACCTTTTCCTACATAGAGGTGATCTCTCCTTTTTGAGCTATAGTGTCACTTGATCTGAGCCTCTTGTATGATAAATATCACATAATATTTATTTTATTGTTCACATGTACACATCTTTTCTATAATGTTCATTCAGCAAACATTTACTGAACATTTATTTCTTGCCAGCCCCTTTACTAAGAATTGGAGACATAGAGAAGAATCAAACAGGAGTCATTTCCTCCAAGGAACTCAGTCTAATTGAGGGTGATAGACAATAAGTAAATCTGAATTTAGAATATAATACAGTATGATAATTTTAACATCAATATTTCCAAATGTTCTAAGAGTAGAGGTGGAGTGTTTAATTCTGCTGTCATAGAAGTGAAAAGATAAAGATATTATATTGTGTATCCTCTAGCTATAATCCTCTTTATTCATAACTGCCTTGGAATGACTCTGCATTGGTCAACAAGTAGAATTGGAAAAATGATGAGGCTCTATGTGTGTAATAGTATTATGTGTTTTTTTCACTTTACAACAGTGTTAAGCTTTTCTCCTTTTATTAATTTCACAGAAATAATAATAATAGCCAATATTTATTGAGCACCTGCTTATCATATTCCAGGCGGTCTTCTAAGTACTTTATATATGATAGTTCATTTAGTCTTTACAACAGCTTTTAAGGTAGGTATTACTAATATCCCTATTTTGTAGATGAAGAAACTGAAGCACAGGTATTGAACCTGGGCCCTAAGTCAAACACCTGGTAAGTGGCAAAGCTGGGTGGTTTGGATCTAGGAGGCAATATCTTAACCACCTTGCTCTCCTGCCTCTCAATTCTACTTCTTTCATATTTAATAAAATAAGGCAGCAATATATATTCTTTTTTGATCCTCTCTCCCTCCTTTCTTTCTCATTTCCCTCTCCCTCATCCTCTCCCTCTTTCTGCAATTTGTTGACTATCTAATCTGTGTCCCAAAGTGTGTAGGGTGCTGGGAATATAAAGGCAAATAGGAAAAACAGCATACATAGAAAGTTAAGGGAACACAGAGGAGGGACATCTAACCAAGATGAAGAGATGAGGTCAAAGCAGTCTTACTGGAATAGGTGATCTCGAGCTTAATTTTGAGGGTGAATAGGAATTAACTACTATGATACAACCAGGTTCAGAGGAACAAACACAGGCTCCAGAGTCAGATCTAAGTTCATTCAAATCAGGTTCTGTGTGGCCAGGATCTTCCACCCTCAATTCCCTCATATATGGAATGGGTATTATAACACCTACCTTTCATGACTATTATGAGAATTAAGAATGATGACTATTGGAAAGAATCTGGCACATAGCAGACCTTACTGCTCTGGCTGTCATTATGATTGTTCATAATCTCAATAACAATAAGTGAAATAGAACTGCTAAATAAAAAAGCTAAGCAAGGCATGAGAGTTATTTTATAGATAAGGAGATCCAGAGGGGGCCAATGTCACACAGGCCTAGTGGCAGCTGGAACCGGAATCCAGATCCTCTGAGAGTTCTATCATTTTCCTTTACCTGCCTGCTATTCTGAACTCTTCTGTCTACAAGTCAATCTACCTTATCTCCTGGTTTGATGAAGTATTTCCCAAACTTTCCAATTGTTACATTCTCTCTTCATGATTTTTGCCATATTCTTGTAATAACATCTTCTGTATTATTATTTACTTAATGTTTTCCTTCAAATAAACTTATTTTTCCTAAAAGTATTTAAAATGGAAATTTTATATCACCAATGTAAGTGGAAAACCAACAATATCACCTGTGAAATCACAGGTTTGTGGTATAACAAATTATAATTCTTCTAAGGTACATTAAAATAAATACTGAACTATTAAAGTAAAAGATGTTTCATCTGAAATTATCTGCACTGCCCCAAGTGGAATGAATGCATATCACATCTTGGGAAATGCTGGCCTATGTAATTAATCAGTGAATTCTTTTCATTTCACAGAATTTCTAGATCATGTCCAAATTATCCTAAAGCCAAACTGCCCTTTGCAGGAACTGTTTTATAATTCAAAAGGGACAGAGCAAAAGACTCGATTCATTCCCTGGCCTGCCACTGACCCACTGTTATTCATATCAGCTACTCTCCACAGGGTCTCTATTTGAATGCTAACCTCTCCTATTTTTGCTCTTTATTCACTCCTTGGAGTTTTAGCTACTCTGGCATAGAATATGTACTAGAACCTAACATGATGCTTTAGTCTTATTAATTTGGAAACTTCAACTCCCTGCTTCCAGCAGATTCTATCCCCTGGGCTTGAAGTTTAGAGTTAGCATAACCTAGATGAGTCCCTGCCCAAAAGTGAACACTGCTGAAGAATTGCAGCCTTCCAAATGGTTCCGTGCCAGTGCTGAATGTTATATTATACATTCAAGTAAATGGTCGTCATCTGAACCAGTTGAGGTAGAGATGACTCTGGCTAGAACTCTGCCACTAGGTGGACGTAAAAGGCAATTGCACCATTCTCACCTGTCAACTAGGTCTTGAGCTTTGGTTCCAGCACTTTCCCTTGGAGGCAGCCTGCCTTGCTCCCTAATTCTCTGACACACTCCGTTCCCCCTCCCTGCAAGTCCTTCTCTGGTGAGTTCACATCGGGGATGTTTGCATACCAAACACTTAGCTAATTGATATTCTGTCACAATCTGTTCAACAAATGTTAGGCTTTCTTGTATTTTGGGTTTGTGCGTGGTGTGTGTGTGTGTGTGTGTGTGTGTGTGTGTGTGTGTGTGTGTGTTTTAGTGACACTTTGGTTGTATTTTTAGCCAGAGAGAAGAGAAGGAGTTACTTTAGCAGGCAGAAAATGTATTGTCAGGTCTTTCTTCCCTGGAATTCTCCTAAGTGTCTGTGAGCACCTTTAACAGATGGAGCTCAGGATGTGATCAGATCTGATTTCATCAGCATATGTCCTGGGCAAGTTCAATGTGAGGATGAAGACTTCCTTTGTGCTTCTTTATGTTCTGTATTGTCACCCTTTATTGTTAGCATTCTCATCTCATTTTAGGGAAGCCAGAGTTGCTCAGCTGTGATAGATACCTGTGTGGGAGTCATGTAGCAAAGTCTGATGTTCCACTGGAAGAAAAGAGGGTGCAGGTCTGCCCCAGTTCTTTGTAATGAGCCCTCCCCTCCCCGTCAGCAACAAGCACATCTATTCTTAAGTGTCAGAATGTTCTTGGTAATCAAGAGAGAAATTAAAACAAACCCAGACAGAATTGCCATCTTCAGAGATGCCAGCAATACCCAGAATTACCCATAATCCTTCTATCTGATGGGCTTGGTCTTCTTGATGAAAATAAAATAGGATGTTACATGTTATTACTGCCATAGCCTTCATTATTAAAATTGGATACTATGCTTCACTTCTCAGGAAACACTAATAGGAGCAATTATCACCCTGAAGAGTGTGTGGTGCAGCAGATAGAGCCTGGACTCCTGGATCAGAAGATAAGTAGGGTATCTATTTCCACAGAGCTGCTATTAACTTCTGTTTCTACCCAGTTCAGATGGGTGTACAATACTTTGTGCTCATGCAAAGAGACTGAACAGAATTATCAGGCAGAATTTAAATAACTTGGTCCATCCAACCAAGACAGATTTTCCTTTCTAGAAAATCCTACTCCTACCCTGATCTATGGAAAACTCCATTCCCATATCCTACTACCAAATATGATACACACATGGATTCAGTCATCTCTCTGAGGAGGAATGAGTAGAATGAAACTTCACTAATCCAGTCAATTCAATTCCCCTTTAATGGGAATTAAATTAAGATCTCAATAAGACACAACAGTTCTGCTTTCTAGTCTTATATAGAAATTATGCCTTTAGCTCTAAATCCTAGTTATCTCTGACAGAGGAAGTGAACAATTGATCAAGTAATAGAGTTGCTACAGTATAGGGAGTAGGAGTGGAAAGAATAGATTGATGAGTAGGTGATACAATAAGTAAGTAATGGGCTTGAGACTTTCTACTAAGTCAGACAGCCATGCTTGACTGGGCAGGAGAGCTATTTGTTTTGTAAATTACTTGCAAACTGGTAATTGTACTTTATGGAGTTAAGTGAACCTGGGACACAGTAAACACTAAATTTCATAGAATTTCACTGCTGGAAGAAATCTTTAATGTCATCTAGTCAAATTTCCCAAGAGATATCTGAAAGCCCTGTGTGGACTCAATTTACTAGAAAATGTTTCTGATTTCAAAAATTTTATTAAAGAAAACCCCACAGAGGGACTTCCTGGTGGCGCAGTGGTTAAGAATCCACCTGCCAATGCAGGGGAACACAGGTTCTTCCTGGTCCGGGAAGATCCCACGTGGCGCGGAGCAACTAAGCCCGCGAGCCACAACTATTGAGCCTGCGTACCACAACTACTGAAGCCCACGCTCCTAGAGCCCGTGCTCTGCAGCAAGAGAAGCCCGCGCACCGCAACGAAGAGTAGCCCCCGCTTGCCTCAACTAGAGAAAGCCTATGTGCAGCAACGAAGACCCAACGCAGCCAAAAATAAATAAATAAATAGTTTAAAACCCACAGAAATTTTTACAAGTAACCCCATATGTTATAGTTCTGATTATTACTTCACAACCCTGGGAAAGTCACTTCATTTTTGTGGGCCTTTGCTCAAAACATGACCTTGGGCAAGTCACTTCACCTCTCTGGATATTAGTTTCCTTATCTACAAATAACCCCAGCTCTGTCTTGCCTGCCTCTCAAGGTGGATAACAGGCTCAAGAAGATGATAAAAGTGGAAGGTTTTGGTAACCACAGGGTATGCTGTACTTTCTAAAACATAAGAAGTGTTGCTACCAGCTCCTACATTCCCCTCCAGCGACATCCCCATGCTAAGCAAGAGTAGCAATGTTTCATCCCTCTCCATTCTATTAAGATGTTTCTCCCCCTTGCCCATAATTCTCCCCCATAGAATTACCCACAGATGGGTCCCTACAGGAACATTCTCCAACGGGTCCTGTGTTTTTTTCATGAAAGACAAGGAATGGGCTTGTGCGAGTCGCAAAGTCTGAGAGGGAATGAGCTGCACGCATACAGGGAGGCTTTCAGTGGGAGCAGCTGCAGGCCTTTTGCTTTTCTGCACATCCTCAGCTACCAGTGCCACTTGGCCCTAGGCCTCTATCAGCAAGGGTGAACCCTAAGGAGCACGGCAGCTCCACACAGAGGACCCTCATAGCAGAACCTCATTATGGCACAGATTATTGTTCATTCTAACAGGCATTTAGTAAGTGTTTGTTGTGAGTCAGGTCCTGTGCTTGCCACAGCGGGTAAGAGATGAGTCAGATGTGCTGCCTGCCCTTGAGACCTCACAGTTTAGTGGGAGAAACAGACTCATGAGTGTCATATACAGACTGGGTTATGACCAAAGCCCACACAGCATTTGGGCACAGTTGACGGATCACTTAAGTCTGTCTGAGGGCTCAGGCTGGGCTTCTCAGAAGAGATAAGATTTAAATGTTACCTTAACAAGGGTGTAGAAAATTCTCCAGGGGGATTAAAGGTGGTGGGGGATGCATTTCAGACAGAGGGAGGTGCGACTATACAAAGGCACAGGGATGTGAAAAGGCATCTTGGTTCTCGGCACAGTAACAGAGAAGCTGGAATGTGTGCTACACACCAGGGAATGGAAAGACCTGAAACCAGAGAGGTAGCTGGGGGCCCAAGGAGAGGCTTTTATGATGTCATGGGGAGCCACTAAGGGGTTTTAGGGAGGAGAATGCCATAATCAGGTAATGTTCTTAGAGCATTTAGGTGACAATATGGGGGCTGGGTGGGAAAGGAGAGAGAAGATAAATTCACTGAGGGTATTAAAGGAAAGGACAGATTCTAGAGAGATCTAGAAGGTAGAAATGACAGATCTTATTATGAGAAATTCTAAGAGCTCCAGCACAGAAAATTGAAAGAGAAAGACAGCAGACTGAAAATTTAGTGAGGGTCCACAGGTAAGATGACAAGATATCTTATATCAAGCAAATCACACCCTGACTTCCATTTCTTGATGGCCTGGCCGAGATGGCCTATGTAATGTTTATGGACAGGAGGTCAAAAGCTTTTATTACAAATTATTTTTACAGCTACAGAGGTGGATTCAGCAGATCTGGCTGGCTAGGCCAGTGTTTCCCTCCTTTCCCTCCTGCCCCAAAGCTAATTGCTTTGTCGAGGAGGATGCCTTCCCCAGATGGAAAAAGGCCACATTTTGGTTGAGGATTGACAAATAGCTATGCCAGGATCTCCATACTAAGTCCTATCTAGATCCACACATTACCACAAAGAACTGCATAGCTCAGAATGCTTGGCTGCCTATAGCATACCGTCACAGACCACACATGTGGCGAATTCCCAGAAGAATTGATATATGAGCTGGGTCTTGAAGAAAGCAAAGGAAAAATAAGCACATTAAAATGATATCCTACCTGGTTTGGCCCTTTTTTAGAAGTACACCTAGAATGTTCTAGAGCAGAGCTGTCCAATAGAACTTTCCACAATGATGGGAATGTTCTTCTGTATGATCCAATATGGTAGCCACTAGTCACATGTGACAATGGAACACTGTAAATGTGGCTAATGTGATGGAGGAACTGATTTTTTTTAATGTTATTTTAAACGTTATTTATTTATTTATTTATTTATTATTTTTTTTTTTTTGGCTGCGTTGGGTCTCTGTTGCTCTGTGCAGGCTTTCTCTAGTTTCGGAGAGCGGTGGCTACTCTTCGTTGCGGTGCACGGGCTTCTCATTGCGGTGGCTTCTCTTGTTGCAGAGCACGGGCTGTAGGTGCACGGGCTTCAGTAGTTGTGGCGCACAGGCTTAGTTGCTCTGCAGCATGTGGGATCTTCCCAGATCAAGGCTCGAGCCCATGTCCCCTGCATCAGCAGGCGGATTCTTAACCACTGCGCCACCAGGGAAGTCCCAGGAACTGATTTTTTAATTTAATTTTTATGAATTTAAATTAAAATAGCCACCTGTAGCTAGTGGCTACCATGTTGAACAGCACAGCTCTGAAGCCCACTTAGCAAGCCTAGATTCTGTTTCCCATGCTTATTCTTTTCTTCGTTCTCCACACCTGTCTCTGTTCTCTTCTGCCTAGTCCCTCCAGGTTGATATACTAATCGACTATCTTCTAGCTTCCAACATTGGTCCTATTTCCTGGTTATTGATTTCCTCTCGCTCTCATCACAGCAGAACCCTGGACTATCTTCCATTTGACTCATACCTTAATACCTCCCCAACCTGTGCTGGAGTGTGGGCCTAGAGGAAGTAACTTCAAAGAACCTGTCCTGCCACGTTGGGCTCTCCACCAGGCCTTATCCTCTCCCTCCCTTCTTTTCCTCAGTTTCTTTTCTAGGCCACTTTAACCAGCTAGTTAGTAACCTGGAATATTCTTTGGTGTTTTCCCTCCCTGACAGCTTGAGTTAGAGGATGGAACAGTTGGAGGATGGAGGTGTGTGTATTGGGGCTGGGAAGGGAGGGTTATAACTGGTTGAACAAATACTTTGATTTGAGGTCTCTGGAAATAGGTGAAGGACTCCATCCTGAGGCCTTTTCTGTCAGGCTTTTTTAACTTTGATTTATATACAGATAGCAATATTGATAGATTGACTACACCTGTGGATGGAAAGGATAGATTCAGGATACAAAAAACGGTCTTGATAGGCCAAACCATTGGGCCAAATTTAACAGGATGCAATGTAATGGTGACAAATCTCAGATCCTGCTAATTGCCTAAGTACCAATATATGGCTTAGAAGACTTGGTAGTTTTAGCTAATTAGGAATCAGTAATGGATAACGAGAAAGGCAATATCCTCTTGGAAAGCACTAATAGAATCATATCCAACATGAGAATTCACATCCAGCAGAGACCTGCTCATTTCCACCCTGACCAGACCACACGTTGATCACTGTTTCAGATTCTGAGCACCTCACTCTTTTTTTAAAGGGTGAACATTGACAAGCTGAATGACCACAGTGGTAAAGGGACTGGTAACCTGTCCTATAAGGACCTGGGACAATTGAGCCTTACAAGAGCAGACCATGGGGACAAGGTCACTGTCCTAAATCTCTAAAGGGCAGTCACAGAACGGAAAGCAGACATGCTTTACGTGGCTCCAGAGGGCAGAGCAAAAACAAATGAGTGAAAGATAGAAAGAAATTTAAAAAAAAAAAACGAGCAAAAACTCTAGCAGATTTCAGCCCAGTATGAGGAAAATGTTTCCAGTTGTCAGAGCTGTGATTTGGGCAGTTTAACCTGCAGAGGCAGAGTTTGGTAGAGACCCTGGAAAAACGATGTTAAACATGCCCCAAAGCCAGTCTGCTCAAATATTGATTGTCTCCGCAGTGATGGATAGCTAATTCAAAATGTGTAGGCCCCATACGTGCTGACCCCATTTAGCTTCCAGGTTCTATATTAAGTGTTAACTCCTCATTCTAGCTCACATTCTCATTAAATAACCTGGGCTCCTTGTATGTGGGAAACCGGTTTCGAGCACAGAACCTCTAGCACCAAGCAGAATGGCAACATAATTTTAGCTCCTGAGCAAATGGGTCTCACAATAGTGTGAGTTCAGTGTGCGCATTAACATTTGAATATGCTGTATAATAAGCGTGCTGATTACTCTGAGAAGAATACTTGAAGAATAAAATAAGCTGTGATCATCAGAGGAAAAAGGGGCTAGCAATTTATGGCATGGCTGCTGATTGATATTCAAAAGTACATGACAGCTCTCATCACAGGTAAAAGATAATTACTGTGATTATAAAATGTAATGACAGTGCCAGGAAGTGATCAGAATTTTACTGGAAACCAGTTTGTGGTATAGTTTCTTACCACATTCAGATTTATAACTTATAAAAATGTGTCCCCATTTGGTTGTTTGGTTCCTCCGGGCAGTTTGAATGTAATCCATTGTAATCTCAACTTTGCAGGAAGTGGCCGACCGAGTTTTCACGGGAAATGAGAAGCTGAGGTGTGGAGGCCTCAGGTTGGACATGGGGACATGACAATCACCTTGTGCTGGGAGAGAAGCTGTAATGGGGAGCTGGCTGGTGCCCCACACCTTGGATGACCTAGACCAGCAGTTCTCAAAGTCTGCTCTGCAGACCTCTGGGGGATCCTGATACTCTTCCAGGAGGTCCATAAGATCAAAATTATTTTCATAATAATATTAAGATGTTACTTGGCTTTTTCATAGTATTGAAAGACTTCAAATTATATGACTCAACTTATATGAAATGTCCAAAATAGGCAAATCTATAGAGACAGAAGGCAGATAAGGAGTTGCCCAGGGTGAGGGGAGGCCAGAAGGTGGAGTGACTGCTTAATGGATACGGGGTTTCCCTCGGGGTGATGAAAATGTTCTGGAACTAAGTAGTGGTGGTGGTTTCATAACTAAATGCTACTGAATTGTATATTTTTAAATGGTTAAAATGGTGAACTTTATGTTATATAAATTTTACCACAGTAAAAAACAGTCCAAAAATAATTAATTAATTAATTAATTAATTAATTAAAAAGAAAAACAGTCATCTTTTGGATTTCTGACTACCTGCTCTTTGCTGCAAATACTCCTATATATTCCGGCTCCTCCCTTACTTCCTCAGAGCAGTCTCTCAGAGCTATCTGAGAGGTTTCGTCCTAGGCTTTCATCCTCAGTTTTGTTAGCCAAATAAAACATAATTCTCAACTTTTAGGTTGTGCATTTTTTCAGTCAACATGACAAAAGAAAAAAATGGCTAATAATATTAAGTAAATGAAAGAGATCCATTCTTATGACTTGTTAAATGTTTCCATATAATTTTTCAGACCTCATAGCATGTTACAGCTAGGAGAGACCTTGGTTACCTCCTCATGCAAGTTGGAAATAGGGCAGGGGAATTCCAAGGTGATCCTGTGGAAGAAATATGGATCAGGAGCTAAAGAGGAGAGATCAGGAGTAGGGAACAAAGTCTCCCAGGGGCGGATAGAATGCATAAGATAATAAAGAGAGAAAGGGTAGCTTAAGATGATTATCAACCAGCATTTAGGAAACCCCCTACCCAGAAGAAAGGCCAGAGGAAGGCAAGAGAACTAGGAGATGGGAGAGTCCCAGAGCAGGGCAAGATGCCCCAGGGCATGCATTATCAACCGGGGATACACAAGGTTTCAAATCAAAGAGCACTTCAAAGCTTCCCACAAAAACCAGTTGCAGTGTCTTGTCCCATCCCACCCTGACAGAGCTCCCCAGAGGCAACTACTGCCAACACTTTTAGCTATTTCTTCTGATGTTTACCTCATATTTACAGACACATGCTCTGTTCTATGTCTTGGTTTTTCCACTTTAGACATTATCTATTGACTTCATATTATTAGAAGATTAGGATTTAGCTCTCTGCTACCACCTCTAAAAGCCAAGTGGGCACTAGTAAACTGGAAACCGAGTGACCCATCTTAAAGGGAGGCAGCTGCTATTCAGCGGGATATTGCCAGGGAATGTAGCTCTGCAATGCAGAATGTGTCAAAGTATGTTCATTTGTAAGTAATTAAAACACAACCAGAAAACTGACTTAACGATGAAGCTCACACTAAGAGTCCAGGTAATTTAAGCTTCAGGGTTGGTTTGATTCAGCAGAGCACCAGTGTTATCAAAGCTGACCTTGATGTGAGATGGCTAAGGACAAGTCCCAGAGCTCCTTGCCCATATCCAGAGAGATACAGGTCAATTCTGGAAGCCTCTTTCTCAGGAGTCCTAGCAAATCTCTATTAATCTGGATTGAGTCTTATGCCTGTAGGAGATACTATGGGGCTCAGCCCAGGTCCCCTCTTCAGGGGGAACACATCCATCCCTCAGCTGCTGGGAATAGTCTTGCTCTCAGCCTTAGGAAACCACTTCCCCCAAGGTTTTACACCCCCTCCCAGGGTGCAGCCTGAGGCCTGTGACTGGCTGATGTGGGAATACAAATGTCTGGCCTCCTTACTTCAGTTTGGGACAACTCTGAAGGGCCATCCCCATTCCTGAGTTCCTGGGATCAGCTGAGGCTTTGGTTGTAACTACATTGCACCTACTTTGCTGGTCGGCTTCTCTCCACCCCGACCCTTGTCTTCTTCAGGTCCCCATAGGTGTGTGTCCTAAGGACACTCCTCAGTAAGCCTTCTGCATGCAGCTCCCCATCTCGGATTCTGTTTCCAAGGATCCCAGTCTTGAAACAGTGCTTGTTTCTGAATCAACAAAGGTGACAAAAACATAGGGCTATGCTGATGAATTAGGACTAGTTTGCATGCCCTGTTCTAGAACCAGGGGTGGGATCAGCCTCTCCCAACAGCACATAGGCTGAGCCAGAGCGGATAGGGACTGGAACAAAGCTTTGAATTGTTTACTAAAAAGGGAAGAATCATATTGGGGAGGCAGCTGCACAGATCTTTTGATCTTTCCAGAAGAGTCAGAAACAGTTTATGTAAACAAACAAACAAACAAAAAACTCATGATGTTTTAATGTCGAAAACTAATTGAGATATTTTTAAACACTATTAAGAGCCAACAAGACATGGTCTAATACTGGCCTGCATTTCAGCAGTTTGCAACCTTGGCCAGAGAGAATATAGGTGTAGTTTGTAGCCCCAGAGAGCTAAGCTGGCACTAATAGTGATCATGAAGTCAAGATTTCAGCTCAACCTAAGGAACAGTTTCCTAATGATTTGAGCAAGATGAAAACGGAATGAAGCACCTCAGGAGGAGATGAGTTCCTTGGCACCAAAGGCCATTGTTTGAGTCTTGTTAGAATTTGAACTATATGATCTTTGAGTTCCTATTCATTGAATAGGAACTTTATCCATATAAAGTGGATATCCATATAAAGTGGATCCACTTTATCCATATAAAGTGGATCTACTTTATCCATATAAAGTGGATATAACTTTATCCATATAAAGTGCCGTGTATACATAAAATACCACTGATACACCCTTTGGCTAATGTCAGTAGCAAACAGCAATGGGATTGCACCAATGGTTCTACTGAAACACAGCTCAATTTTCTTTTCTGGAAAACACACTCCACTTGACTCATTGCTTCTGGATACTTCAGTATCAAAGGAAATAAAAGGTGAAAAGAGAAGCACGTGATTCTTTGCCCTGCTCCTGTCTTAGATACAAAAATGTCACCAGCAAATCCTTTACAGATATCACATTATGAGACCCTCTGTTGCTTAGAAGTTAGCATTATATTCTAGCAAGTCAGAGCTGGAAGCATCTCAAAAATCATGCAGTCTTACTCTTTCATTCAATAGAAGACACAGAGAAGAGGAGGAACCCACCTGAATGACACAGAAAAGCCAGGACCAGGATCCAGATCTCTTTACTCTTGGAGCAGAGTTCTCTCACTGCAACACAAAACCCACTTTTTGTCATTAAGGTGAAATAATTTGCTATTGTCAGCTATCCTGGAGTGATAGGACTTCTGGGCTAATGGACCTCAAGATTCTCACAGACAGGAGGTAGCCAGGCTCTGTCTTTTTCAGCAGTCTAGAATGCCTAATCATTTGTAGAGATAGCTTATTTGATTCTGTTTAGGATTTTATTTTTAAAAGGTAATATGCTGACATGGTTAAAAAAAAAAAAGGTGTTCACTAAAAGTTTCACTCCCACTTCTTCCCCCATCCCTCCTACCCCCTCCTACAGGTGATTTCTCTTATTAGTTTCTTGAGAACCATCATAAGAAATTTGAAGTCACTTCCCCTGATTCTCAAAACGATCTGATAGGGTGGGGATATTTACTCACCTTCATTTCATCTATGAGGAAACCGAGACTTAGGGAGCCTAAGCAAGTGAAAGAATGAAAAACTAACCAAGTCCAAACTCAGTGTTCTTTCCGCAATTTCACTATGCCTTTCAATAGCTCCAAGGTGTGTATAAAAGGTACAAGTGGGCATGGAAGGCAGGCTGAGCCACTGAATCAGAGCTCCTTAAACTTCCCAACAGGACAGAGCTTGCAGAGGGAGTGACTGGCCCAAGGTGAAAGAGAAGAGGGACCCACCAGGCAGATGTCCACCTGGAAATAGCATTTGTTTCATCCTGCCCCTTCATCCCATACACCTAATCTGTCACAAAGCCCTGTCAAGTTTTCCTGTGAAATATTTATCCCATCTGTTCCTCCCTTTCTCCTTTCACACCAAAAACTCTGGTGCAAACTTCAGTTACCTCACATTGGGTTATTGTCACAGGCTTTTAATTGGTCTCCTGGTGCACAAATAGCTTCAACCTAAATGAGCATGTATTACATCCGATTTCCATTTATAACATGATAATGATGCTGGTCCTTCATAAAGCCTAAATTTTAATCTTTCAACTCCACTCAGTGGAAACAACCTCATTAGTGTGTTAGTAAAAAGGGTCATGTAAAGAAGACTTGCTCCAGCTCAGAAACAAGGCTGGTCTTGAGAAAGAAGAGACTTGTTAAGAAAATGAATAAATAAATAGCAATGTTATTCATACACTGGAATCGTACTCTTCAATAAAAAGAAACAAGCTACTGATGCATTCAACAACCCAGATGAATCTCAAAAATATGTTGAGGGAAAGAAGTCAGACACACGAGAGTACAGGTGTATGATTTCATTCATATGAAGTCCAAGAACGTGCAAAATCGTCTCTTGGGAATATAATTTAGAACAAGGGTTGCCTCTGATGGGGCACTGGAAGGGATACAGGGGGATGCGATAGCAGTGCTTTCTATCTTGATTGAGGTGTTGGTTACACAGGTGAACACCTTTGTTAAAACTCACCAACTACATGCTTAACATCTGTGCATTTTACTGTAATTATTCCTCAATTTAAGAGAGAGAGAAAGAGAGAGGAGAAAAAGAGAGTGAGAGGGAGGCCGACCTGCTCAGCCTGCTCTAGAAAGAAGAACCCAGATGTCCAAACACAGTCGCTTCTGAGTGGCCCCCTGCCCTCTCTCAACTTCTCTCTAAAACACATCAGAGGGGTGGGATAGGGAGGGTGGGAGGGAGACGCAAGAGGGAGGAGATATGGGGATATATGTATATGTATAGCTGATTCACTTTGTTATAAAGCAGAAACTAACACACCATTGTAAAGCAATTATACTCCAATAAAGATGTTAAAAAAATAATAATAAAACACATTTGAAGAAATCGGGAAATTAGGAATCTCCCAACACTGTACAAAATCTGACAGAAATGTAATGCCAGAGTCTTGGCAACATCTCTACCCTTATAAAGTTCATGTTGCAGCTGTATGAAGAAAATCCAACCCAATTTTGAGCCCCTACCACGCCCACCTCCACTCCAGGAGCAGAGTGCCCCAGAAAAGGCGGGAAGGTCCTTGGCCCCTCCCACACCGTCTGTCCTCTGTGCTCTGGGGACCTCCAGCCCTTTCGGAATAGATCCCAGGCAGGCAGAACACCTTTTCCCAGCATCCACACCCACTGTCAGGAGCCAGCTCTGCCAGCTTGCAAGCTTTTTAATTTAAATGTCATTTGTTTCAGAGTAATACAAGGAGAGAGTTGGTGTGGTTTTTTTGTTTTTGGTTTTTAACATCTTTATTGGAGAAGGAGAGAGTTTTAAACGCAAAAAAGACTACTACAGAGCTTGTTACCAAAACAGCATTCTCCTGCCTGGCCCCTCCCACTTTCCTCCCTCTTCTCCAGAGACAGCAACTTCAATTCTTTTAGCTGTTGTCTCTGGTGTTTGCCTTCTTTTATGTAAATAATGTGGTTATATTACATCCAATGTTTTTTGAACATTAACTATTGACTTCCTACTATGAAAAATAAGGATTTAGCTCTCAGATCCTCACTCCCACACAGCTATGACTTCCCACCTCCTTTCAGTGTTGGTTATTTATGTTATGTGACTACATAATGTTTACAGATGAGCCATATAACATATTGTAATTATATTTCTTGTACAACTTTTTATTTTTCCTGGAGTTAAGAATGACCTCTTTTTATTGTTTTCATTTCTCTGTCAAAGCTGCAGTCACCTCTCAGTGTGGCTGCACAGGAGGTAATCTTCATGTTTATTTTCCAGCATACCTCCTGGAGCCCCTGTCCCCTGTTTCCATCTGTATTGGGTTGTCCTCGAGGCCCACTACAGCTACCCTTAAGGGAGGGTATTCTCCAGTAGCTTCCTGAGAAAGGGTGCGTGGAGGGTTAATATTTTGAGATCTTGAATGTCTGAAAATATTTTTATTCTACTCTCACTCTTGAATGACAGTTTGGCTGTGTGTTACGTTCTAAGAGGAGGATCCTTTTCCTCAGAATTTCCTCAGAAGGCATCAATTCCTCCACTGTCTTCTAGTTCCCTGTGGTCTATTAAGTCTCATACCATTTTGATTTTTGATTCTTTCATTATGACTTTTTTCTCTTAGGACACTTTCAGGATCTCTGGTTTTCTGATTTTCATTATAATATGCCTTGATGGGCCATTTCAACCTGGAAATCCAAAGGAATTGTGTTGTATTATTGCTTGATAATTTCATCCTTTACAGCCGTAGGTACTGAAAATACTGGCATTTGGAGGTCTCTCAATGGAAATGCCTGCTTGCTTCCTGATCACCATGGAGTGATACCCACAAGTCTCTAAGACCTATCAGTACATCAGAGTTTCCAGTCATCTCTTTAGCCCCTCTCTCATAAATATGAATGGACATACAAGGATGGTCAGATACTCGGGAAAGACTTGTGAAAATTAACAAAAGGAAACCTCACTAAAATGGAGCTGGGAGGCCAGAGGGGGAGCTCTCATGTACATACCACACAACATTCATAGAGATCCTGACAGGTAGAGACCTACCTTGCATCTCTAGCAAGAAGTGACACTACTATACCACCTTGGGAGGAAGAAAGATTTCTCCTTGCCTGGCAACAGCTCAGCCAGTGAAAGGCCACTATACTTCAAAGTCCCAGTTTCCTCCAATGGACTTTTTGTTTTTAACAGCCTCTCCCAATTTCCCCTTCTCTTCTATAAAAGAGTCTCCTTTCTTTTTCTTAATTGGACTTGCATGTGGTTCACCATAGTTGTGTGTCCTGAGTTGCAATTGTTTGCTGCTCCCAAATAAACTCGTTTTGCTGGTAAAATAACCAGCTGTTTTATTGTTTTGGGTTAACAGACTCTAACACTAGAGCCAGAAATCTGAGTTAGTAAAAAGGAACTTGGAGAAAATGGAGACAATTCAGATATCAGAATAAAACTTTATCTTCTCAAAGAGAAGAGATGTTACATCAATGAAATAAAAACAGGATGCTATGAAAAATGAATAATTATAAAGACAAAAAAGAGCCCTTGGAAATTATAGCTAAAATAAAAGAAATTTGGTTATCTTAGATGTTCACTCTTAAACCAGTCACTTTGGACTTCCCTTGTGGCGCAGTGGTTAAGAATCCGCCTGCCAATGCAGGGGACATGGGTTCAATCCCTGGGCCGGGAAGACCTCACATGCCACGGAGCAACTAAGCTCATGCACCACAACTACTAAGCCTGCGCTCTAGAGCCAGTGAGCCACAACTACTGAAGCCGGCGCGCCTAGAGCCCGTGCTCTGCAGCAAGACAAGCCACCGCAATGAGAAGCCCGTGCACCTCAACAAAAAGTAGCCCCCGCTCACCACAACTAAAGAAAGCCCACGCACAGCAACGAAGACCCAACGCAGCCAAAAATAAATAAATAAATAAATATTTAAAAAAAATAAACCAGTCACTTTCCTCAGAAAAGAACCCTCCAATCTCCTGCCTTTGGAGATTAGTTATTAGCATTCTGGAACTAAGTGGGGAAAGGGGAGTTGGAGGGGTATCTTACTATTTGGGATGTAGACTTCCACTGAATTCCCTCCATTTTATTTTTTCTCTCTTTCTTGAACTCTGATTAGTCGGTTATTGGACCTCCTGGACTGATCCTTTGATTTTATTTGTCCTTTAGTATATTTCATTATCTTTTTGTTCTACTTTCTGGGAAAATTTCCTCAACTTTATCTTTAAATCCTTTTAAGGATTTGGGAGGATGTGGAGATAAGCATATGAGTTAAATCCATCATGACTAACCAGAGATCCTTCTGATATCATTTTACATCTTGGCTGATGGTACAGTTGACTCTTGAACAACACAAGGGTCAGGGTTGCCAATCCTCCCTGAAGTTGAAAATCCATGTATAACTTTACAGTCGGCCCTCCACATCCAATCTGCATGCACGGATTCAATGAACCTTATATTGTATAGGACTGTAATTTGTATTTATTGAAAAAAAATTCACGTATAAGTGGTCCCCCACAGTACGAACCTGCATTGTTCAAGGGTCAAGTGTGGGGATTTCCCTGGCTGTCCAGTGGTTAAGACTCCACACTTCCACTGCAGGGGGCACAGGTTCAATCCCTGTCAGGGAACTAAGATCCCACACACTGCATAGTGAGGCCAAAAAAAAAGGATCAACTGTGCATTCTTCGGGGGAAGAATGATAATAAATAGGGAGGGAGATAATATGGAGGGTAGCATAGGACTAGTGGTGGCACTGTGCATTCTGAAAGGTATGTTCTCCACTTCTACATGGTTAATGGAGATGCACTCTCACCTGGGCCTGGTGTCCCCGAGTCCAGTGCCGCTCTGAGCCCATGTCTCCAGAGAATAAACTTCTGGTCTTCTGTCATTTGTCCACTGGCTTTCCATTTACTAAACTGTCCCAGAGGGGTACTGGTGAGATAGAAAAATAAGTGAACAGAGAAGGAGGTCCAGAAATAGACTTAAGAATATGTAAGAACTTAGTATGTGTTAAGGGCCACATTTCATGTTCATTGGGGGAAAGATGATTATTTAACACATGGTATTGGGACAAGTAGCTAACCATTAAAAATAAAGAAAATTAGACCTTTACTTCAAGGCATACATTAAAATATTAATCTATATAGATTACAGACGTCACATAAAAATGAAACCAGAAGTATCAGATGAAAATATAGGTGAATATTGATATAGTCTTGGGGTGGGGAAGGCTCTCATGACATGAGAGCAATAACCATAAAGATCAATTTTATCCTAAATAAAAATTTGAAATTTTTCTTTATCACCCTCCCCAGTATGTGTGTTTGTGTATGTATATATACATACATAAATAAAATTTTAAAAGCAAACAACAAGTGGGGAAAATAGTTTGAACATGAATGTCAGACTAAGGGTTAATATTCTTAATATATACAGAGCACTTATTAATAAATAATTTTAAAATACCAACAGGACATAAACAGGTAACTTATAAAGGAAAACAAATACTTTATAAATACCTGAAAAAATATTCAGCCCCATTAGTTATATAAACAAGTACAAATTAAAGTAAAAATGAGATATCATTGCCAACTTACCTAATTGATAAAAAATTTTTACAGTTTTATTGAGATGTAACTCAGTTACCATAAAGTTCACTTCTAAAGTGTACAATTCAGTAGTTTTTAGTATGTTCAGAGAGTTGTGCAACCATCACTACTATCAAATTCCAGAGCATTCCTGTTATCCCAAAAAGAAACCCCATACTCATTAGAAGTCACTCCCTATTACTCCCAGCCCTTGGCGACCACTAATCTATTTTCTGTCTCTATGGATTTGCTTTTTTTAGACATTCCATATAAATGGAATCATACACTATGTGGTCATCTTGCCTGACTTCTTTCAGCTAACATAATATTTTTAAGGTTCATCCATGTTGAAGTATCAGTTAACTGTATTCCATTGTATGTATATACTATATTTTGTTTATCTATTCTGTTATGGATAAACAACCAAAACTTCCAGTTTATGGACATTTCGGTTGTTTCCAGTTTATGATAATTATGAATAATGCTGCTGTAAACATTCATGTACAAATTTCGTATGGACATATATTTTTATTCTCTTGGGTATATAACTAACAGTGAAACTGCTGGCTCTATGTTTAACTTTTTGAAGAACTGCCAAGCTGTTTTCCACAGCAGCTGCACCATTTTACATTCTCACAAGCAATGCACAAGCGTTCCAATTTTTCCACATCCTCACCAACACTTGTTGTCCATCATTTTAATTATAGCCATCCTAGTAAGTGCGAAGTGGTATCTCATTGTGGTTTTGATTTTCATTTCCCGAATGCCTAATAACATTAAGCTTCTTTTTGTGCTTATTGGCCATTTGTATATCTTCTTTGGAGAAATGTCTATTCAAATTCTCTGCCCATTTTTAATTGGGTTATTTGTCTTTTTGTTGTTGAGCTCTAATAGTTCTTTATCTATTCTGGATACAAGTCTCTTATTAGATATATGATTCACAAATATTTTCTCTCATTCCATGCATTGTCTTTTCACTTTCTTGATGGTATCATTTGAAGCATGAAAGTTTTAAATTTTGATTAAGTCCAATTTATCTCTTTCTTCTTCGGCTTGCTGTGCTTTTGGTGTCATATCTAAGAAAGCTTTGCCTAATGCAAGGTCATGAAGATTTACTCCTAGGTTTCCTGAGTCTTATAGTTCCAGCTCTTGTATTTAAGTCTATGGTCCATTTTGAGTTAATTTTTATATATGGTGTGAGGCAGAGGTTCAACTTCTTTCTTTTGCATATGGCTATATGAGTCCAAGCACATTTTGTTTAAAAGACTATTCTTTCACATTGAATTGTCTTGGCACCCTTAGGTTTTCAACCTTGACATTAGTTGAAAAATGATTGACAAAGATTTTTAAAAGATAATACCCAGTTTAGGCAAGACTGAGGGGAAGTCTTACACACTGCTAATGGGAGCATAAAAGAGGAACAGCGTCTGAAGGGCAATTTGCCATGTATATCCGATTTGAAAAATATGTACTCTGATTCAGGAGTTGTACTTCTAGGCATTTATTTCAAGGAGATAACTGTACAAAGATGTTATGTATAATGGTGAACAACTGGAAGTAAACTAAATGTCTATCAGTAGAAGACTAGGTGAATAAATTGTGCTACAATTTCATCTGTACAATGAAATATGATGCAGACTTTAAAAATGATGAAATGATTTATTGACTTGGAGCAATTCCTGTGACCTACTGCTAAGTGAAAAATAAAAGCATGTTACAAAGCGCTCTTTATAGTAGTATTCCACTTATATAATATACTTTACTTATGCATCTACATTCATAGAAATACCTCACTGTTAACAAAAATGTTAACAGTGGTTGCTGTTAGGTAATAGGATTTTAGCTGGCTTGTATTTTCTTCTTTATACTTTTGGTGCATTTTATGCATTTGCTACATGAATATATATTGTCTTTATATTCAGAAAAAGAAAAGCTATTTTCATTTTGTAGAAGAATGTCCTCAAGGAATATATATTGTAAAAGACTATTCAATGGTATGGAAATATGTTCATAATATGTTAACTGAAAAAAGCAGGTTATAGTATCCCACTTAAAAATTTTTTAATGTAATATACACAGTATTTCCTAGGTACTATGATACTTTTTTTCCACCACTTACTATTTCTGAAATAAAAATGTCTCTTACAATCAATATGAATATTTAATGTAGTGGTTCCCCCCTCCCTGCCTGCCTGAAAAGCTGTTATTAATGAGATGATGCTTCTGGCAATCTGAGACTTGAGAAAGTGCCATATGTGTGTAGAGAAAAGACTGGAAGAATAGACACCAAAACGTGAGCAGTGTTTAGCCCTGAATTGAGATTTTTCTTTTCTTTTTCTTTCTTCTTCTTCTTTTTCTTTTTTTTTTTCTGGTTAAGTATAGTTTCCAAGTTTTCTGTAGTATGTGCATAAATAAACATAAAGAAATCAGGAAGCCAGCTGCCCTGCTTTTCAAGGAAGAAGCAGAGTGTGAGGGTATTTGGGACTTTGGGCCTTTACCAAAATAAAAGACTAGCAAATTAGGGTGCACACAAACCACCTTGCATGCCCACTGAGGGGCCCCTGGCTGGGCAGGAGCTGGCAAAGCAAGCTTGAGAACAGATGGTAGAGTTCGGTCAGCAGGAGCAGGGCTCTTGGATCAATCTTAGTTCTGTGTGGACAAGGAAATCCCTGTGAGGTATGAGTGAGTCCAGATGGTGGCTAATTATGGAGGAGAGGGATGTCCAACACCGCGGGGCCACACAGATATTTTCCAGGAGTATGTTCTCAGTTACTCAAGAGAGACCAAGGCCTGCATGAAACAGAAAATGAGTCCACCCCTTTTGAAAGTCAAAACTTACATTGATTAGAGAATTCCCTGGTGGTCCAGTGGTTAGGACTCAGCGCTTTCACTGTGGTGAAATCCCTGGCCAGGGAACTAAGATCCCGCCAGCCACTCGGTGCAGCCAAAAAGAAAACATAAAAATAAATAAATAAACAACTTACATTGGTTTGAGGTGAGCCCGTCCCTCAGCCAAAAGGGCAAGGTAACTACAGGAGATGAAGGGCATGGAGCAGAAGTGGAAGACTAATGGCCACAGCAGAACTTGGCCAACCCCTGAGGAGGCTAGCAAGCTCTGGGCCTCTGCTTAGAAGGGAGGGACTCTGCCTTGCAGTGACTGTGACTGGGGCACAGAGAGAGTGCCAGGCACGGCGCCAGGTAGGAGCTTCACCCACAGGATCATGTCTAATCCTCACTACAGTCCCGAGATAAGCAGCCTGAGGCTCCTAGAGGTTATGTGGTTTGTCCCAAAGCACACAGCCTGTAAGTGATGGAGTGGATTCCCACATTACTAGAGTCCATCTCTAAAAAGGGAAAAACACTGAGCAAAGTTAACACTTGTATTTGTCATGAGTATTAACTCATTACTTACCATAGTGGTAGCTGGAAAAACAAGTTTCAAGCAAAAATCTTCAATCTGATCCCAATATCGTTTTTTTTTAATCGTGAAAACATAGTTTTCTTTTTAAATTTTGTGGCCACGTCACGTGGCATGCGGGTCTTAGTTCCCCAACCAGGGATGGAACCCGCGCCCCCTGCAGTGGAAGTGCTGAGTCTTAACCCCTGGACCGCCAGCCAAGTCCCCCCAATATTGTTTTTTTTTTAAATATGTATAATATAGGGAAAAAAAGCCACAAGGATATACACCTTAATGGTGGATATGTCTCAATAGTAGGAATCTAATTTTAAAATTTAATATTTTCTTTAGGTTTTTTTTTTGTAACTTCCTCTCCACTCTCTCCTTGAGCATGTAAATCTTCTTAAAGCAGAGAAAACAAAAAGGCTTTTCAGAAGCAGTTGTGAGGACTAGTGGATCAAAGTTTTCAGAAGCAGTTGTGAAGACTAGTGGATCAAAGTAATGAGAATGAATTACAGTGAGATTTTAATGACAGAGAAATCCAGGTTCTTACTAGCTATGTGAGTTCCACTTGGCTTTGCTAAGCCTGTTTCCTAAACAATAAAAGGGAATTATAGTCTTGTCCCAGTGAGTTGGTGCCAGGATTAACTGAGATGCAATGTACACAAATGTCCCAAGCATAGTACTTGGCATAAGGATAGTGTTTAATAAATGTTAAACCCGGCTCTTGGTGGTCATAGCTCTTCCTTGCTGCCCCAGGAAGGCCACGCACCTACAGCTGTTTCAGAGAGCAGAACGGAATCTGGCTGTCTTGGCAGGGGCCCCTTACTGGACCTGCAGCTGCCTGCACACCTGACACTTTCCCCTCCTCTTTTTTTTTTTTTTTTTTTACCATCTGGTGACTAACAAGATCTTATTCCTTAACCCATTTTCACCCAACTATTTGCCTTCCTCTCTCCCTTTGTCTCAGTGTCTCAGCTGTTTCTAGGTAGTATTTTTGAGTACACGTGACATTATTTCAACATAACACATTTGCAGGGCACCTATGTTCTAAAGATGGCCCCAGGCTCCTGCTCTCCATTCATATCATCCAGAAATATTTGTATGAGCTCACAGTCTTGCTGAGAATTTAGATCCTTCAACAACTCCCACGTGTTGCCTAGCTGCTATAACAGGCACACAGACCATACTGTGGAGACTCAGAGGACAGATTTACCAGTGTATGCAAATGTGTATGGGAGAGGAGGGAAAGAATGGAAGTGTTTAATATTTAAAGAGTAATGATTTCTTCACCCCATCTTATGCATCACCTTCATATACTGTCTTTCCTAAAGAGAAAAGGTGCCCATTCTGCAAAACTGGTTTCAAGGCCAGTTAAGCAAATGCCTGAGTGGGCCTGTTTCATCTTCAGATTTGTTGAAGTCTGTTCACAGACACAAAGTTTGTGGAAGGCTCTGATCATCTGATGACATTGCTGAGGCAGTGGGGTGGAGAGCAGATCCAAGGAGTTACAAACTAGCTCCGAGTGTTCTCCTCAGACATTTTGGAGCTTATTGGAATACACACATTCTGATCAACAAGCAGTTTTAAGACTCAAAGGAGTGCCAAAACCAGGCATTGTTTGATATCTGTATTACTTATTAGGTAAACATTAACATCAATGGAAGTAAAAGAGATTTACCCATAGTTCAGACTCCCTCACAAACTAAGATGTTTTCGCTTTTCCTTATTCCCTTCCAGTCCTTCAAATCCATAAATCCAAAATCATGATAATGATTGCAGCTTAGATACAGTTCAATATTCTACTTCTTTCTCACACCCAGATGCATACACAGAATGATGTTAAGTACAGCAATATTCAAAACCAGGGCAGTGTGACAACAGCCCCTTCAGGCCTGTGGACCGACAGTCCAGTGGAAGATGTTGGCAGGGCAGTGAGACACACCCTGTTCTGCCTGTGTTATTTATGCCTTTGGCAGTGAAGCCCCTGACAAAGAAGCATGTCACTGGAACACATGCTCTTTGTTCACAGAGGTGCATGCCAGCACCGGCTGTGTCAGAAGGGACAGTGCCGGGTCTGTAGTCCCTCTTCTGGCTCTTTTGCTTTCTTTTTATTTGCTGCACATTGTGGCTATGTTTATTAATTACTTTGTAGCTTAATCTTATAAAACACACATTTATCTTGTGAGTCCTCATACCCTTGAGTTGGTCATAAAGAGAGGACAGGATTCCAAGCTTCTGCCCTTTCTCCCTAAGGATTGATATCACCTCCCCCACAAGCCACCAGGTTCCCACTCTCTCTAGCACAGAGCTACCACGTCCCAGTCTCCTTCAGCATCTCCCCTTTACCTACAAGATGGCGCCTGCAGCCTCTGTTTGGTATTAAAGCCTCTCTACAATTGTTCCCAACCTACTGTTCCAAAGCAGACCCCCATGCTACGACTTCATTCCACACAGACTGATAGTGTAGCAGAAAAGACACAGGCCTTGGAGTCAGACCCGTCTGGGTTTAAACCCTAGCTCCACCTCTTGTTGGCCACACAGCTTCAGTTCCTCATCTGTAAAACGACAAAAATACAATCTACTTCACAGGGTAGTCTGAGCATTAAATTAGAAAGAACGTATTAAGCCCTAAAAGTGGATGCTCAATCATTGCTTGTTAGCTCATGGAACTAATTTGCTAGTTTTTTGGTAAAAGCCTTCATCTCATGGCCCTGTGGTTCTCATAACCTTACAGTTACAGACCTAGTGTGACATCCTGAAGAGCACTTCCCTCATCATTTTCCCCTGTCACAGAGATGACTGCTGAGACTAACATTTTAAATACAAGACTCAGGAAACAACATACTAGAAAGTTTTTTTTGCTTTTTCCCATAATCCTCCTAAAACCTTTTTTGCTTTGACATTTTAATGCATCTGATATTTTAAAAATTGATATAGGTAGTTTTGTTTGCCACTAAATGAACTTAGGTGAAATGGAAGAGTGCAGTCTTTCTTAACTTGAAGAAAACCTTAGGTTAATGCATAGAATTGTAAGGTTTTCTCTATTCATAAATTGTTCTCAATCTTGGAGCCTCTTGTCCATACTAGAATTAAGATGGTATCTGATTTGACACGTGACGTATTTACTTATTTTAAGCTGAATGTACCGTTACATTATTTCCCTGAGCTCTGCAAAGCCGACTTAGTGCTCTAACCCTGTCTCTGAGGGCGCTCTCTGAGCCAGCCCATTACAAAGGCTACCTGCCAATCCCCGAAATGGAGACCACAGAGAATTCACATACCTCACTGGGGTGCCCTTAAAAATAAACGAGATAAAAGTCTTCGAAGAAACTCTGTAAACTCCGAGGCCCCATTAGAGATGCTAATTGCTGCCTTCGCTAGCCTATATTTAAATGTTAGAAAACCC
Organism: Balaenoptera borealis; assembly: GCF_965194805.1. Taxonomy (NCBI): domain Eukaryota; kingdom Metazoa; phylum Chordata; class Mammalia; order Artiodactyla; family Balaenopteridae; genus Balaenoptera; species Balaenoptera borealis. The sequence goes on from NC_138865.1 coordinate 88,963,161, forward strand.
AGGGAGATTCTCCCGGACTTGGGGACGCTCGGCTCCCCTGTGGCTTGGGCAAGCGGCCGGGGCTGCCGTGTCCCCGCCGGCCACGAAGGCCGACTCCGCCCGGTGCCACGCGGTAGAACGCGGGCCCGCCGCGATTCTGCCCCCCGACGAGGATCCTCGTAGCACTTCCAGCCCCACCCGGTCAAGGAGACGCGGGTTTCGGGCTGTTGGCCCCACACGGTGCGGAGGAGCGGGAGGTGCACCCAAAAGCCCTCGTCCCGCGTTCTCTACAAGTCTCCCGCCTTCGCGGGTGTCGGGCTGGCCTGGCCGAGCCTCCGCAGAAGGACTTGGCCTTAGGGACCCCCGAAGCCGGGCTGTAAAGTCCCCCCCTCAGCCCTCCCGGCAAACGTCCAAGCGCGGGCTGGAGACCCGCCTCCGGGCGCGTCGAGGAGGGACCCCGGGGTCTCAGCTTAGCTGCGGGCGGGGAAGCTCCCGAGGCGGGTCTTACATCAGCCACCCCCACGTGCGATCTGAGGGCGGGAGTAAGTCACTCCCGTCCACCCCGCTGCGCTTTTTCCCCCCAGCCTCCGCCCCTCCTGCCGCGCCTCTCCCCTCCCGCCGCGCCTCTTCCCGCCCCGTCCTTGGTGCACCGCGGCCGCCGAGCCGAGCGGCGCCGCGCGGGGCCGAGTCGAGCCGAGCAGCCACCCGCGACGCGTCGCCGGTTTAAGCGCAGTGCGGGGCCGCGGCCGGGGGCGGCGGTAGTGAGACAAGCGCTGCGCTCCAGCCCCCTTTTCCCTCCATGGTTTCTCTCCGCTCCCGTGAGTAACTTGGCTCCGGGGGCTCCGCTCGCCTGCCCGCACGCCGCCCACCGCCTGGGACCGCGCCGCCGGCCTCTGCTGCTAGCAGACCCCTTCTGACGGCCCTCGCTGCGCAGGCTGGGACGCCTCTCCCCCCTCCGCCCCCGCCGCGGAAAGTTAAGTTTGGAGAGGGGGGAAGAGAGAAACATGGACATGAAGAGGAGGATCCACCTGGAGCTGAGGAACCGGACCCCGGCAGCTGTAAGCAGAGCCCGCTTCGGGCGCCCTCTCCCCCGATGACTTGCATGTAATGGTGGCCACCTGCGGGGCCCCGACCGCGGGTTCGCCGGCCCGGCGCGAGGAAGAGCGCAGCTCGCGGGCTCGGACGGGGAAGGCGGGCGGGCGCGGAGGGGGGAGCGAGCGCGCGGGGATTAACTCTTTGGCGCCCACGGGCCCCCGCGGCCGTCCGGGGAAGGCGGTGGGGTGGGAAAAGCAAACTTTGAGCTCCTCGCCCGCCGGGGTCCTTTCCCGGAGGAGCGCGTGTGCGTGTGGCCGGCGGCAAGGGAGGGAGGAGGGGGTTGTGTAACGCTGGGAGCCATGTTTGCAGCCTCCCGGGATACGCGGCCGGGCGGAGGCCCGGCCTGCCGAGAAGCCGCGCGGCCAGCCGGGGCTGGGCCCGTTGCGGGCCAGGCCGGGCTCCGCGCGACCCGGGCCGGCCGGGGAAGGGGCTCGGGCGGGGCGGGGGGTGGGCTCTTCCGGCCAGGCCTCGCGGTTGGCGCCGGCCCGGCTAGGTCAGGGGCCGAGGGGCGAGTAGGGGGCTCTTTGCCTCTGAGGGGGACGGGAAGTCCCCTCGGGCGCTGGGGGGTTTGGGCGGGCATGGCCTGGCGCGCGCGGAGCGGGGGAGGGGCGAGCTCGGGCGGCGTCGGTGGCGCAACCGCCGCCCCTCCCCAGGCCAAGTTTGAAAAAAGGACGCGGTTCCCGCCATTTTTCAAGCCTAAAAATAAAACTTTCTCCCGCATTTCTCTAGCTCCCTTTTTGCCCCCCGGGCCTTCCCCAGTCCCGGCCTCCCAGGGCGCGCCTTGCTCGGCCCGGGGCCGCCGGTGTGGCGTAGGCGGCTTCTCCCTCCCCCCGTGCCGCCGCGGCAGAGCCCGGGGGCCCCTGCCCGAGAGGCTGGCCCCTCGGTGTGGGCGGGCGGCGGCGGCTCCTCGCGTCAGCCGGGGCGCGCCACAGGCCGACACAGCGCCATGTTGGCGAGCGCCCGTCTCCCTCCGCCGCGTGAGCCGGCCTGCTGGCTCGGGCAGCGGGACGCTGCCCGTCCGCACCGGCGGTGGCTGTGGGCCGCTGCTCCCCGGGCCGAGCCTGCGGCTTGTACGGTGCCCGCCTCGCCAGGGCTTGGCTCGCTCTGGATGGAGCCGCGCGCTCCGGCCGCCACCGACTCATCTCTTGGGCGCGCTGCCGTCTCCCTCCCCCCTTCTTAAAAGGGCAACGCCAGGCGGCCGCCTCCGCCCCGGTCGAGCGTCGGGGGTACGGGCGGGCCTCGGCTGGGCTCGCGGGCTGGGCGGCCTCTGTCTTCGCACGTGCTCCAGGGCCGCCGACCCTGGCCGGCACTCCCCCGCCGCGGCTGCGTGAGCGGCGGGTGGACGTTTAAGAATCGGCTTTCTTTTCTCCCCTGGCCCTCCCCGCGAACTAGAGCGCCTTCTCGTGGCCGGGTGCGGGGCCCTGTTTCCTGGCCCCCGCGCGGGGAGGCCGTGCCTCTGCCAGACCCCTTCTTCGGGTGAGTGGCGTCTTTTGGCCCTGGGGCAGCCGAGGGGAAGTCCTTCCACCTCGCCCCAGGCTGGCGATGGGCGCGTTTCGTGCAGTCAGGGAGCTATGGGTAACAAGTTGCCAACTTGTGGGAATTCGTCAACCGGCTTTCCCTTGTGTGCATGAGGTTTTGAATCCCTGAGGTCTCCACAAATGAGGTGCCGGGTCGCTGCACCTCGTGGCCTCCCCGCTTGTCCCTGGAGGACCTCGGGGGGGTGGGCGTCTCGACTCGGTGCTCTGGGTTTTTAAGGTTGAGGTTTGACCTCAGTGGTCCCTTCCGTCCATCAGTCAGACATTTTGTGTCGGCCACGTGCTAGTATATTGAACCGTTAAGCTTCTTCATACTGTAAAACTTGTAGAGTTGTGATCTCATTTTGAGGAGTTGTTAATTTAAGACGTTTGAATTATTACTGCGTAGTTTCAAATGAGGAGAATGTGGAGGAATTAGATTTAGCCAAATTTTCCAAGAGAAAATTACACATGGGTCTTCAAAGTGCCTTAAAATCTGGAATTTGAATTCTTTGAGGGTGCATAAAGTACTCTTAAAACACTCAGCTAAGAGCACTGTTGCTCCTTCTGGGAAATACAGCTGGGCTAGTTGTATGTGGAATTTGTATATGAAATAACTAATATATTGCTTTTTTAAAACATATATATGTGCAAGCGTTAATTTTTCAAGAAATCATCTTAAGCCTTGCCCTTTTGCCCAAAACAGGCTAGAGTCGTGTGGCTATTTAACTTATACTGAAAGGTCAGTTTGTCAGTTGCAGTATTCACATATCAGGAACTCAAAAGCCACAGGTGACTAGCGGCTACTGTGTTGGACTGCACTCTCCTACTGTAATCCACTGTTTTTTGTTTTTTAATATATGACCTTTTTTTAAAATATCTTGACTTTTTTAAAAATGAATTTATTTTTGGCTGTGTTGGGTCTTTCTTGCTGCACGCGGGTTTTCTCTAGTTGCAGTGGGGTGGGGGGCGGGGGGCTACTGTTTGTTGCGGTGTGCGGGCCCCTCTCCCGTTGTGGAGCACAGGCTCTAGGCCTGCGGGCTTCAGCAGTTGTGGCGCACGGGCTTGGTTGCTCTGCGGCATGTGGGATCTTCCCAGACCAGGGCTTGCACCTGTGTCCCCTGCATTGGCAGGCGGATTCCTAACCACTCTGCCACCAGGGAAGTCCGTAATCCACTGGTTTTATTAAATAAATATTTGAGTACCAACAGTATGGCAGGGCCTGGAAAAGCAGTGTGAACAAGGCAGAGAGCAGTCCCTTCCCTCCTGAAGCTCAGAACCCAGTGGTGCCTGTTGCACTGTGCAAGTAAGGGGGCCTTAGGAGAGTGTCGTGGGAGCCAGCCAGGATTGTGGGGTAAAGAATGGCTCCCCTAGGGACTCTTACAGGGAGACTGAGTAAGAGTTAGGTTCTTAAGAGAGGAAAGCTCTGATCTTAAACTGAAGGTTTTGGGGGGTGGGGGGAAGCTGTAGGAAATTTTAAAATAAGAGTTTTAAAATGTTTTGCACAAAAGCATCATCTTTAAGGTAAATGAGACGTTCCAAGATGATTCTGAGTCAGCTAGTCACATGGCTCCATACGTCTGTTGTGGAGCCAGCTGTTAAAGAGTAGCCTTGACCTCTGGAATCCTGCAGTCTCTTGTCATTTGGGGAAAGAAGAACCCTGTCTCTATTGAATGTATTGGTATAATGACAGGAGGCTCTTAAATGCACAACACAGTGTATTCCTTGGTTGACCTTGATGTCATCAAGTGAGATCTAAGACTGAGGAGGGTAAGTGGAGGCTTGATCATAAGTGTTTTTGTTTTAAGACCAGATGGGCTTTTTTTTTCTGAAATGGAATTTTTTTTTTAATAAATTTATTTATTTTTGGCTGTGTTGGGTTTTCGTTGCTGCACCTGGGCTTTCTCTAGTTGCTGCGAGCGAGGGCTACTCTTTGTTGCGGTACGTGGGCTTCTCATTGCGGTGGCTTCTCTTGCTGTGGAGCACGGGCTCTAGGCACACGGGCTTCAGTAGTTGTGGCACAGGGGCTCAGTAGTTGTGCCACACGGGCTTAGTTGCTCCGTGGCATGTGGGATCTTCCTGGACCAGGGCTCGAACCCGTGTCCCCTGCATTGGCAGGTGGATTCTTAAACACTGAGCCACCAGGGAGATCCCCAGATGGGCTTTTATTTTGAGTGTGGCTTTTTTGTTTTTATTTTATTTGGGGATTTGAAGAAGACTCTGGTAACACTTTACTTCTTGTGTTCTTTAGCCGAAGTACGTGAGACAGACCAAGATAATAGGTTCCATTTCACCTGTTATAAACCGGTATGCTCATTTCCCTAAGGGGGCTACTCGTAAAGAAATATAATAATTCAGTTTTTTCTAAGTCCAAAACACCTCTTTATATAAGAGGTTTGTTCTCATAGTGGAAAAAATGGCTTAAGATGGCATTTTAAAATAATCTTCCAAAAGAACAGTGATCACTGTTTTTAAATAATAGGCAAGGATAGGAAATATTTTATACAAAATATTGTGTTGTCAGTTATTTCACTGAGAGCAAATTGTATAGTACTAGAACGTACCATGTATACCACAGAAATTGGTAGTGTTGTCAGATGTGAGAAGAGACATGCAGTAGCGAGATATAGATATTATCTATATCTAAATTTGTAATTTAGATATATTCCAGAATTGGAGAAAATACCTGTTCTTTATGTGAGGCCCTAATCTTTCTATTATGCCAAACATGCCAATGATACGAGCACCTCATTAACTATGAATGTAGGGGTATCTAGCTTTGATGTTAGCTCTGTTCCAGTCTTGTGTTCAAAGTTAGAAAGCCATGCAGTTCTTGTGGTTTACAATCAATGCCCCTGTGGAACACTGGTGGGCTGTATGCTAGACTGAGACATTTCATATCCCACAAATAAGAGTAGTTTTTCCTTAGTCCCAATTTACTAAAAAAAAATTTAATTTTTAAAATAACTAACGTGAGGGGACTTCCCTGGCATTCCAGTGGTTAACACTTCACGCTCCCAATGCATGGGGCGCGGGTTTGATCCCTGACTGGGGAACTAAGATCCCACATGCCGCATGGTGCGGCCTTAAAAAAAAAAAAAAGGAAAAAAAAGACAACATAATGTGAGAAGAACCTTTCCCTCAACTTTTGGCATTTATTGTTGTGTCTGTTATGATGTGATTTTGAGCTCCGTGGGATATTCTAATTGGTTGCATAGCAGCTAATTGGGTTCTTTTCCTTGTATAAGGAATACAGTCTTCATTGAAGAAAAATTTGATACAGATAAGCTAAAAAAATAGTAGATATAGAGAAGGAAAAATTTAAAAACCCAGAAATCTCATACACACCCATCCTACCATCTAGACATTATGGTGTATAGTCCACGAGAATTTTTTTTTCTAAACTCAGATCGTGCTATTAATGCATATAATATCTGTTAAAATGTAGTAAACATCTTTATCTTTCTCTGGCACAATTTATTATTTTACAGCCTCATTGTTAACATCCGCATAGGTCATAATTTAACCATCCCCATTAGGTGGTTAGAAGGTTTTTTACTGTTTTAAGTAGTATTGAAATGAACATTTTGTAATGTGAATCTCTGTCAAATTGCTTTCTAGAATGGTTCTCCCCACCAGTAGGGTATGAGTGTTTCCTTCCTTCATACCAACAGTTCTGCCATCCAAACACATTTGAGAACTGCTAATGTTCTATTCTACCGTCATTTTGCAAACATTATTTTAAAATAATAGTAGGGTGGAAGGTTTGAAGACTGGTTAACTCAGAAAGATGGAAATTATCAAGGGTGGCAGGAGTTACTTTCTACATTTTTGGACATATTTCCACATATTTTGCTTACTATAGTAATCATGTATTTTCTAACTAAAAAAAAATTGATAACTCAATGATTTTTAATCCTCTGTATCTTCTTTTCCCCTCTTATAACAATTATAATTGATGATTATAGGGCTGCTTTTTCTTGATTAGAACCTCCCATTTATTCTGGGTCTAGATTGGGATGCCATGGCATTATATGTCCCCCACCCCATGTACCTTCCCTTGTAAGGCAGTCTGGATCCCTTCACCCTGAAGAAGGAATTGGGGGAGAGGGGAGGCTTAGTTATCTCAAATGCTGCTGACACAATGCCTGAGAGCAGACACCTTTTCACCAGGGTCCTGTTTAGAACTTTAGACTGGCTAGAAGGCTGCTTATGGCAGGCTTTCCAGACCTGTCATCCTTGGGCACAGCCCTAAGTGGACCCTCCTTTGGTCTCTGCTTTCTGCAGTAATTTCCCACAGTGCTCTGTGCTTGTTTGTGGCTCGTCTTCTTACTGTGCCTCTGGAACTTTGTTCTGGGGTTAGCCCATTTCTTTACTACGTGCTTAACCTTCCTGGAAAAGTCTAGGGACATGATTTCACTGCTGTGCCATACAGCCCAGCCCTTGCCTGTACTCACCCCAATAAATTCCGTTGCCTCCTACTCATGGAGAAAATTAAAGGTCTCAGGTGTGCGTTCCCTGACTTCTCACTCTCCCACTTATAAACTTACCTGCACCTATACCCATCCTAGCCATCTCTTCTCCATAAAAGAGCTGCCCCATCCTCAATAAGAGTAGAATAACATCTCATTTTTAATAACTATATGCAAATACCTAGAATTTCCGTATGTCAAGAAAGGTCACAAAAAAGTGTTGAGAGGGATTGGTTGCCATTTTAAATAAAGAACTCAAAACTCAGAGACTCTTAACGTTTATATTTTTTTTCACCTAGCAATAGATTGTGAGGAAACAATCCTTATTACAAAAGAAATTTCACATAAAAAGATAGCATGGCATTATATATAATAAACTTGGAAATGTGTTCAATAGGGAGGATTGTAATTTATGGTGCATCCATACACTTCAATTTCTTTAGCCATTAAAAATATTTATAATTGTTAAAATATGCTAAGTAATATTGTTTCATCTTGCTGTATTTAAAATATACAAAGACTGAAAAAAAAATACCAAAGTATTAAGTGACAAACAGCAGTATGCTTTGCGTTAATGTGATTATGCTTATGATCAGAAAGTAGGTTCTCTTCATACCCAGGTTTCCTCTGTTTCATCATCTGCTCATTCCCCTACAATCCTGACACAAACCCCAATGCCATTTTTTCTGCATTTAACAGTTGTGAAGGCTCCTTCTCATACTGGGGTATGGTGGTAACTAAAATAGACATGACCCTGCCATCATGAAGCTTGATGAAATTTCAAGGCTAGCAGTGACCTTTTTTAAAAATTATTTTACTTTATTTTTAATATTTATTTCTTTATTTGGCCCCGCTAGGTCTTAGTTGTGTCATGGGGGATCTAGTTCCCTGACCAGGGATGGAACCTGGGCTCCCTGCATTGGGAGTGTGGAGCCTTAGTCACTGGACCACCAGGGAAGTCCCTAGCAGTGACCTTTTTTTTAACCTTTATTTTTTTTAATAAATTAATCTCATCATAGAAATGTTAAATAAGGTTATGGAAAAGTCCCCCAGCCAGTCACTTTCTCTCCCTGAGAAGAATATAAGAAAGTGAATGTGTGATATGTGACATAAATGAAAACATTTTATACATTTTGTACCTTTTTCATCATACATTGTATCCTGGAAATGAGTCCTTTGTTGATGGACAGTTACATTGTTATCTAATTTTTTTCAGTCCTTTTTTTCCCCCCCCTCAGTAACTTCTTATGCCTTATTTTATAAACCTTTCTAGGTGTTTGAAACTAATGCTTCACCTTTGGGTACTACTGATTCTTCTCAAGTCACCTTTGCAGGATCCCCCGGGTTCCATCCTTGGTTCTCTTCCTAGGAATTCCATCTTTTCACTACTGTCTCTGCCCTGATGACTTCCAAATACAGAACTTAAACCTAGAACTCCCGTGAACTCCAGGCCCTCATGTCCAGCTGCCTGGGGATACTTTCACCTGGACTTCTCATGAGAACTTTAAACTTGTTATTCTTCGTGGTATTCATTATATACCTGCTCTCCCCCCCCACCCCATCCCCAAAGCTGTTCCTTCCTATTTCCATCCAGCTACATAGTTCCCATTTCTTTAAATCAGAACCTCAATTCCTCTCCATCATCTTTCATACTCAACAGTTAGATTTGCAGATTTGGACCACTTTAACATCTTTTTTTCCCTCCCAATTTCTCCTTGCTTCCTATTCGGCTATTTGGTTCAGCAGACTTGTTCTAACTCTTCGATGACTCTAGTTAAAGCGGAATTTTACCGGTTGAGAGAAATGTCCAAGAGGTACACCCATGGGCTGGGAGGCAAAATGGCTATCTAAATTCCTCCTTACTTGGCTTTTGGCATATTGGTGTCATTCTGTATAACGTTTTTGGATTCTCTGTCAGATATAGTCATAGAAAACCCCCCAAATCAAATAGAAACATTTAGTTATATTGCAGTATACTACTTAGGTTGGTGGGTGATTACACTTGACCTTTTTTTTAAATGATTTGCTGGTTTTACTCTTTTTTTAATAAATGTATTTATCTTTTATTTATTTATTTTTGGCTGCATTGGGTTTTGTTGCTGTGCGTGGGCTTTCTCTAGTTGCGGCAAGGGGGGCTACTCTTTGTTGCAGTGTGTGGGCTTCCCACCGCAGTGGCTTCTTTGGTTGCGGGGCACGGGCTCTAGGCACACGAGCTTCAGTAGTTGTGGCACGCAAGCTCAGTAGTTGTGGCTCGCGGGCTTTAGAGCACAGGCTCAGCAGTTGTGGCGCATGGGCTTAGTTGCTCCGTGGCATGTGGGATCTTCCCGGACCAGGGATCGAACCCATGTGCCCTGCATTGGCAGGCGGATTCCCAACCACTGTGCCACCAAGGGAAGTCCTACTTTTTTTTTTTTTAATACAAAAGAAATACATGCTTGTAGAAAACTTAGTACAGATAGGAATAACGTAAATAGTAAAGGTCTTTGTCATTCTCCTACACCCTTTCCCAGAGGTTACTTTCTCAGTATTCACTATGCCCCAAGCACTACTTTCTATAACAGTTCTACTTCACAGATGAGGAAACTGAGACACAGATAGGTTAAGTGACTTGTCTAAGGTCACACAGGTTGTGAGTGGCAATGCCAGAATTCAACCCTAAGCATCTGTCTCTGGAGCCCAGCTCTCCTCAGTCTACCTTAAGTTTTCAGATGTGCTAATTTTCATCAGAAGAGGAAAGAATGTCCGAGGTAGCTAGAGAAAAGTGGAAGGAAGGGAAGAAAGAAGCAAAAGATATAATGGGTCTGTATGCATCCTGAAAGCAAGGCTTCTGAAGAGGAAGTAGAGTAGTGTGAAGAGGAAGTAGAGTAGTGAGAAGTAGTGAAGAAGCGAGCAAGAAGTTGTGGTGTTGTGGGTGTCACTGACTCTCTAAATCAGTTTCCTTCTCTGTAACTGAGGGGAGGGTATGGTGGTACAAAGAAAAATGAGTAAATTCTCCATAAATGTTAGCAATTGCTAGAGTAGTATCCTTGGATTTTGTATAAGAGAATGAAGAAACTACTAGCCCCTATTTTCATTTTAGAACTATTAGCATCTCCTTCTCATACATGCTTGATTAATGCTAATAAACGTGTTAGATTCACTGCAAGAATGCCTTTGGCAGTTAAAACTAATTTGCATCAGTGTAAATTTATCAAAACGTGTTTAAAACTTGAAAGTTTCAGAGTCAACCACAGAGCAAGAATGGCAGTAGGGATTATCATGGTAGATATTCACACAGTAGACTTTATTAAATAATCAGTATTCACAATCTTCAGATGTGATACCTTTGGATGGATTTGAATCCTGAATTTCAGGACCTCCAAATAAGGAGATTTTGTGGCCTGAAAAAGGAACCTAATGTCTAACAGTTCTCTCCCCTAGAAATACTTTCTTACATGTAACACAAAATGATCTTTGTTTTGAATTAAGGCCTCTTGCATCTTGATCTTTTCCTAGTGTCAAGATAATCTTAGTAAAGATTAATAAGACCAAAAGTAGAAATGTATAGTCCAGAAACCTGTAGCCACAATCTCTTAGTGACCTTGATGGGAAAAGTGAAGCTTTCCTCTTTTCCTTGTGTCAGTCTCCTGGGCCCTGAGGAAGACTCGGCCTAAAGGGGTTGCAGGGGTTGAGGGGGTATCTTCACTCGGCATTTGTAGTTAAAGCTGCCCCTTGCGGAACAGACTTGGGAAAAGGAACAAGGGGGATATTGTTTCTTCACTTATCTTGTAAGAACTGTAGTTTCTGTCTCTGGAAAGTAAAGAGTTTAAATCTTTATTTGTACCATGGTGTGACATTCCACCTTTGATATCTATTAGAATATTGTTACTAAAGGCTTAATCATTTTTCATTTATTTATAACTGTGACCTAGGTCTAAGTTGAGGCTGCCACTATATGTGGGTGGTTTGGTGGGTATTTATGGTTGGAGTTTTTGCATTGCGTTTTGTTTTCTGCATGTTTTTTAAAGCTTTTCTTCCCCACTTTGTCACCCACAGGTTCGAGAACTTGTCCTGGACAATTGCAAATCAAATGATGGGAAAATTGAGGGCCTAACAGCTGAATTTGTGAACTTAGAGTTCCTCAGTTTAATAAATGTAGGCTTGATTTCAGTTTCAAATCTCCCCAAACTACCTAAATTGAAAAAGGTAAGTGCTTTTTCTTTAACAGTAGAAGGGAAAACCATTCTGCGGAAAGGAAAAATAAATGATTCTATCTGTAAGGAAGCATTTAGTGTAGCAGAAAGCATATGGCCTTTGGAACTGGGCAGATCTGGGATTGAATTCCAGCTCTAACATTTTCCTGATGGGTAAATCTTACTCAGGTTACTTAATCTCTCTAAGACTCAGTTTCCTCATCTGTAAACTTGTAATACCACCTGACCTTGCAGAATTGCTATGATGTTTGGAAATAATACATGTTGGGTGCTCAATAAATAGTAGTTATGAAGAATAATTATTTTGTGAATATTACTTCTTTTTACGAATCTGTTGCTATGATGTTAACTCGTATTGTTCTTAGTATGCTCTGGTTTAGGAACCACAGGTGCCTCCCGCTCTTCGTGTTTTACGTTGATCAAGGGAGAGTTGAAGTATAGACCTTCTAAATTTGTAGTCTGTTATTTCAAACACATTATGTAATTCTTAATGACTAGGAAGTTTAAAATGTGTTGTGATTGACTGCAAGAGTTCATTTTAACAAAACTGCTATACTTCCCTATCCTAGTTGACCACCCATTGTTAGGGCTTTATTGGTCTAATTATAAACCAATCGCTGTCCCCTCTAACAACTCCCCCCCCAAAAAAAAAAAACAACAAACAAAAAACCTCAAGAAAAATGTTTTTTTCATGTCCTTGCACGTTGCCCTGTCACAAAGCCCCAGAATGTCAGAACTGGAAGAAACTTAGATCTTCTAGCCTTGTTTTACAGGCACAGCAGTAGACCCAGAAAGGTACAGTAATTTGCCTAAAGCCACCCACAGAAGTGGTTAGTACTGGAACCAAAGCTAGAACCCTTATCTTCCTATTTGCTAACCCAGTATCTTTTCCATTACATACAAAAATGTTTATGGTCATGGCAGTGTTGCAGAATTCTCCACTGTTTACCTAATCTCTTTATTAGGGAGTTTAAGTTGAACCTTCATCTAAAAAAGATACACATAGAAAACTGAAATCAAATTGAGGCAAAGGACAGATAGGCTGTTCCTGTAGCTTGCTTGCTTGAATTCTGAGAGGGACTTGTTTTTTGGTTAAGTACGTGAATTAAAATCCAGAAGTGCTTTTTACTTATTTGCCTTTTTTAGGTAATAAATGCACAGGAAGTCCTCATGAGTTTCAGGGCGACCCTCCTATCAGAAAGAATTCTGTTATGTTTAAATTTGTAAATTTTTTTTCTTTTTTTCTGACAGGCATTTCCTTTAGAGGTTCAAGTGTAATCCTTTTATGTTTGCATAGGTTATTGTGACATTGGAAGCTCTGATAAGCCCATAAAAAACTGATGGCTTTTTAGCCTGTATCTACATAAACTTGATGCTAGCAGGTCCCTACTATGTGTTTTGTGTTCTGTTCTACTTTCCTAGCATCCTGGTACATTTTCCTGAATTACTATGGTCTGTGTACTATCACACTTATTCAGAAAGTCAGTGTATCAGTGTATCAAATCCTTCTGAAGTCTTGTTAATCACTTACCTTGTAGGGTCAGAGAGGGAGGAATAGAGATATCTGTAAACCAAACTTAAAGGCAGATTGGGTGTTCTCACAGCTGATTTTCTTCCTACCCTAGAGCACAGATTGTTTTTTTTTTTAACAAGAAACAGGTTCTGAAAGAAATTTTGGTGTATAAATGTTGCAGGTTTGCTAAATTTATACATTGATTTCATTTCAAAATAAATATGCCACTAAATGTTTGGCAGATTGCCTTGTTATCTCTTCTCCCTAAGATACTCATGTTGAAAGGATGTGAATACTACATATGTCGATATTCTAACCGGCCAAGAGAAATTTTAGATATTTTACTGGACTATCCCATCAGAAGGAAAAAAATGTATTGAAATGTTGCATTTTTCTCTTCCGAAATGCTTAATAACACCAAAGCAGCAGACTTACTGGTTTTTTAAACTCATTCTTTCAACGAATATTTAAATTTTTAAAAGTTCCTCTATTCTGCATCATGTACTTCATTTCATTGCATGCCAGACTAAATTACATAAGTTGTCATGCTGTTCTAGGTACATAGCATAGGGGGGAGCACATTGAAGCTAGCCTGACTGGCTTCAAATCATAGGTTCACCGATGTAACAGCTGTGTGATCTATGGGCACTTATATAGTCTCTTCATAGTTCATTTTTGTCATCTGTAAATGGGGGTAATAATTCTACCTACCCCATAGGGTGATTGTGAGATCAAATGAGTTCATGGATTTCTAGTGCTTTGAACAGTGCCTGAAGTACTATGTAAGGGTTAGATACAGTTGCCATTGTTGTTGTTGGCAGTTAAAAGAGAATTGAAACTAGCTGTCTGGCCTTAGTTTTCTTCATCTGCAAAATGAAGAGTTTGAATTAGATGCTCTCAACCATCTTATTTTTCCAGGCTCCAATTTCTTTCACTCTAAGAGTCCAATATTCCTTGGTGAAGGCTCATTCCTTCATTGGCATACCACTTGCTGTGCTACTTGACCTGCAGCTAAGAAATTAGAGTGGGTTCTTACAAGGGCTAGTGCCAGGTTTGTGCAAGAAGTGTCCTCTGGGGAGTTGGTTTCGTCAACTCTGAAGCTGTTGCCCCAGTCCCTTTTTCCAAAGTCATGGAGCTTCTTTAAGGGCTTGTACCATTCCTGTAGCCTTCAGAGCAACATTCCCTGGTGGCTTCCAGATGTAGAACCCTATGGCGAGCCAGCACTGAACAGAACCAGATTAGGTTTTAAGTGGGCATTGTGAGCTTTGCTTGGCACACAGAATAGCTGCTTAGAATGCACAGACCATTTACCCTTCCTGGCAGGTATAGAGTATTACAACTTCTCAAAGCATTCTAATTTGCTTTGACCCACTTTTTAGGTTAGAAAATGTATTTGCTGATGTTAGGGGCCAGCAAACTGTTATAATTAGCAGCTGGTTAAGAAAATACAACTCTTCTAATCCTAACATGTCTCTCCTTCCCAGAAGTGTTCCTGGGATCTGTAAACTACTTATTTGGGTTTAATCAAACAAAATGAACACACATGCCCTAATAAAAAATAGAGGTCATTTGATCTTGGTGTTTGAGAACTTTATTCGTTATTTATGACACTTTAATGATATGTGTTTCTCTGTGTGTATTTGTGTGCTGTGTGCATTTTCTCTTAACAGCTTGAGCTCAGTGACAATAGAATCTTTGGAGGTCTGGATATGTTAGCAGAAAAACTTCCAAATCTTACACATCTAAACTTAAGTGGAAATAAACTGAAAGATATCAGCACCCTGGAACCTTTGGTAAGTAATCAAGAATTTGAAAACCAGGACTTATTGGTCATTTTCATTTTCATATTTCTTTATTGTGAGGGAAATAATTGGAAATAATAATTGACTGAGAAAGTGGTGGTTTTTTATAGTACTTCTTATAGAAAGAGTCCAGTTTTAAAGAATCAGGGCCTCTTTAGTTATACGTGTTCCTGTGACTTTGCTCCCCCTCCCTTATTATTGTGGTAGCTTCCTTCAAAGGGGAATTCTTTTCTTTTTTGTCCTTTTTGAATGTCATATATTAACTATAGCCTTAAATATTTATCTTAAAATTGTTTCCCCAGACTGGCCAGACTGTTCTATATTATACTTTTACAGAAAAGGCTGTTTATATTGGGTGACATATCTGATCTGTAGATGGAACAGGGCAAGGGCAGCTCCAGTGAGTTTTAGGTCTTCTAATTCATGATCTTGTGCTGTAGCTGGATCACTGTTGCCTAAAGTTTTGCATGGGAACCCCCAAATTCTCCTCAGTCTTACATACTGGGACAAGCTATGGAAAGTTAAGTGCCAGTTGGGTTATAGACTTGCTGTGTGACCTTGGGCAAATTGCTTCTTCTCTCTGGGCCTCAGTTTCCTCACTTATGAAGCAGGAAGGATAATAATCCCTGCCTAACTTACCTCACTTAGGAGTTCTGAGAATAAAATAAGGTAATGCACTTACTTTGCTTTGTAAGTTGGGAAGCTGTGTTTATGGGGGTCCAGTCTAGTGGAACTTGTAGTGACCAGAAAAGAGCTTCTGGAGGCAGGGGTTAATGCAGGGTAGGGGGTAGCCCCACAGCCTGTTCTCTTTGGCTGCCACCTGGAAATTCCTATGATTTCAAGATTGTTAAATGACTTTTTCCCCTAAATATGACATTATATTCATAGAAGTAGAATTCTATTTTAATAAGGCTAATGAAACTCAAACTTGTTTCATATCACCCAAAGAAGTTTGTGGCAGCTTTCTGGGTTTTTTTTTTTTTTTTTTTTTTCTGTTATACATAAAGTCAGTATTTCCATCTGACTTAACTTGCAAACATTAATTGGGAGAGGGGCTATATAGCAGATAGGAGCTGTCTTTCAGGATCCAGCAGAGCAGAACCCAAGAGGATAAGGCATCCTTCTGCTATTTCTATCTTTTCTGATATCACAATATATTAAAATATTTGCACTTCATATCATTTGTACAAAATGTGCTGTTGATATTTCAAGAGAAGATAGAGTTAAATTATGACTTTTAATAAAGAGGATTTCCTGCTAAAACTATAGGGTCTTTTCCCTCCTAATAGTAATTGAGGCTCTGCTCCAATGTAGATTTAGTCACTGTTTACCGAGTCCCTTTGTTTTTCTGTTTCATTAAGTAGACCACATTTAGCTCATTTCTTATAAATGTTGGGAGCCTGTTGTTCACCTTTGCTCCATGAATTTTGTCCCCTTTTTTCTGTTTCCAGTTCACTCAGATACTTGGGCTCCCTCCTTTTTCACTAGTTCTGTTTTCCTCCAAATCAATCCCCATTTCCAATGTTTAAGCAAGCATTTATTGCAGTTTGCTTTATTCAAGGATGTTAACATTTGCCCATTGTATCCTCATGTAATGCAGAGAAGAGAGAATGTCCTCCTTTTAGAAATGAGGAAACCAAGTTTAATTACTCAGCAGCTGCAGAATAAATGGGGAGTAGGGATTCAAATCCAAGTCCATCATTCTTTCCACTACCCTTGGGACCTGTTCTTCTCTTTTTAACCTATAAATTTATTCCATACCCAAATTGACCTAAGCTGGGAGTTCCAACAGGAGCACTAAATTAAGTGCTGATGGTCTCCCAGTCCCATGGGGTACTCTAAGCCTTTATTGTTTGTGTTAATGACAGGCTATCAATTTAGGGTCATTGTAAGCACAGGAACCCCTTCTCTTTAGAACAGAGCACCAGGCAGTACCTTTCCATGCTAAATCACTGGCCATTGCCTAATTCTCCTGGCAGCCTTAGTCTTCTTTGATGTTTCATCAGAAGCTTTTGTCAGTGTCCTAGCATTCAGAGGCAGAGCAGAAGCAAACATTGTGTGGGAGTTGTTCCTGACCTGCTCAGTGGTTTATTAGGGCCCTTTGGTGGCTATGAAAGTCTCAATCCCCTGGGGCAATGAAGTATAAGAAAAATAATCATTATAATATTTACCATTTTTGGAGGATCTTCTATGTACCATACACTGTAGTGGATGCTTTATGTATGTTATCTCATTAGTAATCCTCAACATTTCTATAAAATAGATAGAAATAGCATGGCCCTCATTTTACACATGAGGAAGCTGAGGCTTAGGAGAGGCTGAATCCCTTGTCCAGAGTCACACACTTGGCTAGGGAGTGACAGAGCCACAGTGCCACACACCCAGGGCTGTCTGGGAAAGGCTGAGCTCCTGCCATTCTCCTGAACTTTCTATTCAGATTCCTGGGGGCGCTAGGTGGGTCTCCTGACATTATAACTTCAGGATAAATAAAACTGTAAGAGAAGGTGAAGGGGGGAAATGTTGGGTCCATTTTGACTTCTGAAAGTATACTTCAGTGGGGAAAAACACCATCCTCATCCTCATCAACCACATACATTTTGAACACCGTCTACGTTGAGCCCAGTTCTTACAGTCAATGCAATGATTGTGAATGCCTCTGCTTACTACAGGGACATTAATCGAGAGACAAAGAAGGCATCAATTCAAACTTCCTTGGACACCTTTTTTAAGAGACCTGGGCCATCCAAACCATCCCCCAAAGCCCTTCTAAATTCTAAGAAGGCAAGCAAAATTATTGTTAATAAAATGTTTAATGTTTATTATGGCTAGCCTATTAGTTTTAGGCCAAATTTCTGAAATGGTAGAGTTGTGGTTTTTTGTTGTTGTTGTTTTTTTAAGCAGTATTTACACATTACATTGGGATCCTGAATAATCTGTGTGTAGTGTATTTTGGGCCTTAAAGCACAAATTTACTGCTTTAAACAATTCTAGAGTCCTACAATTATTGGGGGTTTTGTTGTTTATTTGCTTTCACTTAAGTTTTCTAGCATACTGTTTGGCATGTCCGAATTATTCATAACGGGTCCTTTCTGAAGAAGTAGCAAAAAATGTCACAGATTCAGAGTTGCAGAAACAGGAAAGCCTTGGAGGCCCTGTGTACTAGGCTAGTTGATAGAATTAGAAAACGGGCTTGGAGCACTGTTGAGCATTAAAGATCTGGAGTTATATGTATTTTTGCACATCCATTCCTAGGAAATAATGTTGAACAGTAAATGGCTCATTCCTTTGAGTGAAGAATTTATACTGAGCCTCTGGGAAAGCTGCCTAAATATACTCGTGGTTCTATCTTAGCTGGTATAGAGTCAACCTTTCTGTGAAGAGAAAAGAGTTCTACAGTTGTCTGGGGTGGTATTTCAGCATTTTTTTCCCTCTTTGTCAAGAAGTCATAGCTGGGCTTCTAGGGGTCAGGGACTGTCCAGTAGGGAACCTCATCTGAAAGCTACATGACAGAAAAGCAGTCCTCCCTATGATCAGAAGGGCTGGAGACAGCTTTCTTAAGACCTCAGTGTACTGACTTACATAAGCACATTATTGGATCCACAAAACTCTTGGATCACTGTACATTGGTGTTTTGAGGAGTACATTTGCCTGTTGCTGTAACACTGTCTGTGTTCCATGCTTGGCTCCATGTTCCCAAGGGCTGTTCAGTGAGAATAAAACCAGTGTGGGAACCTCTTTGATCAGGAAGACGAAGATTTGTGAGTGCAGGGATCAGGAACCCCTTCCTCTAAAGGACCAGATAATAGATCTTCTAGGCTTTGTAGGCCATGCAGTCTCTGTCACAACTACTCCACTTTGCCATTGTAGCATAAAAGAAGCCATACATAATACATAAACAAGTGAGTGTGGCTGTGTTCCAGTAAAACTTGGTTTACAACTACGGGAGGCAGGCCGGAGTGGGCCAGCCGGCTGTCATTTGCCAAGGTCTGCTTTAGAGCAGAGATTTTCAGATGATTTTGTAACTCCCAAGAACTACACAGATACCTCAAGTCCTGCAGACAAGGTTTTGTTTCATCTTTGTTTCTTCCCAGGTCCTTGTGAATGTTGAAATAGATTTCCCAATAAAGCATCGAAGTCTTTAAACATAAACATTTATTTTTTTGCAACTTGCTTCATACAGAGATCCTCTCAGTAATTTTTTAGAGAATGGCAAACTTTTCTCTTGACTCAGAACCATTAAAAGTTAAATTTATGAAGCCGTATATCCATATGCCCCCCAAGCCCCTATTTTAAAAGGCACCAGGCCTCACAGTACTTCACATTTTGTGTTTACTCTTTATCGGTTTGCCCCCTCTTCTGCTCCCTATGAGGGTCTATTGTCACTTTCTGTTGCTGTCTCCTTACTTGCCTGTAATACTAACTCTGCCCTCTCAATCTCTTAATTCACCCTTAATCAAAACTTAATAGACCTGGTATTGAAATACTAGTACACTGATGTAATAACAAATGAAGATCTGAGTAGAATACATGGACATTTTCCTATTCGCTTTGGCTGCTCAGAAAACTTCTTGGGCCAAGTTTTTAGATCTTAACTGTTTTAGATAGATGAAACTGAGGTTTCAAACAAAGAGGTATTACAACAAAACCTCAAGGTATGGTAAAATCAGAAGAAGTTTACATCAGAAAGTTCTGGTAATAGTGTCAATCTTTTCCCCCAAAATTAAAAAAGAAGAAAAGAGTGTAAAGTTTCTCTCCTTTTGACGTTTCAACTCTGAGTCCCCCTTCTTTTCCCCCAGCTTGCACTGACTCCTGTCTTCCCAGAAAATATCTACATCACCACACTTTGTGCTTTACTAGGTTCTGTTCTCGAGTGTTTCCCATCTATGTCCCCAAGTAGAAACGTCAAGGATCTTGATGTTGATTGATTTGATTGAAAATTTTTTTTCCCTTCCTATTCTACCACCCCGGAGCACTGAAGACTTACTGCTTGATAACCCAGCAAGTTCTTATTGGTCATTTGATTACTCAAACATTAAAACCTAGTTCTGAACCAGATTTGTTAAAGTCTCTGTTTTGTCTCACATTGTAAAAAGATCCAGTTTTAATAAATATTTCAAATTCATATTTCTTAAGACTATTCATACTGCCAAAAGAAAACAGTTCTCTGAGAGGATAGAGGTAGAAGGGAAGGACTAATTAAAAATCTAGTGACCTAATATAAAGGTTGCAAAGGACGTGAAATGTTTTCCTATGTACAAGGCTGAGTAGGTAGCAGCTAATTGAATTCAGAGCCTAGAATTTTACCTCTTTAGGAGATGGGTTTTGTTGCTTATGTTCCTTTGGTTTAGTAGGTATGTTTCTTGATCCTTTTCCTCAGAAAAAGTTGGAATGTCTGAAAAGCCTGGATCTGTTTAACTGTGAGGTTACTAACCTGAATGACTACCGAGAGAGCGTCTTCAAGCTCCTTCCCCAGCTGACCTACCTGGATGGCTATGACCGAGAGGATCGTGAAGCACCTGACTCAGATGCCGAGGTGGATGGTGTGGATGAAGAAGAGGACGATGAAGGTGAGTGGGCACAAAGCAACGTGCAGTGAACTTAATTTCTGCTTTCCAAAGGTCCTGATTAGACCACTGAATGCTCTTGCTATTGAGAAAAATAATTTATATCCATGCATGTAGGTGTTCTGTTAAATTTGGACCTCTTAGGGCATTGAAGTCTTCAAATGATCAAAATAGAAAATGGTTTGTTAGCTAATTAGTCTTGTTTTGGAGCCTAGAGATCATAGACTGCTTCAATCTGTTTTTTGAAGTACTTGTGGTTTATGGTTTACTAAAAGGACCATTGCCTCAGGTCTTCTGCCTTTCTCCTAGCTGTTTCCCTTTCTTGGCTACTGCCTACTTATCCTTATCAACTCAGCTTTGTCAACACTTCCGGGAAGCATTTTATGATGCTGGAGACCTAGGTCCTTGTATGTGCCAGAGCATCCCCTTGTTTACCTCTTTCGTAACAGTTGTCACTCTGCTATTCTTGTCCCTTCCAACTATGCTATGATTACCTTCTTCTTTTTTTTTTTTTTTTAATTAATTATTTGGGTGCGTCGGGTCTTAGTTGCGACATGCAGGATCTTTCGTTGCAGCATGCCGGCTCTCTAGCTGTGGCTTAGTTGTCCCGCGGCACATGGGATCTTAGTTCCCTGACCAGGGATCGAACCCTCGTCCCCCACATTGGAAGGCGGGTTCTTAACCACTGGACCACCAGGGAAGTCCCTATGATTATCTTCTTATCTCTTTATTCACAGGGCCTAGCACTTGGTAGGTACTTGGTACATGTTTTTTACATTCAAATATAAATATCTTTCCTGCTTCGATATATGACTATAGAGTTTTAAAAGGTAATGATTTGAAAGCACTATGAGTTGGATTCCATTTTTCATTAATAAAGGAAATAATTTCTAGCTATAACATGGAATTAGAATATACTTTTTATTTTTGACATTTGATCAACGTTTTTTACATCCTGTTATCTTTAAGAATCTTTGTATATTTTCTACCCAAACTATCCCTCCTGATTAGCTTGTGCTTTCCTTGCACAGTGACTTGTTTACTCTGAGTCACTCTTAGGATAAATGGTTTCTCACCTGAGTGGCTTAGAGGAAGCAGAGCTATTAGTGTGATCACATCAATCAGCATGAAGAAAACTTATTCTCCTAGAATTCCTGATGTTGCTGGAATTTGCAGCATTACTGTATTTGAAGCATTATTTTTGATATCTCTTTAAAGATGAAAGTTTCTAAGACAGAAATGGTTAAGAAAAGTGGAGAACATCATCAGGCACCTCGGTTGCAATTAATGGGGTAGTACTTTGGAAGCATTTTACAGTTTTGTTTTGCAGCAGGTTTGAGACAAGGCAAAAAGAGATGGGATGTTAGATGGTAAAGTGGACGCTGAATAGGATGTTTCATCTTGTTCCAAATGTTTACATCACTTAGTCCCTTCATTGCTGGTTCTCAGTTTTTCTTAAAAACCAGTCTGGTTGTCCATATTTAAGTCCACCTTAAATGGGTTGAGCAGCCACCCATGGGCAGGAGCCTGTAAAGAAAATTCCTTGGAGAGTGGAAGGCAGTTCTTGAGAGCAAGATCAGTCAGGCAACAAGTATTTGAGAATTTCCTATGTGCCAGGCTTTTAAAACTATCTAAAAATAGTTTAAAAAAAAAAAAACAAACATGGTTCCTGTGCCTTGGAGCTTACTGTCTACTAAGAAGAGAAATGTTAAGTAACCATAACTAAATAATCACAAGTGAGCAAAGTGTGTGGTAATGGAGAAGCACCAGGTGTGTGAGAGCATAGGAGCTGAGACTGGGGGTCTGGGAAGTTGGCCTGAGGAAGTGATGTTTAACTGAGACTCAAAGGCTGAGCCAGTGTTAGCCACACAGAAAAGAAAGGGAAGAGCATGTGGGGTCCAGAGGCAGGAGAGAGCACAGCGAGCTCCAGGACCTGGAGAGGTAAGAACTAGTTGACGAGAGGCCTGCACCAAATGGAGTAGAGACACAGGACTCAGGTGCCTTTCAGCCTGCCTGGCTACCACCACTGCCCCCACCCCCATCCCCATCATGGGGTTATTATGGGTGTTTCCCAGGCTCCTGATTTGCACAGCTGGCTTGTGGTGGTACCCTTACCCCAGAGAAGGAGGTTGGTGGGTCTTTTTTGTTTTTTGTGTGTGTGTGTGTGACTTTTTACTATGGAGAATTTCAGACATAGACAAAGGTAGAAATAACAGTAAAACTAACTTTAACTTTCATGTTCCCATTACTGAGTTTCAGCCGTGATCTGTTCACACCTGATATTATTTTACACACACACACACTCCTACCCACTTCTCCCCTTCCTTATTTTGAAGCAAATCCTAGGCATTGTATCATTTCATCGGTAAGTATTGTAGTGTACACTTGGTCCGCCAGGACTCCTGGCCTCTGGATTTTATGGGGCTCAGGTCAAAGGGACTGAACCTCAGCAACTTGCAAGAAAGGAGGTGACTGTAGTTCGTGGTTTTCCTTGACATTGGTGTGGCCCAGCATTTGTCCTGTGGACCAACCCAAAGCTCCCCACCACCTGAGTAGGTGTACCTTGTGAGACACACAGGGTATTTGATGTATTCCTTTTGGACTGTTTTCAGAAGGAGAAGATGAGGACAAGGAGGAGGATGAGGATGGTGAGGAAGAAGAGTTTGATGATGAAGAGGATGAAGATGAAGACGAAGATGTAGAAGGGGAGGAGGATGAAGATGAAGTCAGTGGGGAGGTCAGTGCACCTCTTGCTGCCCTGCTTCCCATTTGTAATTAAAATAAAAGTGTGGATTGTTTAAAAAAGAAAAGTCTTCTGAAGAAATTAGTATACTTGTAAATAGACTGATTAATTTAGCTCTTGTCCCCCTTTTAGTAAATACTAAATAGAATACTTACTGAATGCTAACTAGACAGTGCTTGGCTCTGCAGAGTAAGTTTTGACCCTTTAACTTTGGGAGGCAGCAACAAGTTGAGTATTCATTCAGTAGGGTGAGAAAACTGGAAACATTGAGAACTGATGGGATGTCCTCCCCTTTGTTGTATTGAAGTGAAGGGTATGTTTACCAAGTCTGAACTTCTTGTATATCCAGCTTAATGCAGTAAATGCATTATGTACCTGCTGTGTTAAAGAGTTGAGGATGAAAAGTTGAAGAAAAATGTGGTCCTGCTCTGAAAGAGGCAGGTAGTCTAACTTATGGGACAGGCAGTAATAACAGTTATCTCTGAGGAGCTGAATACCATAGAAGGATAGGAGAAAGGAGTGACTTTGACCCTAAAGGGGACTTGTGAATACAGGCCAAGAAAATTAGACATCATCCAAAAAAAAAAAAAAGTTCTTTTGTAGTACAAACGTAAGGCTGAGCATTTGTATAATCTCATAGGTATCTAATGAAATTAAGTTTCTGAAAGAAGCTTTTTATAAGAAAGGGAATATGGAAATCTTTGTCCAAACCTGCTTTGAAGTTTTTAAAATTATTTCTGGAGTTATCCATTGTAAGTTGTATACTAATTAAAGATGTCTTTAATTAGTCTTTAATTAACGCTTACTTCTGAAAAGCGATTTTTAAAGAAAAATTTTTTTTTTTTTTTTAAGGAACTCCTTTATTTATTTATTTTTGGCTGTGTTGGGTCTTCGTTTCTGTGCGAGGGCTTTCTGTAGTTGCGGCAAGCGGGAGCCACTCTTCATCGCGGTGCGCGGGCCTCTCACTGTCGCGGCCTCTCTTGTTGCGGAGCACAGGCTCCAGACATGCAGGCTCAGTAGTTGTGGCTCACGGGCTTAGTTGCTCCGCGGCACGTGGAATCTTCCCAGACCAGGTCTCGAACCCGTGTCCCCTGCATTGGCAGGCAGATTCTCAACCACTGCGCCACCAGGGAAGCCCCAGAAAATTTTTAATTAAGCTTATTAATTTAAGAAAAACCAGCAGTTCTCAGTATATTAAAGTAGATAAAAGTAACGTTACAGTTTTCTCTTTGAATGAACTGTTAAATTTAATTGACAATTCTTGTTTTTCTTCGTACTTCTTAACTTGGCAGAATTAATCTAATAATGATATGCTATTTACCATTCTTTAGGAAGAAGAATTTGGACATGATGGAGAAGTTGATGAAGATGAAGACGATGAGGATGAAGATGAGGATGAGGATGAAGGTGGGTTAATGCATGCACTTTGGTCCCTATCAGTTGAAGATCAAGGGGAATGTCCATTAATTTAGAATTTGAAATCACTGAGAAGAAAATAAAATGCGTTTGGCCCTGGTGGTCTTCAGAAGCACTTGTAAAGCCCCATTAGTGTGTGTGTACTGGTTCACCCACCTGCTCTACAGCAGTTAGTAGTGCCTGTATGAGGATAGGCGGCCCCGGCCTCAGTCCCCACATGTTGTGTTTTTAGACCCCATTGTTTGTGTTACTGTTAGGCATGAGATTTCTGTGTTTGGAATTTTTCATTAAAAAAAATCTTAATTGGATTTTAATCTTTGCAGGGTAGATGAATAGCACCTTTCTAGTTCTATTGGTGTTATTCCTTTCCCCACCACAACCAAAACCAGTGAAACATCTGTTTATTTATTAGAAAGTAGATTCTAACGCTTGTATAAGTTTCAGAGTACTGGGTTGTTTGCTGTGCTTTCTGTTGGTTCATACTTTCTCAGCAGCATCTTCTCTCTGTGCAAGTCACAGGACTAAAATTACTTTGGATACAGCAATGATTAGGACCTGGTCTCTGCCTTCAGGGAGCTTTTTGGAACACAATTTAGTGCAGATTTAGCTAATTTCGTTAAAGTAGCAATGAGTTTTTACTAGTTGAAAAAAACAGAACGATGTGTAGGTCTCTGTGTCTCAAATAGTTAAGGAGTCTAAGAAATCTCTTTTTAGTTAATATAAACTTGCAACAGTTTGAGTCTTGCCATGTTCTAGGCTAAATACTTCGTGCTATTTCATTTAATCCTCAGAATAACCCTATGGAGTCAGTGCCATTGTCCCCATTTTACAAATGAGGAAATAGGCTTAAGGAGCTCCAGAGTCCTTGCTATTTATTTTAATAACTGCTAATGTCTGATTTGGGGGACCAACAAGTGTAAGAAAAATAAGAAACATTTGGTTAGACAGCAACTTAACTTGAGAAAACTGAGTTAACTTTGCTGTGATTTGAGGTGTTGCTGTGCATTTTACCCTTCTTGGTTCCATGCCTACCATTTATGCTTCTTAGAATTAAAACTTCTTAATTAACAACCTGTCGATTTGACCAAGCTTACATCATTTTTTATCTCCCAACCGTTAAAAAATTAATTGTTGTTACCTCTGTTAGCAATAATTAGGCAAAGTAAATGCCTTTCCAGTTGTCTCAAAATGAATTTTTATTATTGTACAGAAGAGGAAGAAAGCGGGAAAGGTGAAAAGAGGAAGAGAGAAACAGATGATGAAGGAGAAGATGATTAAGACCCCAAATAACCTGCAAAAAAAGAACTGTTCAGTATTGGTTGGACTGCTCACATGGATTTGGTAGCTGTTTTAAAAAAAAAAAAAAGTAGCTGTGATACAAACCCCAGGACACCCACCCACCCAAAGAGCCAAAGAATAGTTCCTGTGACATTCCGCCTTCCTCCATTTAGTCCCTCTTGGAAATCCACCACCAAGCTTGGGGACTTCACCCCAACAAAATTGTAAGCATTGTTAGGTTTTCGTGTAAGACTCTTGCTGTAGCGTGGATAGCTGTGATTGGTGAGTCAACGGTCCGTGGCTGCCAATTACACTGAGATTGTAACAGCATTTTTACTTTCTGTACAACAAAGAAGCTTTGTAAATAAAATCTTAACATTTTGGGTCTGTTTTTTCATGCTTTTCTTTTCTTTTTAATGAAATTTTTTTTACATTAGGACATTTTATGTGACAACTGCCAAAAAAGTATTTTTAAGAATTTAAGTGAAATAAACACATTCCTCTTTGGTAAAGCCTAGTTGTATGCTTACATTTGTAATTTAAGACTTTGATTGTAAGCCTGTGTTGAAACACACTAAAGAACTGGTTTCTTTGGTGTTTTTATATTAGTGGTTATTGAGGAGAAATACACAAGTATGTAGGATCTTTGAGCATTTAACTCTAATCCTCATTCTTGATGACTGAGAGTAATGAGGTAGACTTTTGAAAAATAATGTTTGAAATTCAATGCTCTGGAACCCCTGAAAGCCAGTAAAAATAATGTTAGATTCAAATAATAGATGAATTAAGTAAAGGAGGGTAGTATAAAGGAGAAGGCCTTACTCTGAGTCCCAGGAGATCTGAATTCTAGTTCTGGCTCTGCCACTGATTTCCTGTGTGACCTTGTGTTGCCCTCTGGACTACCTCCCAGTCTATAAAGTTCAGGGAGTGTGACCAAATGGCTTCGGACAGGAAGGTCTGAAGAAGAAAATGGGCTTTGCACAAAGGCTGAAACATGTAGGGTTCGACTGACAGGTGAACAGGGTATGGTTTGTTATCAAGACAGGTGAGCTAAGGAGGAATGACATGTGAAAAGCTTGGCTGGGGGGGGAGGGGCGTGGGTACACACTGCCTGAGGTCAGCTTAGCTTTTTTTGCGGAAGATGGAAATTTGCTCTATTCTTACAGATTTTAAAGGGATTTGGGGGAGGGGTAAGATTCTGCAGTCTTTATACAGTGGCTCAACAATTTAATACATGTGTGACTACACTGTCAATTTTTGTAGTGGAAGACTTGAGGATTGTTTTGGTAACTCTTAGCTATAAGCTACTGGAGTGAGTGTGTTTTTACACATGTAAAAGCAATGTTAAAGATTGGAAACTAATCTGAATTTATGTCATTTTAGTGTCAGTGGAGCCCCCAAATCATGTACTTTACATTAAAGTCCCCTCTAGGCTTTAGAGTGGAGTTTGCTTTTTGCAAACAGCAAAAAAGACAAACCAGCCCTTGGGTGCGCATAGGAACTAGTAGGGAAGAGAAGACATATGGGAATGATATTTACCAAGACCTAGAACAAGTGGTCCAGTAAGTGTTAGAGTAATTTAGAGGTAGGAAAGGTAGCTTTCAACTGGGAGGATTAGGGAAGTTTCCTAGAAAGGAAAGTATTTGAGACGCACATGCGGATGTGAGTAGAGTTTAGAAATAGAAATGGAGAAAGGAGGGAGGAACATGATGGACAGAGGTCACAGGGAGTTGTGTACGCTTGGCTTCAAATAGGCAAGTTTGACTCGAGAATGAGGAGGAAGAAGAGGAATGGCAGGTGAGACTGGAGCAGTGATTTGGGACCTTATCCCAAGGGGGCTTGAACGGCAGACCTTTCTTTTGCATTCACTTTGCAAAATGTCAGTTTGACCTACTTACCTGTGACCAGTGAGGATTCTAGGGAACTATCAAACCAGCTTTTCATTTCTGTCATGCTTTTTCTTGTTTTAAAATTACGTTTTCCAGAAGCCTGTGACATTCAGACCTCTGGGAGGGCCTTGAGGCTTAGCTGCTCTTAATATTTATTTATTTACTTATTTATGGCTGTGTTGGGTCTTCGTTGCTGCGTGTGCGCTTTCTCTAGTTGTGGCGAGCAGGGGCTACTCTTCATTGCGGTGCGCGGGCTTCTCATTGCGGTGGCTTCTCGTTGCGGAGCATGGGCTCTAGGCGCGCGGGCTTCAGTAGTTGCACCACGCGGGCTCAGTAGTTGTGGTTCATGGGCTCTAGGGCGCAGGCTCGGTAGTTGCGGCGCACATGGCTTAGTTGCTCCGTGGCATGTGGGATCTTCCCGGACCAGGACTTGAACCCATGTCCCCTGCATTGGCAGGCAGATTCTTAACCACTGCACCACTAGGGAAGTCCCTGGCTTAGCTGCTCTTGACTAAAGACTATTTTAAACTTCTTGAGGAGCAGGATTTTTGGTGATGAGGTCACAGAGCAGACCATATTTCTGGAGTTAATTCCCATCTGAAGGAGACGTTCATTGAGTGGGTTTGCTCCCAGCTTTTGCAGTGAATGTTTAAGTTATAAATGTCTGAGCTGGGTGGGAGCTGTGATGGGCTGGATAACTGGTCCCTACTTGCTCCTGCAGGGTGGGGAGAGGGATCTCTTCCACACATACCTGCCCTCCAGCCAGAGCAATGGCCCTGTTCCTGTGTGATATGTTGGCATGCATTTGAAGCATTCGTCTTTTAAAAATAAAAGGGCTAGAACTATTGCTCATTGTAGATATGGGGAAACTGAGGCACAGGAAAGCGTCAAGGACTGGCCCAAGGTTTCCTGGTGAAGTAGTGAAAGAACCTGGCCCTGCTTTCAACTTTGCTCTTACCATTAGTTTACTCCTGCTTTAGGCATCCAGGCCCTGAAGAGTGACTGACACTTCTGATGGAAATGCAGAGCACCTTGTGTAAGATGCTAGCCCCGACTCCTCGTCACCACTACCAGGACTCCTAACTAGGATACATGTGAGCAGAGTTACAGCAGAGTCAATGGTTTCCATTTCTGGCATTCCTATTTGGGCTACACCACCCTTCCATCAGAGAAGGGTGAGACAGAACCACAGAGGTGGTTCTATCCCTAGGCTATGACCTTCCCTTTTCTCCAGCCCTGTCAAGTTGTGCTGACATCAATTTTAATGAGACTGGTGATACCACTGTGTTGACAGTTTGAAAGGGAGTCAGGTTACCAGCTGACTTAAGCTTCAGCTGCCAAACAGTTGCTCTGCAGGAAAGACACCAATATTGAAGCAAGTGTTGAAGTTCTTCCTAGGGCCAATTAGGTCAGCTTCGTAATCTCCAACCAAGTATTTTATAACTTGTCCCAGAGGTGTCAGAAGGGCATATAGAGAAAAGAAAATGACCCTTAGAGTTACTCTGTCTGATTAAGGGGTCTTGACCCAGGTCTGCGTGTGTGTGTGTGTGTGTGTGTGTGTGTGTGTGTGTGTGTGTGTGTGTGTGTGTGTGTGTGTGTTCGTTACACGTCACCCCACCCCAGCCCTGGGAAAGAGGAGTGGAGGTGTGGTGAGGGAGGCCTCAGAGAGAAACCAGAGACCT
The DNA here is from genome assembly GCF_965194805.1 of Balaenoptera borealis. Taxonomy (NCBI): domain Eukaryota; kingdom Metazoa; phylum Chordata; class Mammalia; order Artiodactyla; family Balaenopteridae; genus Balaenoptera; species Balaenoptera borealis. Next base: position 88,992,301 of record NC_138865.1, read on the forward strand.
GTTCTAGCCCCAGCCTGGCTATTAGCTGGTATTTGACCCTCCTGAGTCACCTCCCTTCTGTGAACCTTCAGTTCCTCGACTGAAAATACGGGGCCCAAGCTTAAGTAAGCTTGCAGCTCTGATCCAGCTTTACAAATAGGAATGGAGGTATAATCCAAGTTCTGACCAGCAGTAAACATGCTAGTAGTTAGTTACATGCCGTTACTCCCACTTACCCCGCCCTCCTGAGGAGTTAGGTAAGGGTTTGGGCTAGTGGAAAATGTCAGAGCTGTGCCTTAGGCTGGTGGAGTAGAAATGGGTAGACCTGTAGCAAGAGATCATTGGGGAGGCTGTTACAGTTACCCAGACAAGGCTGGATGAGGGCTGCACCCCCAGGACTGACGGTGAATGAGGTGTCACCCAAAAACTGCAACAGGAGTACTAGTAAATCTGTTTTACTGGTCAGACTAATCAGTCTGGAAGATAGAATTACAGACTCACCTTAGTATGAGCAGGATGTATATCTGCCCCTAGGGGGCACTAATGCTCTGAATCAGAGGGAGGGAGCCAAACTGTAATCCTCATTTCACGGACGTGAAAACTGAAGGATTTAGAGGTGAAGTGCTTCTAAAGTCACGTAGCCAGTGAATAACCAGCCTATTCCAACCCAGCTCTGCCCGAATTCAGTTTGTGCTGTTTGCCAAATGCTCCTCCTTAGGGCTGTCTGGCTCCTGACTCTGTTCTAATGAGAAAGTTAGTGGACCTATTTCTTTCTTCTCCGGAGCAAAGTAGATGTTGGCTAACAAGACCCTGAGGCTCAGGACAGAGTGAAGACAGAGTGAGAACAGAGCTAGTTTTTAGAATTAGATCCATGAAATGCTTTAGGGGTGCAGGCAAACAGTGGGCACTCTATAAATACAACTACCACTCTTAACATAATAATTTCACATTGTGAGAGGCAGCCCTGCCATATACCATCTTAGTGAACTGGCAAAAGACCCTTTGCTTCTTGGGACTCAGTTTTCCATTTATAAACTGGGGATGCCCTGAGCACGCTGTGGTAAGCTAATGAGTGTGAGAGTGCTGGACACTGTGAGGGGTGATGTGGAGAACTGCTGGGAACAGCCTACACCATGGGCTTCTCTCAGTGGCCGACTAGGCTAGCACGCATGCAGCCGGGGTTCTGCACAGCTGTGCAGCTGGTAGCTGCAGCAGCAGCAGCAGGTGGGTGAGAGGTGGGCATCTGAGCAGAGTGGGTGACTTGGCACTGGGGGAGTCTGGGAGTGGGTGACATGGACTCTGGGGAAGCGAGTAGTCTGCAGGATTCCAGCCAGCCCCTAGGGATAGGAATTCCTGTCAGGCCCTTGGCTTTGTCCATACCAGTGCTGGGTCAGGGCCCTACCTGGTCCCTGATCTGCCATTAGGTTTCACTCCTGCTGGGACATCAGCCCATTGCTTCCCTGTTTCTGTTGCCACCTGGTGCTCCCCACAGCTACCTGTCCAAATCCTACCTACAACCACTCTGCCAAGCTCAGGCCTGACCAGCTCCAGTCTGACCCGTCCTGAGCCCCACTTCTGACAAAAGAATGATGGCCCCCAATGTGTCCATACCATGCTACAGTTCGCATAGCTCACATCCATTATCTTGTTCAAGGGAGGCAGTGTGAGGATTCTGACCCCATCTTTCAAATGAGGGAATTGAGGCTCAGGATGACTGTTGCAAGGCCCCAGAGTGCAGAGCAAGGTGGACTTCTCTCCCTGCCTTGTGCTAATCCCAGGGTAAAGGCTGGGGATGAGCCAGTAACAGTAGACTATTCCACTGGACTTGGGAGAAGCTCATCTCAGAGGATTCCTCTGTGGATGGGAACTTCTGATACCCAGAGCACTCCACAGTGCGGGTGCTTCGGCAGGAGGAAGAGGGAAATGGAAGAAATGAGGCTGAGGAAATCCAAGTTCCCACAACATAGGCCACTTGAGGCCCCTCAGTGTTTCACCCAGGACCTGTCCTCCCTATGTTGCTCAAAGGATCTCCCCACAGCCTGGTTCTCCTGATGCAGCTCAGGAACTTTCAGTGACTTTCCAGTGCCACACCCCCCAAGTGCACACACAGACAACATCCCAAACCACCCTATCAGCCTTACTTCCTGCGCCTAGTCTCCATATGCCCTACCTGGCCATCCAAACATTCCTGTGTGTTTCACCTTGCTCGTACTGCCTCCTCTGTCTGCACTCTTCCTCCATCTGCATAAGCCAACCATCCCAGTCTTCAAGAACCAGTGCAAAGGCTTTAGCCTCCCCAGCAGGCCAGCAGACAGGAAACTTCCCTCCCTGGGTTCCTCATTCATTGACTTTGATGACTTGTTCTCATGGCCCTAGCACTGGCTGCTCTGCTCCCTGTCTTGTCTCCCCTGCCAGAGAGTGAGTGCTCAGGGCCATGGGCCTGAGTCCCTTTGCTGTGCCTCACCCACCAGCACTCAGTGCATATTTCCTCAATGACATTTCCTCATGTGTATTAACTTCCTGGGGCTGCCGTAACAAAGTACCATAGAGTGGGTAACATAAACAACAGAAGTTTATCGTTTTACAGTTCTGGAGGCTAAAAGTCCCAGGTCAAGGTGTCGGCAGGGTTGGTTCCTCCTGAGGGCTGCGAGGGAAGGATGTGTTCCAGGCCTCTCTCCCTGGCTTGTAGATGGCCGTCTTCTCCCTGTGTCTTTCATGTGGGGTTCTTGTGTATGTGTTTGTGCACAAATTTCCCTTTTCTATAAGGACACTAATCATCTGGGATTAGGGCCCACCCTAATAAACTCAACTGATTCATCTGCAACAACACTGTTTCCAAGTAAGGTCACATTCTGAGGGACTGGGCATTAGGACTTCAACATATGCATTTTGCGGGGACACAGTTCAACTCAGAACACCAAACACATGAATTGTGAAAACCTCTGGGCAGAGAATGGCAGTCAGGTGCTTAAAAGCCCCCACAGTTGGGTGTTTGGACATATAAGAAATGTGATTAAAAGTCGAACCCAGGGATACAGATTTGGAGAGGAGAGTCAAATCCTGATTTGCCTCTTCCTACCAGTTTTGTGATCTTGTGTAAGTCAGTTATCCCAAACTTTACTGCTCTTTCAAACTACACTAATTCACATTAATTATCCCCATGCCCTTTGAACTTGGAACTGGGAAAAATTATTTTATTTTGAGGAGCAGAAGGCTAAAATGGCAGTGGATGATACAAGTTTACAGAAGGGAGTCTAGAGTCCCAAAAATCAGAACCCACCAATCTGGAGCTAACAAAGTTGTATCTCCAGACACCCATGGAAACTTCTAAAATGCAATGAAATCCAGGATCCCCAGGCAGGAAGAAACCAGATCTCATCTAGTCAAATTCCTCTACTGATGTTGGAAACCCCTCAGCAACATGCCTACCTGACTTTGGTTGGATACCTTGGTGATGGGGAGCTCACTCTTTATAAGGCAATGTATTTACCATCTTAGAAAAACAGAAAGTTCTTTATCTCCACAATAGTAAGGCAGCTTTAACTTTATTTTTTATTATCATGGGTGTTGTTAACTTGATAAGCAGTCTACTTAAAAAGCTCTTATTTATCTAATTTCCTATAACACTCTTGGCTCTAATTTTGCCCCATGGAGCTGCAGAGGGGAAAAATCCAATTTAGCTTTTTAAATGGAGTCTTGCAAATATTTGACAATGTCCATCATGGCTCCCCTAACCCCCAGACTCTCTTCTCCACAATTTATCTCAGATGAATAGTCTTGAAAGTTTCACCTATTGAATACTCATGTGACAAGGTTCCAATGTCGGGTTCTTCCATGTTGTAGCATGCATCAGTGCTTCATTCCTTTTTATTGCCAAGTAATAGTCCACTGAATGGCTATATTATACTTTATCTGTTGATTAGTTGATGGACATTTGGGTTGTTTCTACTTTTTGGCTTTTATGAATAATATTGCTATGAATATTTGTATACAAGTTTTTGTGTGGACACGTGTTTTTATTTCTCTTGGGGATATATCTAGGAGTGGAATTGCCGAGTCATATGGTAATGCCACGTTTAACCTTTTGAAGAACTGCCAGATTGTTTCCCAAAGCGGCTGCACCATTTTATATCCCATCAGCAGTGTATGAGGTTTCCAATCTCTCCACATCCTTGTTATTATCTGTCTTTCTAATTCTAGATATCCTACTGAGTGTGAGGTGGAATCTCATTGTAGCTTTGATTTGCATTTTCCTGATGGTTAATGATGTTGAGCATCTTTTCATGTGCTTATCAGTTGGAATATTATCTTTTAATACATGTCTGGATCAATCTGGTTGGCCTCAGGTTGGCAGTATCACATGTTTGAGACCAGGTTGCTATGGGGCGTTCTGATGTACTGGGGCTGTTTCTAGAGATGGTTGTGAGCTGAGCAGGCAACCAGAAGAGCAGTCAGACCGGGGTTGGTGATGAATATCTGGGAGTCACCCATGAAAACATACATCTTGAAGCTCTGTGAATGGACGATATTCCCAAGGACAGCTTAAGGGAGAAGAGTGAAAGTTGTTAAAGCTTTGGAGACTCTTGGAAGTTAAGAGTGATAGGAGGAGGTGGAGACAACGTAGACTCACTGTCTTTATTTTGGCCATGCCACACAGCTTGAGGGATCTTAGTTCCCCGACCAGGGATTGAACCCAGGCCACCACAGTGAGAGCACCGAGCCCTAACCACTGGACCGCCAGGGAATTCCCTAGACCCATTGTCTTAACTGGGGATGGGGGGGGCAGGACCTGCCAGACAGGGGGTTGTGGTGGGGGATGAGGAGGAGATGAGGCTGGTGACAGGCAGAGACTGTCAAGACGAGGTATGAGGACAGGGAAGGTCCTCCAGGCCACAGGCAGTGGAAGCAGCCAGGGAGCAGGAGCTCAGGATGAGACTTCTTTCTCCCTAAGTATCTGGGGCAAGAACCTTGGGCCGCAGGTCCAGGCTGTTAGAGGTCTCACACCCCTCATTTCCTATGGTCCTCACTACGGCCTCTGGTGGTGGTTGTTTCCATTGGCTGGAAGTTGAGAAGTTCCTTAGCAGGAAGGAACACAGCTGGGAGTGGAACCCAGGCCTGACTTATTCCAAACCCTGTGATTTTTTCACGACACTATACTGTTTCAACCTCCTTTGGGGGCCAGAGTGGGAATAGATTATTATCATTTAGAAGGAATTTGGGATAGGGGTCTCAGCTTCACTGTCGACTCTTCAGAAAGACACTTCCTGACCACCCGTGTAAAGAAGGCCCCCTTGTTAGTCACACACAGCACTCAATTTGTTTCCTTCGTTGCCCTCGTTATTATTGTCCATGATTTTATAGCAGTGCGTGAACAGTTTACTTTTGTCGTAAACTACATTTACTGTAAAATACAGTTTACAGGAAGAGGACCACACTCTTCATTCCCCTTTCTATTCCTGGTGCTTGGCAGGGTGCCTGGCATGCAGAAATTATTTGCTGGATGGGTGAGTGAGGTAGCATTTGGAAAATGGAGGCAGGTAAGTTGTGTATCCCAGGTCAAAAATCCTTCCACAGAGACAGTATGAGGTGACTTTCACCTCCCAAACTGCCCCAGGTGTGATGGTGGGCTTGTTCGCTCAGGGACAGTATAAAAATCATGCTTATGTTCCAGGAATGAGGACCAAGGTTGAAGAAGCAGGAAGTGGGTGTAGGTCAGGGTGTGACCATCAGGGGTGCCTATAAATGGAACAGCTGAGAACCTGGGGCACTTGACACCAGGGCAGGTCCTCGGCGGCTGGGGTCGGGGAGCTTGGGTGCATTAATACTTCACTTCTTCCTCAGAGGAACTTTCCAGAAAGCTGACTTCAGGGAACAGTCATGTTCACCTAAGAGGCTGAATGTGGCCTGAGGAGTAAATGTATGAAGTCAGTTATGACTCAGTCCTCGCTGTCATCTTTCCTTTTCTGCACTTGGCCGTTCAGAAAATGTTTATTGGCACCTACAAAGTGTTAAGTTCTGTGCTTGGTGCTACGGATATAGTAGGGAACAGTTCAGGCCCTGCTCTCAAGGAGCTCTTTGTCCTGGAGGACACAGTTATAGTACAAGGCTCTAAGCCACATAAGGGCAGAGGCCTGGACTTCTTGTTTGTTCACCATGGTGTCCCTAGGGCTTTGCCCTGGGTTTAGTGCTGAGTAGGTGCTCCAGATGGTTCCAACCCAGAGGAGCTCACAGTCTAGAGAGAATGACAGACAAGAAAAGAGGGAGTCACCATGAAGGGTAGTAATTGGGCCAAAAGAGGGTCCTGTGGGAGTCCAGAGAAGGTCGTTGGGGAGATCAGAGAAGGTCCTGAGAGGAGGTGACTTCTACCCTGAAGGACTTGCAGAAGGACCTGCAGAAGGCAGGGCTCAGCGTGGTGGGTGTAGGGGAGGAGGGAGTGTGCAGGCTTAGGAATCTGCCTGTGCCAAGGCCTGGAGTAGAGAGAACATGATCCTTTAGGGGAACTCAAAAATAGTTCAGTGTAACTAGAGTACAGAGTGGCAAAAAATTAGGCAGGAGTCCTAGGCTGGAGGAGGCTTTGCGGGAATCAACTGCAGGAGGGGCTGAGCACAGTCAAACTAGCCACTGGGGTCCCAGGCCCCAGGGTCTGAGCTCTAGGAACTGGGTCCAATCCTCGACCTTGACCCTCATGACCCAGCACTCTGGGTACCCTAGTTTCTCCAAAATTAAGTTCTTCCTTGCCCTCTCCTGCCAAAAAAAAAAAAGATCCCTCATTGGTTTTAATTTGTTTTTAAAGACCTTCCCACATGTTCTCATCCATTTCGACAGATTGAACACTGATTCATTATCCAAGCAGAAAAAGCAACAGAAAGCACTGGAAACTGGCTTTAAAATCAAGAACAAGAGTAGAAGAAAAATTGTACACTTTCCTCCTTTTTTGTGGTAGGTACTAAATAAGTACCTGCTTTAATTTATTGAAAGTCCCTATTTAACCACAAATAACAACAGCCTAATTTGCTTGTGTGGGATGATCATATTTTTAAATGTGATTTCTTTTTTTTCCTTTAAACTTACTTTCCACTTATTTACGAATTATTCAAAACCATGATGGTTTTCTTTAGCCCCAAGTGACTGAGTTACTTTAGTGCTGGGTTTAATTTTCTCTGTAATCAGGTCCTGTTGCTCAGCCTTACCCAGGTGTGAAAGGCCATTTAAACTTGAGAGACATAAAGCACATGGCATCTAGTCTAGACATATTGCAGACAAATGAACCCTGCTGCAATCTCCTTGTCCTTTGGTTGCTTCCTCCTGGCCTCCACACTTGCACTTCTTCAGAACCTCTCAACTTTGGGACCCCCCTCTAGCCCATGGTCCATTTTCCGTCTGTTTTTAACAACTGAACTTTGCCAAGAAAAGGTCTATTTTTGCCTCCTGTGTTCCTTCATCTTCCTTTGGCCACCAAATCCATTTCACCACCAAATCTGCTGTCTCCAGTGGTCCCCCTGCCCCCATGTTCCCCCCAAGTTCTTGCTCCTCATTCTCCTGCACTGCTCTGGGCCTTCGAATCTGTGGGTCTCTCCTCCTCAGGACACACCCTGGTTCTCTGTCCTTCCAGGACGGCTGCACAAGGCTCACCTCCCCACTGCTCATCCCTCTGCACACTCTCTCCTTCAGGAGTCAAACCCATCCTCAGGCTTTCCTCAAAATGGCTCCCAGATCTCTCTCTCCAGCCCAGACCTCCACTCTGAGCTTCAGACCTGCCTCTCCTCCTGCCTGGTGGGCAGTTTCACCTGCATATTTACACCAACGTGTCCCAAACCTACCCTTCTCCCTTCCACCCAGAAGTGCCTCCTCCTCTCCTTTCTGTTATTGTTACTTTGCTCATTAGTTCTGAAAGTCAAGCTGGAAATCAAGTGTTATTTCTTCCTTCAAACTGGTTCTTATTTCTCAGCTTTGTCTGTAACCCAGTATAGTGTATTGCAAGAGCCCTAGGCTAGGAGGCAGTCCAGGGTCCTAATCCCAGCTCCAACACGGCTTTCTGGATGGCTTTGGACAAGTCAGTGAACTTTTTGAACTTGTTGCCTCTCCTATAATAGGACTGGCAACCACTTATTGAAAGCTTACTACAGGCCAAGTACTGTGATTAGGGTGTTCTATACATCATCTCACGAACCTTAAGAGGTGGGGTCTTTATAATTTTCCCATTTCAGAGAAAAAGGAAAATAAAACTCAGAAAGACTAAGGTATTCAGGATCAAGAGCTGGTTAGTGGCATGGGCTGGGCTCGAACCAGCTCTGTAATTCTAACTCCAGAATCCGTTTTTTCCATTACACTGTAGGGTGCGCACTCTCTCCACGCCGAAGGCACCCAGCCGTCAGCCTCCTTCGGGGAATGTCTGCTCACGGGTGAACGCAGAGACCCTACGGCCGCCAGAGGTCACGCCTCCGGCTGTGAGCCACAAGCCCAGCTCCCGAGAAGTGCGCGGGGCTTCCTCTTCCCGCCGCACCTCTCCTCTAGAGGGTGGCTCCGCCCCCTGACCTGATTGGCTCTCTGGAGCGAGGCGGCGCTCGAGGATTGGCTGCGCGGTGGCCGCGGGCTGACGTGGCGGGGCCGGTGTGTAGGCCGGGCTGGGCTGCTGACCGAAACGACCAAGGCGGCGGCGGCGGCGGCGGCGGCGGCGGCGGCGGCGGCGGCGGCGGCGGCGGCGGCGGCGGCGGCGGCGGCGGCGGCACCGTGACGGGTGGTGCGGCGCGGAAGCGCGAGCCGCTGCCATGCCGCTGGAGCTGGAGCTGTGTCCCGGGCGCTGGGTGGGCGGGCAGCACCCATGCTTCATCATTGCCGAGATCGGCCAGAACCACCAGGGCGACCTGGACGTGGCCAAGCGCATGATCCGCATGGCCAAGGTGAGGGGACTGTCTAGAGTACCCGGGCGCCGAGCGGGGGGCGGGGCCTGGGGAAGACCGGCCTGGGCAGGGGTGGGGCAGGGCTGCGCAGAGCTGGGGCCATCCTTCCTCTGCCTCTCGGTGCCCTGCGTCCGGCCTGCCGTCCAGCTCGCCGGATCCATTTCCAAACGTTTCGAATCCTCTTCATCCCTCCGCCACCATCCTGATTTGTTTGCATTACTGCATCTGCCCCCCACCCCCTTACTCCCACCTCTCTCGCTCCCTTCTGGTGGCAGAATGATCTTTCTGAAACACAGATTTGATCAGCCGCCTGGCACCTTCAGTGGCTTCCCACTGGCCGCGGGTGGAGTCGAAACCCTTTAATAAAGCCTTCAAGACCTTAATGACCTGGCCCCTTCTTGCCTTTTTTTTTTTTTTTTTAATCTCTGACATCTTCCAGCGACAATGAATTACTACCAGGAAGTTCCTGAAATTTGCTGTTGTCTCTCTCACCTGCCATTCCTTGTACTTACCTCATAGAGTTGTGAGGATCAAGTGAGATAACTCGTGTAAAGCTCTTAGTACAGTACTTGGCAAATAGGACTCAATACATGTTGGTTGTTAGTGATATGACGTTAATGAACATTTATGCTCTCTCTTTGGATACTTCCTCCAATCCCTCCCTGCAAATCTGGGCTCCTGTAATTGTTCCCATCGAATTGTATTGTCACTGTCTGTTTAAACTTCTCTCTCTGTTAGACTGTGAGCCCTCTGAAGAGGAGGCCTGTCATGTTCTTCATTGTGACCCCGGGCCCACTATAAGTCTGCGCTGTGATTCCTTGGTTTAGCGATAGCTCACTCCATCTTTTTTCCTTTCACTTCCCTTCAGTCAGTGCTGTTCACTCAGTCATTCATGATTAGGTTTTCTGTTACTCCTTCAGGACTAACTCTGCTTTTATGGAAGCCTACTGAATCATAAAAATACTTTTATTTTTAAATTTTATTTACTTTTTCATTGAAGTATAATTGATTTGCAATAACATTGGTTTCAGGTGTACAACATAGTGATTCAATATTTTTATAGATTATACTCCATTTAAAGTTACTGCAAAATAATGGCTATGTTTCCCTGTGCTGTACAATACATCCTTGTTGCTTATTTATTTTATACATAGTAGATGGTGCTTCTTAATCCCCCACTCCTATCTTACCTCTCCCCCTTACTTCTCCCCACTGGTAACCATTAGTTTGTTCTCTAGATCCGTGAGTCTATTTGCAACCTAAGTGTCCATCAACAGACGAATAGATAAAGAAGATGTGGTTGATATACTCAATGGAATATTATTCAAGCATAAAAAGAATGAAATTCTGCCATTTACAACAATGTGGGTGGACCTGGAGGATATTATGCTTAGTGAAATAAGTCAGAGAAAAACAAATACTCTGTTATCACTTACAGAATGTAAAAAATAAAATACCTTTAAAGAGTAACAATTGCTAACATTTTTGAGTGCTTACTGGGCCAAGTGCTTTAAATGCACCATCTCATTTAATTCCTACAACAACACAGTGGAATAGATGCTGTGGGTTTCATTTTAAAGGCTCAGAGAAGATCAGTGACTTGTCTGAGGGCCCACAGCTAGTAATTCATGTATTTCAGAGCTTTGCTCTTAGACACAGGGCTCCAGCCTTTGTACTGTAACATTGTTTTCTAGGGGGAGACTTCGGCTCTTAATTTAGGAAACAACCTTATTTTGGAGGTGTCAACTCTGAATGCTGAAGTTGTAAAAATACCTAGAAATAGTGAAGCCATAGAAACAAAGTTACAGTGGTTTTTTTTCTTCTTCCTGTTTTAATTGTGAAGGATAGTATTCCCCGGGGGAGGAGAATGAAGAGTTTGAGGTTGTGTTATAGTGGAAAGAGCGCTGGACTGGAGTCATGATACCATTTACTAGCTGAATAATCTTGGGCAGCTGGATAATCTTGGTCTTTTCCTCTCTAGGCTTCAGTTTCACTTGTTTTATAATATGTATGTATCTTTATTTTTAAACTTAAAGCAATGGAATCTTTTGAAATCCTTATATTTTAGGATTTTTTTTTCTTGCCAAATGGAGTCACATTTCCAAGTTTAGTTATCCAGAGTATATTATGTACAAGCTGGCTTGTTCATGTACCAAATATGTTTACAATATTAAAAGTTGAGTACTGTCAACTTGGGAAAAAAACGCACAGTATAAGCGCTGTGAGTTGAGTTTATTCAGTGTCATACTGAGGACTATAACCAGGGAGACAGCCTCTGAGAAACTGTTCTGAAGAGGTGAGGAGGGAGGTAAGTAGATATGTGATTTTGGCGAAGGGAACCTGTAATCAAGCACACATCTCTGTGGAAGGTTGCTGCTAGTCACGAGGAACAGATATCTTAGTTAATGGTTTTGGTGCTTTTCTAAGTATGGGAAGATTCAAGAATCCAGGTTTATAAAAAATTTCTCTTACAAATACTTAACTGTCTAAAGGCCTGTTCTGCCAGTTTTCCTGGAGCACAGAGAGCCTCATTCCTGATCTCTACCCTGAATTACTTTCAGGATATGTTGAAGGTCAGCAACTGCAGTGGCTAGTGACTTAATTCTTGTAGAACCAGGTGGCAAATGACCTTCTTTAATTGGCAGTTCATTCAATTGTTGACCAAAATAAAAATGCTCAACACAAGAGTTGTGAGTTAAGTTTTATAGTGAGGACTATAGCCCAGGATACAGTCTCTCAGATCTGAGAAACTGCTCCAAAGAGGTAGGGGAGAAGCCAGTATACATATATATGGATTTTTTGGCTAGGAAATACATGTAATCAAGCATGAATCTTGGTAAAAAAAGTACTGCTAATCACAAAGAACAGATATCTCAAGTTAATGAGTTTAGTGCTTTTCTATGTATGGGAAAATGCAAGAATCTGGGGTCATTAAAATTTTTCCTGAGACATGCATCTTAACTATCTGGGGGCATTTTTTTTTTTTTTTAACATCTTTATTGGAGTATAATTGCTTTACAATTGTGTGTTAGTTTCTGCTGTATAACAAAGTGAATCAGCTATACATAAACATATATTCCCCATATCTCCTCCCTCTTGCGTCTCCCTCCCACCCTCCCTATCCCACCCCTCTAGGTGGACACAAAGCACCGAGCTGATCTCCCTGTGCTATGTGGCTGCTTCCCACTAGCTATCTATTTACATTTGGTAGTGTATATATGTCCACAGCACTCTCTCACTTCGTCCCAGCTTACCCTTCCCCCTCCCCATGTCCTCAAGTCCATTCTCTACGTCTGTGTCTTTATTCCCGTCCTGCCCCTAGGTTCTTCAGAACCAATTTTTTTTTTTTTTGTTCCGTATATATGTGTTAGCATACGGTATTTGTCTTTCTTTTTCTGACTTACTTCACTCTGTTTGACAGTCTCTAGGTCCATCCACCTCACTACAAATAACTCAATTTCGTTTCTTTTTATGGCCAAGTAATATTACATTGTATATATGTGCTACATCTTCTTTATGCATTCATCTGTTGATGGACACATAGGTTGCTTCCATGTCCTGGCTATTGTAAACAGAGCTGCAATGAACATTGTGGTACATGACTCTTTTTGAATTATGGTTTTCTCAGGGTATATGCCCAGTAGTGGGATTGCTGGGTTGTATGGTAATTCTATTTTTAGTTTTCTAAGGAACCTCCATACTGTTCTCCGTAGTGGCTGTATCAATTTACATTCCCACCAACAGTGCAAGAGGGTTCCCTTTTCTCCACACCCTCTCCAGCATTTGTTGTTTGTAGATATTTTGATGATGGCCATTCTGACTGATGTGAGGTGATGCCTCATTGTAGTTTTGATTTGCATTTCTCTAATGATTAGTGATGTTGAGCATCCTTTCATGTCTTTGTTGGCAATCTGTATATCTTCTTTGGAGAAATGTCTATTTAGGTCTTCTGCCCATTTTTGGATTGGGTTGTTTGTTTTTTTGATATTGAGCTGCATGAGCTGCGTGTAAATTTTGGAGATTAATCCTTTGTCAGTTGCTTCGTTTGTAGATATTTTCTCCCATTCTGAGGGTTGTCTTTTCATCTTGTTTATCGTTTCCTTTGCTGTGCAAAAGCTTTTAAGTTTCATTAGGTCCCATTTGTTTATTTTTGTTTTTATTTTCATTTCTCTAGGAGGTGGGTCAAAAAGGATCTTGCTGTGATGTATGTAATAGAGTGTTCTGCCTATGTTTTCCTCTAAGAGTTTGATAGTGTCTGGCCTTACATTTAGGTCTTTAATCCATTTTGAGTTTATTTTTGTGTATGGAATTAGGGAGTGTTCTAATTTCATTCTTTTTCATGTAGCTGTCCAGTTTTCCCAGCACCACTTATTGAAGAGGCTGTCTTCTCTCCATTGTATATTCTTGCCTGCTTTATCAAAGATAAGGTGACCATATGTGTGTGGGTTTATCTCTGGGCTTTCTATCCTGTTCCATTGATCTATATTTCTGTTTTTGTGCCAGTACCATATTGTCTTGATTACTGTAGCTTTGTAGCATAGTTTGAAGTCAGGGAGCCTGATTCCTCCAGCTCCGTTTTTCTTTCTCAAGGTTGCTTTGGCTATTCCGCGTCTTTTGTGTTTCCATACAAATTGTGAAATTTTTTGTTCTAGTTCTGTGAAAAATGCCATTGGTAGTTTGATAGGGATTGCATTGAATGTGTAGATTGCTTTGTGTAGTAGAGTCATTTTCACAATGTTGACTGTTCCAATCCAAGAACATGGTATATCTCTCCATCTGTTTGTATCATCTTTAATTTCTTTCATCCGTATCTTATAGTTTTCTGCATACAGGTCTTTTGTCTTCTTAGGTAGGTTTATACCTAGGTATTTAATTCTTTTTGTTGCAATGGTAAATTGAAGTGTTTCCTTAATTTCTCTTTCAGATTTTTCATCATTAGTGTATAGGAATGCAAGAGATTTCTGTGCATTAATTTTGTATCCTGCTACCTTACCAAATTCATTGATTAGCTCTAGTAGTTTTCTGGTAGCATCTTTGGGATCCTCTATGTATAGTATCATGTCATCTGCAAACAGTGACAGTTTTACTTCTTTTCCAATTTGGATTCCTTTTATTTCTTTTTCTTCTCTGATTGCTGTGGCTAAAACTTCCAAAACTATGTTGAATAATAGTGGTGAGTGTGGGCAACCTTGTCTTGTACCTGATCTTAGTGGAAATGGTTTCAGTGTTTCACCATTGAGAACGATGTTGGCTGTGGGGTTGTCATATATGGCCTTTATTATGTTGAGGTAAGCTCCCTCTATGCCTACTTTCTGGAGAGTTTTTCTCATAAATGGGTGTTGAATTTTGTCAAAAGCTTTTTCTGCATCTATTGAGATGATCATACAGTTTTTCTCCTTCATTTGTTAATATGGTGTATCACATTGATTGATTTGCATATATTGAAGAATCCTTGCATCCCTGGGATAAGCCCCACTTAATCGTGGTGTATGATCCTTTTGATGTGCTGTTGGATTCTGTTTGCTAGTATTTTGTTGAGGATTTTTGCATCTATGTTCATCAGTGATATTGGCCTGTAATTTTCTTTCTTTGCGACATCTTTGTCTGGTTTTGGTATCAGGGTGATGGTGGCCTCGTAGAATGAGTTTGGGAGTGTTCCTCCCTCTGCTATATTTTGGAAGAGTTTGAGAAGGATAGGTGTTAGCTCTTCTCTAAATGTTTGATAGAATTTGTCTGTGAAGCCATCTGGTCCTGGGCTTTTTTTTTGGAAGATTTTTAATCAGAGTTTCAATTTCAGTGCTTGTGATTGGTCTGTTTATATTTTCTATTTCTTCCTGATTCAGTCTCGGGAGGTTGTGCTTTTCTAAGAATGTGTCCATTTCTTCCAGTTTGTCCATTTTATTGGCATATAGTTGCTTGTAGTAATCTCTCCTGATCCTTTGTATTTCTGCAGTGTCAGTTGTTACTTCTTCTTTTTCATTTCTAATTCTATTTATTTGAGTCTTCTCCCTTTTTTTCTTGATGAGTCTGGCTAGTGGTTTATCATTTTTGTTTATCTTCTCAAAGAACCAGCTTTTAGTTGTATTGATCTTAGCTATTGTTTCCTTCATTTCTTTTTCATTTATTTCTGATCTGATCTTTATGATTTCTTTCCTTCTGCTAAGTTTGGGGAGTTTTTTGTTCTTCTTTCTCTAATTGTTTTAGGTGTAAGGTTAGGTTGTTTATTTGAGATGTTTCTTGTTTCTTGAGGTAGGATTGTATTGCTATAAACTTCCCTGTTAGAACTGCTTTTGCTACATCCCATAGGTTTTGGGTCGTCGTGTTTTCATTGTCATTTGTTTCTAGGTATTTTTTGATTTCCTCTTTGATTTCTTCAGTGATCTCTTGGTTATTTAGTAGTGTATTGTTTAGCGTCCATGTGTTTGTATTTTTTACAGATTTTTTCCTGTAATTGATATCTAGTCTCATAGTGTTGTGGTCAGAAAAGATAGCTGATATGATTTCAATATTCTTAAATTTACCAAGGCTTGATTTGTGACCCAAGATATGATCTATCCTGGAGAATGTTCCATGAGCACTTGAGAAGAAAGTGTATTCTGTTGTGTTCGGATGAAATGTCCTATAAATATCAATTAAGTCCATCTTGTTTAATGTAACATTTAAGGCTTGTGTTTCCATATTTATTTTCATTTTGGATGATCTGTCCATTGAAAGTAGGGTGTTAAAGTCCCCTACTATAATTGTGTTACTGTCAATTTCCCCTTTTATGGCTGTTAGCATTTGCCTTATGTATTGAGGTGCTCCTATGTTGGGTGCATAAATATTTACAATTGTTATATCTTCTTCTTGGATTGATCCCTTGATCATTATGTAGTGTCCTTCTTTGTCTCTTTTAATAGTCTTTATTTTAAAGTCTATTTTGCCTGATATGAGAATTGCTACTGCAGCTTTCTTTTGATTTCCATTTGCATGGAATATCTTTTTCCATCCCCTCACTTTCAGTCTGTATGTGTCCCTAGGTCTGAAGTGGGTCCCTTGTAGACAGCATATATACAGGTCTTGTTTTTGTATCCATTCAGCCAGTCTATGTCTTTTGGTTGGAGCGTTTAATCCATTTACATTTAAGGTGGTTATCGATATGTGTGTTCCTATTACCATTTTCTTAATTGTTTTGGGTTTGTTATTGTAGGTCCTTTCCTTCTCTTGTGTTTCCTGCCTAGAGAACTTCCTTTAGGATTTGTTGTAAAGCTGGTTTGGTGGTGCTGAATTCGCTTAGCTTTTGCTTGTCTGTAAAGGTTTTAATTTCTCTGTCGAATCTGAATGAGATTCTTGCTGGGTTGAGTAATCTTGGTTGTAGGTTTTTCTCTTTCATCACTTTAAATATGTCCTGCCACTCCCTTCTGGTTTGCGGAGTTTCTGCTGAAAGATCAGCTGTTAACCTTATGGAGAGTCCCTTATATGTTATTTGTTGTTTTTCCCTTGCTGCTTTTAATATTTTTTCTTTGTATTTAATTTTAGATAGTTTGATTAATATGTGCCTTGGCGTGTTTCTCCTTGGATTTATTCTGTATGGGACTCTCTGTGCTTCCTGGACTTGATTGACAATTTCCTTTCCCATATTAGGGAAGTTTTCAACTATAATCTCTTCAAATATTTTCTCAGTCCCTTTTTTTTTTCTCTTCTTCTTCTGGGACCCCTATAATTCGAATGTTGTTGTGTTTAATGTTCTCCCAGAGGTCTCTGAGACTGTCCTCAATTCTTTAAATTTTTTTTTCTTTATTCTGCTCTGTAGTAGTTATTTCCACTATTTTATCTTCCAGGTCACTTATCCGTTCTTCTGCCTCAGTTATTCTGCTATTGATTCCTTCTGGAGAATTTTTAATTTCATTTATTGTGTTGTTCATCATTGTTTGCTCTTTAGTTCTTCTAGGTCCTTGTTAAACATTTCTTGTATTTTCTCCATTCTATTTCCAAGATTTTGGATCATCTTTACTATCATTACTCTGAATTCTTTTTCAGGTAGACTGCCTATTTCCTCTTCATTTGTTTGGTCTAGTTGGTTTTTACCTTGCTCCTTCATCTTCTGTGTAATTCTCTGTCCTCTCATTTAGCTTAACTTACTGTGTTTGGGGGTCTCCTTTTCGCAGGCTGCAGGTTCATAGTTCCTGTTGTTTTTGGTGTTTGCCCCCAGTGGGTAAGGTTCGTTCAGTGGGTTGTGTAGGCTTCCTGGTGGAGGGGACTGGTGCCTGTGTTCTGGAGGATGAGGCAGGATCTTGTATTTCTGGTGGGCAGGACCACATCTGGTGGTGTGTTTTGGGGTATCTGTGAACTTAGTATGACTTTAGGCAGCCTCTCTGCTAATGGGTGGGGTTGTGTTACTCTCTGGCTAGTTGTTTGGCATAGGGCGTCCAGCACTGGAGCTTGCTGGTCGTTGAGTGGAGCTGGGTCTTAGCGTTGAGATGGAGATCTCTGAGAGAGCTTTTGCCGTTTGATATTACATGGGGCCAGGAGGTCTCTGGTGGACCAATGTCCTGAACTCGGCTCTCCCACCTCAGAGGCTCAGGCCTGACACCCGGCTGGAGCACCAAGACCCTGTCAGCCACATGGTAGATCCGCAGTGGATCATAAAATGATATAACTCAGGAACAGCCAGATGAAAGGGATGCATAGGGCAAGGCACGGGGAATGGGAGCAGCCTTCCCATGACTTCTCCAGGCGCACCACTCTCCCAGCACCTCCACGTGTTCACCAACCCAGAAGCTCCTCTGGGGGCTTTTTATCCAAAGCACAGAATCCCTCATCCTGTTTTTTCTATCCTGAGTTCCTCTTAGGACTCACTCTCTGTGGGTGACTACAGTGGGTTGCAACTTAAGCCTTTGTATAATTGGATGATGAGTGACACCCTTTGTTCTTTTCTTTGTTCACCCAATTATTTTTATTTTATTACAACAAAATGTTATTATAATTATATAATATGTATAAAAATATAACTGTGTTACAATTAGAAATTTGCTGATTGAATATACTTTTGACTCTCAAATTTTGATGCAAAGGGCACATCACACCTTGGCTCATTCTGTAGCTTGCTTTTTACCAGTAGAGAAGCAATAAAAGCGTGAGCAAAGAAACCATCAGCATTATGGTAAAACAGTGACAGTGGTTGTGTTTTCTGAACCAAGAGTTGACCATAGCATTAAACAGTTAAAGAAATTTGTCATATTTAGGAAAGAAGCTGAGAAAAGAAGAGGAGGAACCTGCTGTCCTCCCCATACAACTGCTGTCATGTGGAATGTGGTAGAACTTTATCTTATCTCTTATCATTAGTACTTTCTGCTGTTTTACTTCACTTCACTTTACTACTTGCCTAGGTGGAGACAAACTTTTTAACTTCTTGAGGGTAAGTCTACTTCTTTAGACAGAGGTGAGAAGCAAAGGGAAGGAAGCAGTGCTCTGTGAAGATCACGTTCTGCGGCCTTCAGGAAAGCCCTCTGGCCAGCTCTGCCAGAGACTCACTGTGCAGCTTTGGTCAGGTCACTCTAGGCCTTGGGATCTTCATCTAGACAATGAGGACTCTGTTGCCCAAGGTCACTTTCAGGTCTAATGCTCTCTGAACTTCTGTCCAGCATCAAGTCCTGACTGTGCCATCTTTTGATTTTTCCAGGAGTGGGAGAAGCACTCTCAGCACAGGCATTTCTGGAGCTGAGGTTTCCAGCAGCATGAAGACCTCTGTGTCTACAGAAATGTCAGCGAGCTGAGACTTTAGAGAGCTTTCCTTTATCTATCTGTTGAGTGGTTTTAAAAAACAATTTTGAAAGATTGGAGGCTGACTGGCAGTAAAATTATAGCTTTTATAGTCAGACAATCCAGCTTTAATATTATAGCTTCTGTTAAGTAAAGCTGGGGCATTTCTAAGTTTGCTTGCTTTTGCCCCAGAACTTCTTGTTCAAACGAGATGCCATGCAGAAAAGCACACGTGCAGAACAGCTAAAAACACAGTTGTTCCTTTGTTTCCCACCCCCATCAGGGGCTCCTCAGAAAGTTACAGGTCCTAGAGCTAGTCCAAATGGCCATTTGTATAGACGGAGAAACTGAGTCCAGAGATAGGAAGTGACTTATCCAAGAGAGTCAGAGTTAAATCAGATTCTGACTTTTTCCCCTAAATTCTGGCCCAGTTCTCATATCCTCTGCCAAGTTACACAACTTAAAATCTTCTTTGACTGTTTGTTTAATTATTTTTAATATTATAATGCAAAACAAAGCAGCCCCTTTTTTTTTTTACATTTTAAGAGGGAAAAATAGAGCAGAACCCCTATCCCCACCCTTTTATTCCTTTGAGACGTCCTTGCTTTTCCTGTTTCTCTTCTTTGGGAGTTCTTAATGCGTCTGTCAATTGATGTTATTTTTAAAGATAATAATTTCATAGCAGTTGCCCCAACACTTCTCTTGGCTCTCAGAATCCATGCTGGGTCATTAAAGGAGCCCTAATGTGTGTTGCAGGAGTGTGGCGCTGACTGTGCCAAGTTCCAGAAGAGTGAGCTGGAGTATAAGTTTAATCGGAAAGCCTTGGAGAGGCCGTATACTTCGAAGCATTCCTGGGGGAAGACATACGGGGAGCACAAACGCCACCTGGAATTCAGCCACGCCCAGTACAAGGAGCTGCAGAAATATGCCGAGGAGGTTGGCATCTTCTTCACTGCCTCCGGCATGGATGAGGTGAGCCCTCCGCCATGCTGTTATTTGCCATTGTAGCAGACCTAGGGGACTTCAGGTAGCCCTGTGGCTTTGGCTTAGAGCCAGCTCCAGCCCTTGCTCACTTTAGACTTTTTTGTGCTTTCTGGACCTAGAGTTCCCCATAGCATTAACAAGATAAATGCCCAACTAAACAGGAGGCCAGGGGGATCAGAGGCCCAGTGACACAGAGAACCATAGTTTTCAAAGCAGGCTGTCTCTGGGAGTAGGGGCCAGCCACCCTGGAACCCCAGAGTCCCTCAAGCCTGTGGGAGATGCCCCACTGGGCCAGTTTTCTCCCAGTGGAAAGTGGCCTGGACTCAGGAAACCTCAGTTCTGACTGGAGTCCTCCCCTTGCTGAGTGGCTGTGGCTTATCTGGGTGAGGTGGCATTGCATCATTCAGAAGGGAGTGGCACACAGGATGGCCATGCTGACATACTGGAAGAGTCCAGCTGGTGCCAGGTCTGCTGCTCCATCTGCTCTGTGACTTGCCTCAAGACTCCTTTACGTGCTCTTTTTCCGAATATAAAAATTTTTTTTAATTATAAAAATAATACAATGTCACAGAAAGTTTAGAAAACAGAAAAAAGGGAGAAAAACTGACCCATAATCTCTATATGGCAGCTCTTTTTTTTTTTTTAATCAATTAATTAATTTATTTATTTTTGGCTGCTTTGGGTCTTTGTTGCTGCGCGCGGGCTTTCTCTAGTTGCAGCGAGCGGGGGCTACTCTTGTTGCGGTGTGCGGGCTTCACATTGCGGTGGCTTCTCTTGTTGCAGTGCACTGGCTCTAGGCACGCGGGCTTCAGTAGTTGTGGCACATGGGCTCAGTAGTTGTGGCTCGCGGGCTCTAGAGCGCAGGCTCAGTAGTTGTGGCACACGGGCTTAATTGCTCCGTGGTATGTGGGATATTCCCGGACCAGGGCTGGAGCCCATGTCCCCTGCATTGGCAGGCAGCTTCTTAACCACTGCGCCACCAGGGAAGTCCCTGGCAGCTCTTTTTATATATTTCCTCCTGAAGTTGTTTTATATGCATATTTTATTGCCTAGTTGTTATATTTGTGACTGTTTAGTTCCGTGCATGCTTTTCCCAGTTAACATTATCCACAGCTTTTACCCATATCTTGTTTTTTTTTTTCCCAGCTTTATTGAGATATAATTGACATGTAACTCTCCATATCTTGTGCTGAAAGTTATTAATGGTGGTGTAGTATTTCTTTTGAGGATTTATAATGTATGTAACCGTTTCTTTATGTTTGAACATGAGGTTATGTTTTTACTTTCAGTTTTTTGTGCTTATAAATAATGCTGAGATGACCATCTTCTTTCTGTGTTTTGAATTGTTTCCTTAGGATAGCTTTGCAGAAATGGATCATTAGATGAAACAACATTTTAAAGGCTCTTGAAACACTTAGGATTCTTTTAGTCAACTAGAATATTTGAAGGGAGCCCAGTTCCTTTTCTAGGCCTCTGACCTTTTGTGTCACTATTCCAACCCTAAAATATGTCTGTAAATTGAGTCAAAAGAAACATAACTCTAGCCTAAACCATTGGTGGTTTAAAAAAGGGGGGGAAGCAGAGAACCTAGGTGTCTGGGAAACTTGACAAGTCCAGGTTTCAGTTCCGTAGCCCGCTTATAGTAATATAGCTTATCCCTACTATGCCCCACTTTGTAGATGAAGAAATGGAGACTGAGAGGGGCCAGGAAGTTTGTACAGTGTCACACAGCTGGGAAATGGGTCTTGAGGGCAGATCTGATGCCTAGTGCAGTGTGCTTTCTGCGGTCCCTCAGCTGCCACCTGGCCGTCCGTCCGGGTGCGTGTGGCTTCCCAAAGCTCAGGAGAGCCTTTGGGCTTCCCCCCTGCTCTTCACCACTCTCGATGTTGGTGGCTGGAGAGTCTTTGGGCCCAAGAGATGCCCTGGGGAAAAGGGGACATATTTTTAGGAAAACCTATCTAAAGTGGTTACTGGGCATTTTTCTGATCCCATCTTAAATAGTACCTCCTCAGGAAATTCTTCCTGTGCCCCTGCTTGGTTCAGGCCCCTCCTTCTGTTGTGTTCTCCTGGTTTTCTTTTTTAAAAAATTTATTTATTTATTTATTTATTTTTGGCTGCATTGGGTCTTCGTTGCTGCATGCGGGGTTTCTCTAGCTGCGGTGAGCAGGGGCTACTCTTTGTTCTCATTGCGGTGGCTTCTCTTGTTGCAGAGCACGGGCTCTCGGCGCACGGGCTTCAGTAGTTGTGGCTCGCAGGCTCCAGAGTACAGGCTCAGTAGTTGCGGCGCACGGACTTAGTTGCTCCGCAGCATGTGGGATCTTCCCGGACCAGGACTCGAACCCGTGTCCCCTGCATTGGCTGGCAGACTCCCAACCACTGCACCACCAGGGAAGTCCTGTCTCCCGGTTTTCTTTACTTCCGTAATTACTGCTAACTATTGATCTTTTCCACCAGGCTGTTAACCCCACAGCATCCCCAGTGCCTGGCACGTAGTAGGTGCCCAGGAGATGTTTGTTGAGTGAATAAGTAAATAAGTGAGCCAAACAAAAGAGAGGGTTGATGGCTTTTATCAGATCCTTAAAGGATCTGTAAATCAAAAATGTTAGGCAAAAAAGACTGTGGGCTTTGGGATCTGAAAGACTTGGGTGTTTTTTCTGGTCTTGCCATTAACTAGTTGAGTAATTAAAAGTAAGAATCTTCAACGTTTCTTGAGTGTTTATGATCTGCCAGGTTCTGTGCTAGGCATTTTAAATGTATCAGCTCATTTACTCCTCTTAACAACCCCTTGAGATAGGACAGTTATTATCCCCACTTTACAGATGAGGACGCTAGAGCACGGAGCGGGTTAGCTGTCAGTAGCTGTTGATCAGCAGAGGCTGATTCCACCCTAGGTGACTCTAGAGCCTGCCCTCCTGACCATACTCTTCTTGCATCTCTCGGGCCTGTTTCCTCATAGGTAAAGGGCAAGGGGGTGGATTAAAAATACCCAGAAGTGGACTTCTCTGGTGGCACAGTGGTTAAGAATCCGCCTGCCAATGCAGGGAACACGGGTTCGAGCCTTGGTCTGGGAAGATCCCACATGCCGCAGAGCAACTAAACCCATGTGCCACAACTACTGAGCCTGCGCTCTAGAGCCCACGAGCCACAACTACTGAGCCTGCATGCCACAACTACTGAAGCCCACGTGCCTAGAGCCCATGCTCCGCAACAAGAGAAGCCACCACAATGAGAAGCCCGCGCACCGCAACAAAGCGTAGCCCCCGCTCGCCGCAACTAGAGAAAGCCCGTGTGCACCAACGAAAACCCAACGCAGCCAAAAATAAATAAATAAAAAATTTATTTTAAAAATAAATAAATAAAAATAAAAATACCCAGGGGATAGGCTTGACCTGAGGAGCATGGACACCACCATGAACCCAGGTCCTGGCACAGTGTTGACCCATAGTCCATGCTTAGGAAATAGCTTGATAGGAAGAAGGTCATGCCCAAGAAATGACAGTTTTCATTCCGTGCTCGTTTCGTGTACTGTGGGTTCAGAACCTTTGGGGATTGCTCTTTGGTAACTGCCTGTAGGACTCATTCACTCAGGGACAGCTAAATCCTAGTCTTTGGAGAGGG
This sequence comes from Balaenoptera borealis, assembly GCF_965194805.1. Lineage (NCBI taxonomy): Eukaryota > Metazoa > Chordata > Mammalia > Artiodactyla > Balaenopteridae > Balaenoptera > Balaenoptera borealis. Next base: position 89,015,523 of record NC_138865.1, read on the forward strand.
CTGGTTTGGGTTCAAGAAACTACTGATTGTTCTTGGGTCAAACGTGAATAGACTTAAAATTCCTGGGTGAAACTTTTGATCTGACCGACTTGGTAACGAGTCATTAATGAGGCAGATTCGTTTTTTTGGTTTTTTGTTTTTAATTTTTGGCCGCACCTCTCGGCATGCAGGATCTTAGTTCCCCAACCAGGGATCAAACCCGTGCCCCCTGAAGTGGAAGCACAGAGTCTTAACCACTGGACTACCAGACAAGTCCCTGGAGGTTCATTCTGAGGCAGATTAGTTTTTGCAGGGCCCATAAACAGGCTCTGGAGAGAATTTCCAAGGAAGTGTACAGAAGTATTTTGGATCCCTAGTACTACTGTCTTTGGAATAAGCATTCAGGCATACCTCGAAGATACTGCGGGTTCAATTCCAGACCATCTCAATAAAGTGAATATCTCAATAGAGCAAGTCAAATGAATTTTTTGGTTTCCCAGTGTTTAATTAACAGCTTTATTGACATGCTATACAGTTCACTCAATTAAATTGTACAATTCATTGGTTTTTAGTATATTCAAAGAGTGTGTGACCATCACCACAATCAATTTTAGAACATTTTTATCACCCCAAGAGGAAGAACTATACCCATTAGCAGTCATTGCTCAATTCCCTCAATTCTCCCAACCCTAGGCAACCTCTCATCTCCTGTCTATCTCTATAGTTTTGCCTATTTTGGACATTGCACGTAAATAGAATCAGACAATATGTGGTCCTTTGTGTCTGGCTTCTTTCACGTGGTAACATTTTTTCAAGGTTCATCTATGTGGTAGCATGTGTCAGTATTTCATTCCTTTTTGTTGCTGAATACCATTCAATTTTATGGATAGACTACATTTTATTTATCCACATCTCAGTTGATGGACATTTGGATTGTTTCCACTTTTTGGCTAGTATGAATAGTATGAGCAATGCTGTCACAAACATCCATGTACATGTTTTATATGAACATATTTTCATTACTCTTGGGTGTTTATATGGTAACTCATGTTTAATGTTTTTCGAGAAACTGCCAGACTGTTTTTCAAAGTGGCTGCACCATTTTACATTCCCACCAGCAATGTATGAGGGTTCCAATTTCTCTACATCCTCACCAACATTTGTTATTACATGTCTTTTTGATTCTAGACATCCTAGTGAGTGTGAAGTGATATCTTATTGTGGTTTTTTTTTCTTTTTTAAATTTTTATTGACATATAGTTGATTTACAATGTTAATTTTTACTGTACAGCAAAGTGATTCAGTCATACATATATATTTACATTCTTTTTCGTATTCTTTTCCATTATGGTTCATCACAGGATATTGAATACAGTTCCCTGTACTATAAGAGTAGGACCTGGTTGTTTATCCATTCTATATATAATAGCAAATTTATAAGCTTTTGCACGGCGAAGGAAACCATAAACAAAACGAAAAGACAACCTACAGATATGGGAGAAAATATTTGCACATGATGCAACTGACAAGGTATTAATTTCCAAAATGTACAAATAGCTCATATAACTCAATATCAAAAAAAACAACCTAATCAAAAAATGGGCAGAAGACCTAAATAGACATTTCTCCAAAGAAGACATACAGAGGGCCAACAGGCACATGAAAAGCTCAACATCACTACTTATTAGAGAAATGCAAATCAAAATTACCATGAGGTATCACCTTGCACCAGTCAGAATGTCTATCATCAAAAAGTCTACAAATAACACATGCTGGAGAGGGTGTGGAGAAAAGGGAACCCTCCAACATTGTTGGTGGGAATGTAAATTGGTGCAGCCACTATGGAGAACAGTATGGAGATTCCTCAAAAAACTAAAAATAGAGTTACCATATGATCTAGCAATCCCACTCTTGGGCATGTATCTGGAGAAAACTCTAATTCAAAAAGATACATGCACCCAATGTTCATAGCAGCACTATTTACAATAGCTAAGACATGGAAGCAACCTAAACGTCCATAAACAGATGAAAGGATAAAGAAGATGTGGTATTATATACACAATGGAATGTTACTTAGCCATGAAAAGAAATGAAATAATGCCATTTGCAGCAACACTGGATGGACCTAGAGATTATCACACTAAGTGAAGGAAGAGAGACAGAAAGACAAATATATGATATCATTTCTATGTGGAATCTAAAAAAAATGCTACAAATGAACTTACAAACAAACTTATGGTTACCAAAGGGGAAAGGGCGAGTGAGGGATAAATTAGAGTTTGGGATTAACAGATACAAACCAGTATATATAAAATAAACAACAAGGTCCTACTGTACAGCACAGGGAACTATATTCAATATCCTGTAATAAACCATAATGGGAAAGAATCTGAAAAGGATATATATAAAAATAACTGAATCACTTTGCCGAACACCAGAAACTAACACAACAATGTAAATCAACTATACTTCAATTTAAAAAAAAAGAGAGAAAAGCATACAATTTATTTAATGTAAGTTTTATGTGGAAAACTTTATAAGAAAATGAAGACCCTAAGAAGCGGCTAAAACTGAGCATTTTTATGCTAGGTTTGATGAAGAATGGAAAATCGTGGGAAAATGTGACAGGACAGAAAAAGGGTATGAGCAAAGAAATAAAAATGCTGTTGGGAAAATGGCTCTGATAGACTTGCTCAACACAGGGTTGCCACAAACCTTTAATTTGTTAAAAAAAGAACAGAAGGCATTATCTTCAAAATACAATAAAGCAAAGTGCAATAAAACGTGCTATGCCTGTACATGTCCACACAAAGACCTGTCCATGAACGTTTACAGCAGCTTTACTCCTAATAGCCAAAAACTGGAAACAACCAAAATGTCCATCAACTGATGAAGGATAGACAGACTGTGGTCTATTCATACAATGGATTACTGCTCTGTAATAAAAAAGCAGCAACCTGGATGAATCTCAAAAACATTATGCTAACTGAAAAAAAATGGCACAAAAGGCTTTCATTTTATAACATTTTCATTTTTATGACATTCTGTAAAAGGCAAAACTAGAACAGAAGTAAGATCAGTGGTCACCAAGAGGCAGCTGAGGTGGGAATAACTGACTGCAAAGGGCATGGAAAAATTCCTGGGATAACAGAAATGTCCTATGTTTTGATTATAGCATAGGCATACATCATTTTATTGTGCCTCACAAGTATTGCGTTTTTTTAATAAATTGAAGGTCTGTGGCAACGCTGTGTTGTTAGATGATGGTTAGCATTTTTTAGCAATCAAGTATCAATACATTTGGGTTTTTTGGGGTTTTTTTTTATTGGCAGCGCCTCGCGGCTTGCGGGATCTTAGTTCCCCAACCAGGGATCAAACCCATGCCCCCTGCAGTGGAAGCGCAGAGTTCTAACCACTGGACAGCCAGAGAATTCCCAGAAATCAAGTACATTTGATCCTTGAATAACTTGGGGGTTAGGGGTGCCGATCCTCTGCACAGTCAAAAATCCACGTATAACTATATAGTCAGCGCTCCTGTATCCGTGGCTCCACATTTGTGGATTCAACCAACCATGGGTTGTGTAGTCCTACAGTGTGCATTTACTGAAAAAAATCTGCCTATAAGTGAACCTGTGCAGTTCAAACCCGTGTTGTTCAAGGGTCATCTGTATTTTTATATAAATTTATTTATTTACTTATTTATTTTATTTTTGGCTGCGTTGCATCATTGTTGCTGCGTGCGGGCTTTCTCTAGTTGCGGCGAGCGGGGGCTACTCTTCGTGTGGTGTGCGGGCTTCTCATTGTGGTGGCTTCTCTTATTGCAGTGGCTTCTCTTATTGTGGAGCACGGGCTCTAGGCACGCGGGCTTCAGAAGTTGTGGTGCTCGGGCTCAGTAGTTGTGGCTCGCGGGCCCTAAAGCGCAGGCTCAGTAGTTGTGGTGCACGGGCTTAGTTGCTTAGCGGCACATGGGATCTTCCCGGACCAGGGATCGAACCTGTCTCCCCTGCATTGGCAGGCGGATTCTTAACCACTGCGCCACCAGGGAAGTCCCCGGGTCATTCTCCGGCAAACACATGCACCAGCGTGTCCCTCTGGCTCATTCTCTCTCCCGCATGTCCTCCGGGCGTTGAGGCGGGACGCGGATCCGGCCGCCACGACGGCCGCAGCTTCCGCCCCGGACTGGAGCCGCACGGCGCCCCAGTGACGGCGCCGGGAACTGACGGAGACGCGGCTGCAGAAGGCGACCGGCGCGGCCCTCCCCGCCGCGCTACAGCCACGCCGCCTCCCACCCTGGCTAGGTTTTCACCACCCGCGCTGGAGCCTTATTGTGGTTTTGACTTGCATTTATCTGATGGCTAATGATGTTGAGCATCTTTTCATATGCATATTGGCCGTTTGTGTGTCTTCTTTGGAGGAATATCTATTCAGATCCTTTGCCAGTTTTTAAATTGGGTTATTTATCTTTACATATTCCTGATACAAGTCCCTAATCAGAAACATGATTTGCAAAAAATTTTCCCATTCTGTGGGGTATCTTTTCACTTCTTGATGGTGTTCTTTGAAGCATGAACATCTTTAATTTTGATGATGTCCTATTTTTTAGTTTTTTTCTTTTATGCTTGTCTATTCTTGTAATTTAAACATTTCTCAGTTTTAAACCACAGTGTGATATCACTGCACAACTATCAGTATGGCTAAAGGCTAAAATAAAAAGTGATGGGACTTCCCTGTTGGCGCAGTGGACAGAAGTCCGCCTGCTAATGCAAGGGACACGGGTTCGATCTCTGGTCCGGGAAGATACCACATGCCGTGGAACAACTAAGCCCGCACGCCACAACTACTGAAGCCCGAGTGTGCCTAGAGCCGGTGCTCTACAGCAAGAGAAGCCACTGCAAGGAGAAGCCAGAGCACCGCAACCAAGAGTAGCCCCTGCTCGCCACAACTAGAGAAAGCCCGCACGCAGCGACGAAGACCCAATGTAGCCAAAAACAAGTAAAATTAAATCTTAAAAAAAAAAAAAGTGATGATAACACCAAGTTGTGGCAAGGATGCAGAGAAAATGGACCTCTTATACATTGCTGGTGGGAATGTAGAACGGTACATTCTAGAAAATTCTTTTTTTAAAAACAACTTCATCAAGATGTAATTCACATACTGTACAATTCACCCACTTGAAGTGTACTGGTAGTTTCTTATAAAACTAGACATGTGCTCATCATGTGACCCACCAGTTGTCATTTGGTAATTTATCCCCAAAGAAATGAAAACCTATGTTCACCCAAAAATCTGTATATGAGTGTCCATAGCAACTTTATTTGTGGTAGCCCCAAACTAGAACCCAAACTTTCTTTAGGGGGTGAATCATTAAATAAACTGTAGTGTATCCACACCACGGAATACTACTCAGCAATAAAAAGGAGTGAAAACTGATAGCTGCCACAGCTTGGATGGATCTCAGGGATATTGCGCTGAGTGAAAAAGCTTCTCTCAGAAGGTTGCATACCGTACGGCTCTGCTTATTTAATATTCTCGGAATAACAGAATTATACAGCTGGAGAGCAGATTAGTGGTTGTCGGGAGTTAGGAAGGGGAGGGGTTGGAGGTTGATGTGGCTGTAGAGGGGTAACATGAAGGGAGCCTTGTAGTGGTGGTATAACTCTATCGGACTGTGGTGGTGGTCCACGTGAGTCTAGGCATGTGGTAAAATGGCAGAGAATTAGATACGAGCACACTCAGATGGGTACGTGTGAAAATGGTGAAATCTGAATGAGATCGGTGGACTCTTATCAATGTTACCCTCCCAGTTGTGATATTACACTGTAGTTTTGCAAGATGTTACCATTGGGGGGAACTGTGTAAAGTGTACATAGGTTCTTTCTGTATTATTTCTTACAGCTGCATGTGAAGCTATAATTATCTCAAAATAAAAAGTTTAAAATCTAAAAAAAAAAAAATTCTCAGTTTAAAAAAAAATTTTTTTTTTTTTTTGGTTGCGTTGGGTCTTCGTTGCTGCACGTGGACTTCTCATTGCGGTGGCTTCTCTTGTTGCAGAGCACAGGCTCTAGGTGCACAGGCTTCAGTAGTTGTGGCACTTGGGCTCAGTAGTGGCTCACAGGCTCTAAAGTGCAGGCTCAGTAGTTGTGGCACACGGGCTTAGTTGCTTCGCAGCATGTGGGATCTTCCCGGACCAGGGCTTGAACCCGTGTCCCCTGCATTGGCAGGCGGGTTCTTAACCACTGCACCACCAGGAAAGTCCCTTAAAATATTTTAATTCAGTAAATATGAATAGGTAGAACCTGCATAAACAGAAACTCAGTAGAGTCCTCAGTACTAAGAGTGCTGTCTAGCGCAGACTCTGGCTGGATGGGCCCGTGGTTAAGTGTACAGACTCCGGGGTCACATTCTGAGTTTGAATATGGTTTTGCCTGTCATTCCTGGTGAGTCCAGGTGGAGGTAATTTACCTTCTTTGTGCTTCCGTTTCTTCAGCTGAACCCACCTCGTAGGGTTGTCGTGAGGATTAAACGTGATCACCCGTGTAAAGCGCAGCACACAGCCAGCGCTCAGCGGTGTTAGTTACAGTTGAGGAAACAGCCTGGGCCGAGGATCAGGACATCCGGGTCCTTGCCCTGCTCTGCTCTGAGTTCATCGCAGTGTGAGCTTGGAAGAGTCCCTTCCCTGCTCTGAGCCTCCATTTCCTTTTGTGTGTGAACAAGCTGCTATCCAAAGGCTCTCCCTGCTCTGTTGTCCTGAGCCAGCATAGAATCAGAGATAGTGTCACTAAGGTGACTTGGATCTGGGATGAGAACTTTCCTGTTCAGTCCACGTTTCCAGGCACCGGAGCTCCTAGATGTGGACTCTGAAGGGGGTGCATCTCCTTGCATCTGCTCAGGAAGTCACTTCTTTAGGTCTTTCCCTCCCCAGTGGCTTTGAGGTGGGAATCAGGAGCAGGCGGGAGAAGGAGAGGAGCCTGGCTGGGTGTTGGTGGCTGGGGCTGACTCTCCGCAGGTACCCTCTTGGTTTCTCAGGAAGCACTTCTCTTTGGTGTATAAACGCGTGCTCTGCGGCCACTGTCTGAGTTCAGGTCCTGGTACTAGCGCTTGCTCAGTGGGCTTGGGCTGGTCATGTAGCCTCTTTGAGCCACACGTGTCCAATCTGTAAAAACGGGGTAATCAAGATGCCCACCCCAGAGGCTGTGATGAGGACCCAGTGAGGTGAGCTGCACCCACTGAATGACAGCTGCTCTGTTGCTTAAAACCCTTTTCTCTGCTTCACACTAACGGGGCAGGGAGGCTCCCCTCTCCTAAGAATGCTGTTTGTTCCCCACTGGTCTCCTGACTGACCTGGGCATAGGCAGGAAGGAGAAATGCGTTCTTAAGAGCCTTTGCAAGAGTTAATTTGCTTTGCCGGCCAGGTCCCTTTGCCGAACCAGCAAGTCCTGTCTACCCGGCTGTTGGAGGTGGGTTGGTTCCTTGTTCTGTGTTTACCTGGCAAGTATCTCTGAGTATTTACCCACCCAAACTTCCTTATAGACAGTAGGCATTTATTGAGTGCCGATCTTCTCCACTCTGTGTGCTGTCCTAGGGCCTTCTTTGTGTGCTGACGAAAGGTTAAGGCATGGTGGAACCAACTTTGTGAAGACCAAGAAAACTGCCAGGGCACACGGTCAGAACTGCACGGAGGCGTGTGGAACTCGACTGAAAGGAGCAGAGTGTCTTTGATCAAAATGGAGGGTTCTGTTGAGAAAGCAAATGGGAGCCGTGACGTAGAGGTGGCCCCTGGAGACCCATTCCGGTGGAGCCGCCCTTCCCTCCCAGCGCCTGCCTCCACGGTGCCCCCTTTCCTCCACCACCCCTGCCACAGGACACCCCCTGCCTACGTCGTGGTGCACTCTGACAGGGCCACCGGGCTGAGGGCAGGTCCAGCCTTTATGGCTCCGTGCTTCCCCCCTCATCATTTCCTCACCCTGGGCAGCTCTCCAGCACCCCCTGTTCTCCCCAGCTCATCACCACGGATCCAGAAACCAAGGGGAGTGGAAGCAGCTCTAGAAAAATCCCAGCTCCACTCCTGTCGTTTCTGTTACCCCTTAGATCAGCAGGCCCCCAAATTTCTCATGGGACATGATGTGGAAAGGGGGTTCTGTGGGCACACATTGTGGGAAGGGGGCTCCTCATTAATTCATTAATTTAGAATCAAAGCCCTTTCCCCAAATAAATAAGGGTTCTGAGTAGAAGAAGTATGGGAAACACTGTAAAATAGCTAGACAAGTGTATTTACTCTAAGGGAGAGTCTGGCAATGCAGCATTTTACCCAAACCAGTTTGCTGGTGGGACCCTTTTTTGTGTGTTTAACCCAGTTGGATGCCCAGGGAGGGTCATACTCAGTTGAGTTCCTTTCAGACAGACTCAGAAAGCCTTTGTGATGTGTGGGGTGGGAGGGAGGAGAAGTTGTGAGGCTGCCTGGTTGCATTGTACCCCTAGATGGAAGGAGGACAGACAGCAGCGTGGGCAGGGCTGGAGGAAGCCAGGGAGTCCACAGAGAGAAGGCAGCCACTGGCGCTGACCTAGCCTGAGGGGCCCTGGGCACAGTAATATTGCCACAGGATGGAAGGCTAGCATCTTCCAGATTACTACTGAAGTTGGCACCGTTTGCACAGATTAATCCAAAATGGCAGTTTTCTTTTTCTTTTTTTTTAATGCTTAAAGAATGCTTTCTCTACTTTATTTTTAAAATTTTATTAATTTTTGGCCGCGTTGGGTCTTTGTTGCTGTGCACAGGCTTTCTCTAGTTGCAGCAAGGGGGGGCTACTCTTTGCTGAGGGGTGTGGGCTTCTCATTGTGGTGGTTTTTCTTGTTGCGGAGCATGGGCTCTAGGTGCGTGGGCTTCAGTAGTTGTGGCATGCGAGCTCAGTAGTTGTGGCTCGCGGGCTCTAGAGCGCAGGCTCAGTAGTTGTGGCGCCTGGGCTTAGTTGCTCCGTGGCATGTGGGATCTTCCTGGACCAAGGATTGACAAAATGGCAGTTCTCTAAATGGCCACTAGATGGGGCTGGCTCGCCAGGAGGGCTGCAAAACGAGATGCACCTTTCTCCTCCGGCAGGAATTTCCCCTTTTCCTCACTTGAAAATTGTAGAGCTCCATGCAGATTTTACAATCAGTGTAGGTAAGCTTTTTTAAAATTTTTTATTGGAGTATAGTTGCTTTACAATATTGCATTAGTTTATACTGTACCGCAAAGTGAATCAGCTGTACATATACATATATCCCCTCTTTTTTGGATTTCCTTCTCATTTAGGTCACCACAGAGCACTGAGTAGAGTTCCCTGGGCTATACAGTAGTGTAGGTAAGCTTTTGCAAAGTGTTTTTTTTTTGCATTTGGCCCCTCCTTGCCCCTATGCGCTCTGCACCTCTCCTGAGTGGGCTCATCCATCTCTTTATGCCCTTGGGGACTTTTTCATCATGAGCCGTGCTCTCACAAATAGAGCATTTTTACAGACGAAAACTTAGCATAGCGTTTTCCCTCTTAAAATAGAAAACACTCTTCATCTGCCAGATAGAGTGAGAAGGGTGGGAACATTAGACTTTGTTCACGAAATATATTAAAAACAAATGGTTTTCAGTTCCATCTTAGGGCTGGTTAACAGTATGAGAGATACGTACACAGGAGAGAGTGACATAGAAAACTGTGGAAGGGAAGAGAGAGACGAGGAAGACATAAAGCTGAGGGGGGAAGGCAGTGGTGGCTTAGCACCTTGGAGGGGAATGGCGCCTGGGCCATCCTGAGAGGTGTCTCTTAGACCGAGGGGGTTGCCTTCTGCCTTTGAACTGTTCACTGGCTGGTTGGTCACTCTGTATGAACCACCAGCAGCTCTAACCCCTACATTATTAGAGGATTAACATATGAGGAAAGTGATTCTCTCAGTGAGACCAGTGATTGGAGTAGCTCATCACCTGCTGGGAAGATGGACGGAAGCTCAGGCAGTAGTGGGTTGATTTAAAGAACCTGCTAGCAGAATTACCTTCTCATATTGTTCCTTACCACACCCGAGCCCTTTGGATTTTCATGCTGGTAACCTTGCTACTTGCTACTCAGAGTATGATTCACGGAGCAGTAACAGCAGTGTTACCCAGGAACTTACAAGAAATGCAGACTCTCAGGCCCCACTCTAGACCAACAGAATCAGAATTTGCATTTCATTTGGGCAAGATCCATGGCAGGTTCGTGTGCCCGTAATAAAGTGTGAGAAGCACTGACCTAGCTAATCAAGTCTTCCAAACTTACTTCTGAGACTCAGCCAGCATTTTAAGATAGATGGAACTTAGATATTGGGAAACGTTCCAAGACATTGATTCGCCCTACTTCTGATTTTCAACTTCAATTAAAAAAAAAATAGTAATGAAAACAGTAATAGTAATGTAAAATAGTAATTTTACAGCAAATTGAGATTTTACTCTTAAAACTTGTGGTCCACTGATTCCTTCAGCAAGCATTTGCTGACATTTGCCAATTTCCTGAGTGTTATTGATGAATCCCAGATAAGGATGGTGAAGGGCCCTAGAGAGGTAACCTCAAACACTGATGTTGTGTCCAAAAAAGTGACTGAGGTTCGTTTTTTCTGTGGGCAGCATAGTTTGAGGTCTGAGAGGGCTTGGGTTTGATGGGCCCTGTCAGCTGTGGATCAGTGTGTCAGGGCTAGGCCATCAAACACTCCATTTTTTCTATTTTTGGCAAGGATTGAAATGGCCTCTTTTCCCGGCTGTTGGGTCCTGAGGAAAGGATAAGGCCTTTGAGGGACATTCACTTGCTCAGTGCCTGCTTTTCTGGGTCAAGATTAGGTCATGACCCTTTTTTGTTTGTTTACTGGGGCTCCAGGCCCCTGGGGAAGGAAGGTCTGGCCAGGGTTCCGATTCTTTTCCAGTTTCTCATATCCAGTGTGTACCAGCACGCAATGTTTGTTGGACAAATGGATGGGTGGATATGAATGACATAATGTTTGAATTTGAATGACATGACTGATAACAAATCTGTGTCTGCTTTCAAGTTGTTGAGAGAGTCCCTCTTGCTGGGCAAGAGGGGTTTTTCTCTTCATATGTGGCTCCTCGCCTGTCTTGAGGACAGTGATTTTGAACAATTGTGAAAAGGAGCTCCCTCTTGGATTTTTGTAGATGGCAGTTGAGTTTCTGCATGAACTGAACGTTCCATTTTTCAAAGTTGGATCTGGGGACACTAACAACTTCCCTTATCTGGAAAAGACAGCCAAAAAAGGTGAGTGTTTAATTTTTGTCATACAATCTGAGTCCAGACCTTCATATTTTTACCCCACTAGTAATAACCCACTAAAGGAGTCTCCTGAAGACAGATTTTCCAGTCAGCATATACTCCCACTTTTTCATGTGCTGACTTGAAAGAAATGAAAACTAAGACAGTTTCTTTAAGAATTTTTAAATTAAAATTATTTTTAATTTCTAAGAAAATATTTATATAAAATTAAGGATACGACAGTATGTGTAAAACTTCTTAGAGGAAGCTCTGACTTTGAGAAGTATTCTGTAGGTATAATATCCAACCTCCACACATCACAGTTTGTAAAGTGGTTTTACAACATGAGTGATCTCACTTGATCCTCATGACAATCCTGGGACTGAAGCAGGTCATATGATGATGATGCTTTCTACTTACTTCACTGACAAGGCATCTGAGACCACACAGCTAGGACGCTGGCCGCCCCGGGCCTCACACTCTTGAGTCTGGGGCAGTGCTCACCCTACCACACTGTGCAACCTCTTAATCCAATGAGATGCTCATCTTTATCTAAAGAGTGTGAAATTCCTCTTAATTGGGTTCACTTTGCTGAACGATAATGTTATGGGGGTGAGGGGAGTCTACGTTTCCCGTGGTTGAGGACAGGAACCCACCAGGCTCACCTCTGTTCCCCCACTGTGGCTGGCACAGTGCTTAAGAGATGTTTGTGGGGTTCAGTAGAGTGATGAAACCAACAGCAGGGGTGTGCTTAAGGGAGAGTCAGAACCCCTAAAAAAGAAAGTGATGATGGTGTTGGTGTTGGGTCCCCCAGGCCGCCCAATGGTCATCTCCAGTGGGATGCAGTCCATGGACACCATGAAGCAAGTCTATCAGATTGTGAAGCCCCTCAACCCCAACTTCTGCTTCCTCCAGTGCACCAGTGCGTACCCGCTCCAGCCCGAAGACGTCAACCTGTGCGTCATCTCGGTGAGTCCGAGGGAGGGCCCTTGTCTGATTGGGCCGTTTGCTGTGGGGAAGATGCAGCCCAAATTCTAACCAGTCTTGACATGCTTCGTGATTCGAACATCCTTTGACAGTCTTGCTGTTGCAGAATCAAATTAGAATCAACTATGCAGTTAAGGAGTCAGATACATTCTAAAGATTATAAATTATGTTAAAACCAACCTTAATTTCTCTCATTATAAAATTTAAGGGGGAGTCTTCATAATTGTCCATATACATTTTCTTTACCTGTGTGTATTGGCCATCAGCGGTCCCTCTTCTGTGAATCGCTGGCTTTCTTAGTGAGTTGTGGGTTTGTTTTTGTAAAATATACATATGATTTACCATCTTAACCATTTTTTGGTGTCCAGTTCAGTGGCATTAAGTACTTTCACATTGTTGTGCTACCATCGCCACCATCCATCTCCAGGACTTTTTCATCATCTCAGAGTCAAACTCTAAACCCATTAAACACTAACTGCCCATTTCCCCCTCCCCGAGCCCCTGGCAGCCATCATTCTGTTCTGTCTCTATGAATTTGACTACTCTAGGTATCTCAAATAAATGGAATCATACAGTACTTGCCCTTCTGTGTCTGTCTGCTTTCACTTAGCATAATGTCTTCAGGGTTCATCCATGTTGTAGCATCTGTTAGCATTTCATTCCTTTTTAAGGCTGAATAATATTCCATTGTATGTATGTACCACATTTTGTTTATCCAGTCATCCGTTGATGGACATTTGGCATGGTTCCACATTTTGGCTATTGTGAATAATGCTGATATGAACATTGGTGTACAAATACACCGTTTTTCTCCATATTGACAAACAAAATACCCATTTTGTTTTTCAGTGGGGGAGGGGGAAATGGGCAGTAAGTGTTAATGAGTATAGAGTTTGACTCTGAGATGATGAAAAAGTCCTGGAGATGGATGGTGGTGATGGTAGCACAACAAAACCATTTTGGGATGGTTCCACATTTTGGCTATTGTGAATAATGCAGATATGAACACTGGTGTACAGAAATCCGTTTTTCTTCATATTGAGTTGTAGGAGACCTTCTTGAAACTTCTGGCTTTTCCTGCTCTCTGTTATTTACCAGTGCTCTGATTCTGAGTATCCTTGAGGGTCAGAGTTGTTACAGTGACAGCTTTGAGAGAGCTTTCTCTCTCCCAGCATTTTGTCTGTTCCACTTCAGTCGGTTTACAGGTGACGAGGTCCAGTCCTTACTTGCCTGAGATCTCACAGCAGCCTGGTGGCAAAGCTGGACTAGAATTCTTTGTCTCTTATTGTCTCGGGCCATCTCTATCAATTCCTCCTGGTAGCTCCCGAAACATAATTAATTGGAAATATATAGGTGTGTAATTATCGTACAAAAAACATTATAGTAAGAGTAGTGGAATTCTAAATATATACACACACACAATCCTGATACTGCAATTAACCAGTTTTCCTTTTATATTTTTCTTTCATTACCGTATATGACATTCTGGGTTTTTTTTTCCCCCCATGATTATACAAGCTCTTATTTTTCTATAGAGTCTTCATATTTAACTTAAAAAAATATTAACCTTTTTTGAAATGACACTACTCTCTTTTTAACTAAAGTTTCTGTCCCTCCCAGTTTTGTAGTCTTTTCTCCATTTCTAGCTCATCTCTAAATCATGTTATTTTTTAAATTTAAACATGGTTTAAAAAAAAAACTCAGCCCTGAAATATATAACATAGAAAGTGAACATCCTCTGTAATCCCATCCCACAGAGATTACCATAATTAACGATTTAGTGTGTCTGACACCAAATATTTTCCTCAGTTTTCTTCCTTTGTGAAGTGTGGTCCCCATATCCCTTCCGTCCCCATATCCCTTCCATCCCCACCCGAGGTATGCTCACATCCTCTCTCTTTAGAGCAGGGCACCGTCAGAGTTAAATTGCCAGCCCACCCCCCCAGGCCCAGCCTACCCGTCACAGCAGGGTGAGTCCTCTGACCTAGCAACCTGCACTTCTTTGTCCATCACACACCCTTAAGCCTGGTTTTCAAGGCCTTTGCCACTCAGCCATCCTTATCTTCTATTAATTCCCATCTGGGTCTTTCTGCTGAACTTAAGCTTTCTGGTCACCCTCACTGACAAGGCTCACTCCACTTAGAATGTCTTTCGTCACATCCAGTGAATTATAGATAACCAATTAATTAATTATTTAGCATTCCTACCAAAGGATTGTTTTGAGATTGGGCTGTATGTATTATTGATGGTGATATTTGTGCATATAGCATACTTGCTTTCAGCAGCTCAGGCTAATTAAATGTGACAGATGCTTTTTGAATGGGTTTAGGCATTCGGTTGTAGTTGTTATTATTCTTCGTGGTTTGCGCAGTGTGAAACATTCTTCAGATGTGTTCCTGGTAACAGCAGCCATTATTTTTGAGCATTTACAGTGTGCTGAGTGCCCTCCACACGTTCATAGCAGCTCCCACCAGGTACTGCTATCCCTGGGAAGGAGAGACTCAGAGAACCTTGGAGGCTTCCTGGAGCTTACTGGGCCTCAAACTTAGATCTGCCTGACTCTGGAATGTATGCGGAAAGTACCACACTATTTAACTTTTCTTTCCTCCCTTTTTCTATTTTAAAGGAATATCAGAAGCTCTTTCCTGACATTCCCATAGGGTATTCTGGGCATGAAACAGGTATAGTGATATCCGTGGCCGCAGTGGCTCTGGGGGCCAAGGTCTTGGAGCGTCACATAACTTTGGACAAGACCTGGAAGGGGAGTGACCACTCGGCCTCGCTGGAGCCTGGAGAGCTGGCCGAGCTGGTGCGGTCTGTGCGCCTCGTGGAGAGGGCCCTGGGCTCCCCGACCAAGCAGCTGCTGCCCTGTGAGATGGCCTGCAATGAGAAGGTGGGTTCTTCTGTCCTGCTGGGCGCCACTGTTGAGAGGGGCCGCATGCGCTTACCTGAGAGGTAGTTGGTACCAGCCCTACCTGAGCCCAGGCCAGTGGACTGATGCAGGGATGTCGCTCGGAGCCTATGAGTTTTTTGGGGGTTCATATTAGCAGTGGGAGGAACTTGTTATTTAAGGAACTTTAGCTGTTTCTCTGGTTCCCTGGCATCATATTACAGTTTTCCATTAAGTCTCTGAAGCCTCTGGCCCCAGCGCTCTAGACCCCGGGTAAAGGGGGGTGGTATCTGGGGCCTTGTGAGGCACGTGGGTAGGTCAAGTGTGGGGTCCCGGGGAGTAGGTAATCCTTGAGGGACATCCAGGCAGAGGGGTCCCGTGAGGCAGTGGGAGGAGGTTCTGTGATATGTCAAGGCGTCCCTAAGCGTGGGAGGCACTGGATGGATGGGGGTGGGCTTGTCACGGGGTTGGTGGGGGATGACACAAACGTTCCCTCAGGAGCAGTTTGAGCTGTGCAGCGTTAACCTTCAGACAGAGGGGACGGGGAGGCCCACGAACCCTGCCTGGCACACTGACTATCTGGGCTTCCCGGAAGCCATGGCCTATACCTGGCTCGGCCTCTGAGTCTAGAGCCAGGCGTCCCGGGGCCGCCAGGGAAGCAGACACTCCTCAAACGCTGCGGGCTGTCTGGGCTGAAACAAAGATCTAACACCAGGCCCGCTAGAGGAGTGCTGTCTTTTATCCCAGTGGGGCCTACTTGCTGCCCTCAAATTAAAGATGCATATACACCAGGAAATTAAAATAACAGTAAAAAGAAACAAACTACCTTATACAAGAAAAGGGGAGAGAATTGGCCCAGAAACTGGAATGAGTTATAGCAGTTGAGCACCTAATTTGGTTCTGAGCCTCCTGGCTCCCTGGGCAAACAGTGAGGTACCAGAGGATGCAGAATCTGATAATCATCCGCCAACAGACCTTTTGTCCTGGCATAAATTCCAGAATTGATTCCTTGGCCCTTACCTGGAAGATGCAGAGTATTAGACTAGATACTTTGTTGAAAAGCATCTATGGACAAGACCTAGAAACACTGGTCATGAGCTTCAGGTCTCCTTTGTTCCCCTCACCTGCCCAGCCTATCTGCCTCTTCCTAAGAGGCCCCCTTCCATACTCAGCATCTGTGCGCCCTCTGTATTGCTATTGTACTGAGCAAGGAGGACACAAGGTTTGTGTCCCTCGAGCAGTGGGCCAGGAGTCAGGAACCCCAGGTTCTCATCTTGGCTCCTCGCAACCTTGGCCAGCTTACCCGCCCTCCGTGGACCTCTGTTTCCCCATGTTTAAAATGTGATACTGAACTGGACGATGACAAAAGCAATCATAATTTTTATTTACTGAGAGCAGTCTATGTTCCAGGTAGGTTACATACATTATTATCACTAATCCTTGTAGTCATCTGACAGGGTAGAGACACTGTTATTTCCCATTTTACAGAGAAACTCAGCCACAGCTTGTACCCAGCTGCCTGGGATTCGGATCTGGCTCTCTTTGGCTACATAACCTGAGTCCTTTATTATAAAGGCCCCTCCTCTGAATCTCTGAGTCCACCCCACACTGGCCGAGTCCCTGCTGTGTGTGAGATACTGTTCTAGGCACCGAAGGGGGAAAACAGAGTCCCTGCTATCCAAGTACCTTGTGCGAGAAAACTGATCAGGGACCTTGGGGATAAAGCAACGTGCGCTAATTATTTCTGTGAGGCTGGCACTGAGTCTTAATTTTATCCACAGCTGGGCAAGTCTGTGGTGGCCAAAGTGAAAATTCCGGAAGGCACCATTCTAACACTGGACATGCTCACTGTGAAGGTGGGTGAGCCCAAAGGCTACCCTCCTGAAGACATCTTCAATCTGGTGGGCAAGAAGGTCCTGGTCACTGTGGAAGAAGACGACACCATCATGGAGGAATCGGTAGAAAATCATGGCAAAAAAATCAAGTCTTAAAATAAAGTGCCATTCTCTGAATTCTGGATTGCCTTGCTGGTGCCGTCAGGTGCATTTGGGTGAGGTGGGGCAGGAGTGGTGGTCTCCGGGGATCTGGCTTTCATCCACTCCCCACCCAGACAGCAGACATTTAGGGGCCAGGCACTGGGTCAAGCCCGTTGGAGGGATACAGAGAGCAAATATGGGCGGCCTCTGCCTCGGGCTGGCTGGCCCAGAAGGGGCGGTGGGCTCAGAAGCATCTCATCACTGCCCAGTGGCAGTGAGGGTGCAGAGGAGTGCTGGCTGTATGGGCCCTCTCCTTTCAGCCTTCCTTCTTCCTGCCTGCAAAACCAACCCTAATGACCCCAAATATGTCTTCCTTCCATCTCTCTCTCCTTAACCCCTGCCCGCCCTGGGGTTGAGTCTAGTTAGCTGTATAGCCATCACTAGGCATTAGAGAAGGGGTTGGCCAAAGTGTTTTGCAGGCACAGGATGCCAAAGCACTCATAGCTCTGAGCAAAGAGAGGGAAATGGCATTTATTCCTTCTTTAAACAAATACGGAGGGCCTACTATGTGCCAGGCCCTGCTTTGAGGCCTGAGGATACAGCAGTGAATCCCTTCCTTATGGGACTTCCGTTCAGATGGGGACAGATGCTCCATAAACCAGGAGCACAGTAAAGTAAACCACAGTACGTCAGAAGGTGACACGTGCAGTGGGGCACGTGAGGGAGCTGGGGAGTGTGGGGCTTGGTGTATATGCAGCTTGTGGTGACTTGTAAGTATGCTGGCGATGCTGAAATCAGCCCTTCCATGATCCATCGTGAATTTACAAACCCAGCTAACAAAAGATCCTCACTGTTGGACTTCCTTGACCTGCAGCATGAACCCTTCACAGAGATTCCATATCATATTCCTCTTTGTTCTTTTGAACCAATACTGAGATTAATGATTATTTTCAAATGTACTTTCAAATTCTTAATCTTTGTTCATATTTATTTGACCTGGTTACTTTAATTCCTCTTGATTCAAAGTGTATCTTGGAGTTTCTTTTTGAATGCGTAAATTGCCCTTTGAAGTTTCTTTACTTGTGAGGATAGGGCCTCCCTCTCCTGGGGATCCCAAAACAGTTTCTGGAAGGAGACTCGCATTTATATGTGGGGGTGGGGTGGGGTGGGAATCCGGGGTCATACTCACGAGAATCCATAAAATTGACGTGCTAGGAGCTGGAGTGTGACAGCATCCATTTCTGGCTGCTGTTTACTCCCTTTCACTTCTCCCTATAAACAGTCATGAGCAGACCATCAAAATTTCTGATTCCATAGCCTTTTTTTTTTCTACAAGAGCAGAGATGACATTAAATATCTGAGACCTCCTAACAAGAAGAGACTTAGTATGGTAGTAGACGGATGTGTTCCAGGGCCTGGGAAGAGGAGGTGGGTCTGAAAGGAAAGGAGGGAAGAGCCTAGCCGGGGCTCTGGCTGAGAACGTACGGCAGGCGGTTTCTAGCAGGGAACCCATCAGTTGCTTCCAGGTCCTGTCAGACTGGAATGTGAGAAGGGCCCAGGCTGCTCTGTAGACCTCAGCTGGATTCCCCCAGAGGGCAGAAGCCAGTGAGGCTCACACCTGGAAGAGCCACTGAGGGCACAGGGCCTAACTCTGCCTTTTGGGTAGAGGATTGGGTAATGTGTTGGAGAGAACTGTGAAGAAGGGCCATCGTCTAGAACCCGCTTCCCATCAGTGCACATACAGAAAATCATAGCCTGTGAATGACGTGTGTAGGTGAAGTATGGGGCTGCCTGCAGCCAGGAGCAGCTGGCCACCTCATGCTGTGCCAGGCCCTGAGAGCAGGAGGATGGATCTCTGGGCACAGCTCTGGCCTATTCGTACGTCCCTGAGCACCTGCCAGGGAGGAGATCCAGTGCTGGGCCCACAGTGAGGCAGCAGACGGTCCCTGTCGGAGAATTCACAGCCTATTGGGTGCAGGTACCTCCACAAATAGTGCCCTGCATGTGTGAATTGCTGAAATGTTTTCCAAGAGTCATGAGAGCTATGGGAGTGGGGATGGGAGAGGAGGCGTTGGCCAGGGAAGCTCTCCTGGAGGAGGTGGCACTTTAGTTCAACCGTGCATGTTGAGAAGTGACTGAGGGAGGAATTGTGGGATCTGGGGCATGGGAAGTACCCTGTATGTCCAGATGAAAGTTGGGCAGGGAATGGCCACATGGAGAGGAAGGAAGGGATTTGGAAGGTTGTCAGGAAGGAAGCAAGGGCTTAAAAGCCTGCTGACTTTGGACTGTGTTCAATAGGCAATGGGAAGCCATGGAAGGCTTCAGAGCAGGACACGGCGGACGCAACCTTGGGCCTCCCCCCCGCTTATGCTTACCGTCCCACCTCGTATGCAGCTTGGCTTCTTGGGCAGCCTGTCCTCTCCTCATGGTATGGACGCCTGCCCACCATGCCCTGGCTGCGCTGGGCCACCTCTGTGTGCCCTCTGCTAGGCTGTGTCTCCACCAGGCTATCATCACTGTCCCCTTCTCCCTGGCAAAGACGAACTGCAGAAACAGAAGATATCATGCAGTAGACAAGAAAGGGTCCCTGAAATCTCTAAAAATTAGTAAGTGACCACAAATGGCTTCAATGTTGATCAAAAGTTGCCCAAAGTTACATAATATTATCTTGGATAGGAACAGCTGGGAGGCAGAATTTGTTGCCACATAAGTAAGAAGTTCTAACAGGAATTACCTTCAGAAATAGTGAACTCCCCCCATTACTAGAGATATTCCATCAAGGACCAGCTGACTAGAGCAAGAAAGTTGTGGAGGGGGTGGGAAATGAGCAAGGCCCCGTCCAGGCCTGGGTGTCGTGTACTTGAAGCAA
The DNA here is from genome assembly GCF_965194805.1 of Balaenoptera borealis. NCBI lineage: Eukaryota > Metazoa > Chordata > Mammalia > Artiodactyla > Balaenopteridae > Balaenoptera > Balaenoptera borealis. The sequence continues at coordinate 89,035,479 of NC_138865.1, forward strand.
CACAAACTTCCAATGAAGAACACGGTTAAAAGGGACGGTATTCATATTTTATTAAAACCACATCTGCAAGCAATTTGCTCTTATCAATAAGGAAATTTCTATAAATTCAAGTCTGAAAGAGAATAAGTGATCAGTACCATTACAGACATGGACCCCAAGGAAGCTCAGTCCTGTGCTGAATATTCACGGAGGCTCCTGCTACTGCCAGATGGCAGCTAGGAGTATCGGCTGTCTCAGCACCGTGTCAGGCACAACAGGAACTCCACTGGGGATGCTGATAGGTCCTGGCATGGTACAGTACTGTACAGTTTTTAAGGCAAGTTCATATCCTCTGGGCTCATTTGAGCCTCACAGCACTTGCAGGTAGGGTCATTAACCCCATTTTACAGATGATGCTCCAAGGAGTACAGTGACTAGCTTGAGGTCACAATTGATTGTGGACCAAAACTGCAGTTTTTGTCCTTTATAGTCCAGCTCTGACTCTGCTACATGAATCCCAAACTCTCAAATCTCCCTCTGGGTGTAAGACCTCATCTCAGAGCCCATGGAAGGTAATCCAAAGGTAGACTTAAGTCCCACAGAGTAACCGGGCAAAAGCAAAGCATCACAGGCCTAATAAGAGAGGGGCCATCTCCAAAGAAGATATACAGATTGCCAACAAACACATGAAAGAATGTTCAACATCGTTAATCATTAGAGAAATGCAAATCAAAACTACAATGAGATATCATCTCACACCGGTCAGAATGGCCATCATCAAAAAATCTAGAAACAATAAATGCTGGAGAGGGTGTGGAGAAAAGGGAACACTCTTGCACTGTTGGTGGGAATGCAAATTGATACAGCCATTATGGAGAACAGTATGGAGGTTCCTTAAAAAACTACAAATAGAATTACCATACGACCCAGCAATCCCACTACTGGGCATATACCCTGAGAAAACCATAATTCAAAGAGTCATGTACCAAAATGTTCACTGCAGCTCTATTTACAATAGCCAGGACATGGAAGCAACCTAAGTGTCCATCAACAGATGAATGGATAAAGAAGATGTGGTACATATATACAATGGAATATTACTCAGCCATAAAAAGAAACGAAATTGAGTTATTTGTAGTGAGGTGGATGGACCTAGAGTCTGTCATACAGAGTGAAGTAAGTCAGAAAGAGGAAAACAAATACCGTATGCTAACACATATATATGGAATCTAAGGAAAAAAAAAAAAAGGTCATGAAGAACCTAGGGGTAAGACGGGAATAAAGACAGACCTATTAGAGAATGGACTTGAGGATATGGGGAGGGGGAAGGGTAAGCTGGGACGAAGTGAGAGAGTGGCATGGACATATATACACTACCAAACGTAAAAGAGATAGCTAGTGGGAAGCAGCCGCATAGCACAGGGAGATCAGCTCTGCCTTGTGACCACCTAGGGGGGTGGGATAGGGAGGGTCGAGGGAGGGAGATGCAAGAGGGAAGAGATATGGGAACATATGTATATGTATAACTGATTCACTTTGTTATAAAGCAGAAACTAACACACCATTGTAAAGCAATTATACTCCAATAAAGATGTTAAAAAAAAAAGAGAGGGGCCAGAGCGAGTAGGCACTGGCTAGAGACCGGCTGCATTCACCTGGACATGGTGGATGAGTACAGACCCCAGTTCCACCATTAGCTGTGTGACCTTGGGCAAGATACTCATTCTGTGTCTCAATTTTGCCATGTGTACAATTGGGATAACTTTCTACTTCCTAGGGGTGATGTAAAGATCAAATGAGTTAATAGCTGTAAAGCATTAGAACAGTACCTGACAAAATAGCAAGTATTTTTACTTGGACCCTGCGGCCGTGGGTCTGGGAATAAATCTTGGTTTGCAGGGATGAACAGAGATATGGGGTCAAGTGCATGCATCTTCCTCTGTCAGGAATGCCCTCTGCCTGTCAGAATTCAGCTCTGGGCCATCCCCAGTAGAATTAATTTCCCTCTTCTCAGCATTCCTGGAGCATAGTGCTGAAGACATCTATCCAAGCTAGAGTTTTAAATGATTTGGTTAGGACTAAAGCCACTTTTGAGGTTCCTTCTGCCTTGTATTCTACTTACATTACATTGCCCCATATGAAAGTACCGTTTTTAGGTTAAAAAAAACTATTGATAATTGGCAGTTTTATATGGTTCAAACCAATTAACGCACTGAGAGTCTGTTTAAACCCTGAGGGAGATTCAGCTTTGCGTTTTCCTCACCCTACCACTGCCTTCCTGCCAAGCACCTAAGAAGATACTTTTACATAGTACCACTTCAAAACCATATAAGGAATTTGACAGACAGGATGCTGAACCTTCAGAACTGAGGCACAGACCCTGGAAAGAGGCCTTTCCCTCCCTACTAGAGGGGCTGATCTCCCTGGGAGGCCCTGCTGATTTGGCTTTCTCTATTTCTGTCATTACCTTCTGGAAAGCAGGGGCTCTCTGGGTTTCCCTGGCAACATTTTGGATCTGAGGAGCATAGGGATGCCTGAGCTGCCCAAACCCCACTCATAGTTAGTTCCTCTCCTTTTGATTCCAAGACGGTTGGGAAAACTGCCTGTGGTTGCTTAGCAACAGTCACCTGCTGATTTCTTCCCAACATCCCCTAAGAAATGAATAAGCAGTAAAATCTTCCAGGTTGAAAGCTGGGCCTGAAGGGCTGGGCCAGGGGGCAAGTGAGACACATGCTTGAGGGCTGGGAGGTGGCCGAGCCCTTAATCACCGTGGGTGACTTTAGGCAACTTTCTTTCAGGACCTTATTCTCCCCAAATGTACAATGGGGTCAGGCTGAGTGATCTGTGAGACCCTCCCAGCTCAGCTGTTCTGATTCAATAGCAGCCAGCTAGTGGTCATTCACTCGCTGCCTTGGAGGGAAGGAACTTTCTGAACTTTTCAGGGTGGGTAAGGTGTAGGACATGGCTGCCCTTAGGAATCTTCCAATCTAATTGGAAAGACAGGTCCCAGACTGTGGATCTGATAGGGAGAGATTCTTGTAGCTTGGGGAGACTTCCTGGGGGCAGTTAAGCCTGGGGAAAACAGACAGGCAAAAAGAAGGGGCTTTCCTGTATAAATGTGTTTATATGGGAAATGGCAAAGGCAAGGGTATAGAGGTGGAACTATGTGACACACAGTTCTGATTGGAGGGTCTCTGAAAAGAGCAGTAGGAGCTAGATGAGGATATGTAGTTTGGGGCAGACTAGGAAAGCCTTGACTGCTAAGGTAAAGTGCTCCCACACCCCCCCCCCCCCATAGTCCTTGGGAACCTTTTGATAGTTCTAAGAGGTTAAGTGAGATTTCACACAGATTACTCTAGCTGTAGGGTGGAGGATGAGCATGGGAAAGGGTTCAGGCCAGGAGGTGTTAAGAAGCTCTTGCAGCTGCTCTTAAGGGAGTGACATGGACAAGCTGAAGGAGAGTGGAGAGGAGGAAGCAGATCCAAGGGACATTAAGGGACAGAAGAGTCTTAGCGACTCTTATTCATTCACATATTTACCGTGCGCCTACTATGTGCCAGGCGGTTCTGAGTGCTGTATGAGGGAGAATGTTCTGAGGCTGAGGATCATGTATTCTGACATGGTGAGAATGCTTAGGGCTCACCTGTGGGTGTGTCCTTTCAGGAACCTGGACTAAAAGCAGTGTAGTAGAAGGGCCCTGGTGGCGGTGGGGAGTTCGGATGAGAGAGCAGCAGCAGAGGACCTGTGTTTAGGGCCCGTTTGAAACTAGCCTACCTAGGAGAGGAACTGTTCAAAGCACAGGGCATGACTGGTAGGGGATTGGATGGGAATGCTTACAGAGGCGGCAGTAGACCAGCCAAGTCTGGATCGTCTGGATCGTCTGGATCGGGTGAGACCAGAGCCGCGGAGAGCCTAGGGCGGCCACTCAGGTGTCGGCCCCTAGGGCAGTCGGGAGATGCTGATGGCCCCTTCCCAGAGCCGCAGGGCCGGGTAGAGCAGCTCCTGGAAGGCGGCACGGAAGGTGTGCTGGTGGGTCATGCCGCCCGTCACGTCGTAAAAGGTGAAGACGCCGACCTCTTAGTCCAGGAAAACCCCGAGCCGGTCGGGGTCGTCGCGGGGCCGCAGACGGCTGCGCTGGCCGTCGTGGAAGGCCCAGTACTCGAGGTCATATAGTTCGAGGGACCAGGACTGGCGGTTGCAGCCCAAGCGGGCGGCGGCCGAGGCCCCGCGGCGCCGCAGGGAGCCGTAGGCCGCGCCCACCCACCAGCCGACGCCCGCCTCCTGCACGTCCACTTCCCAGTAGTGGCTGCCGGCGTCGAAGCAGTCGCGGCCCACCACCTGCCACAGCGCGTCGAAATGCAGCGCGGCCTTAAGCCCCAGCCCGCCGAGGTGGCCGCAACACACCTTCTGGCGGTCTGCCGAGAGGCGCAGGCGCGCGTGTAGCGCGTCTAGCTCCAGCGTGGGCGTGCGCGCGTCTGCGGAGGGCGGGGACACCTGGCCACGCCCTATGGGCGGGGCCAGTGCCGCTGCCCTGCCCCGCCCCCGGGAAACCGACCCTGCTTGGTACCCGCTGTCCCGCAAGGGATCAGGGTAGAATGCAGGGAAACACGGAAATCACAAGTGGGGCGGTGGCTGGGGAGCACGGGCAGGAGAGAACATTTTAGTGCACACCCGTTGTACGGTTTGAATTTTGTACCATGGAATTTGTTGCCAATTTCTAAAAATTTAATAAAAAATAATCCTATCACTGTTAACACTTGGGTGTATATGCTTCCAATTTTTTTCTTTACTTGCCCCTTTATAGTTTTTTTCTTAACGTTGGTGTCATATTATGCAGGCTCTTGGGTAATCTGCTTTTTAAATTTATTGATGTATTTATGAACATTTTACCACATCAAATAATATTCTCTTATAAGAGCGTTTTAATGGCAACCTTAAGATTTTGATGTATAGATGAATTATAATTTAACCTATTCCCCTCCCCCTGCCTTAAAAAATACGCTTTTTAAAAAGGTTTTGGAAACACTAATATGAACACATCTTTATGTATCTGATTATTTATTTAGGATATATTCCTAGAAGAAGAATTGCTGGGTCAACGGGGATGATTGTGATTTTAAGGCCTTTGGTAAATATTGCCAAACTGTCCTCCAGAAAGGTGGTGGTGATTTAAACTTCCAATAACAGTTCTTGTTGCATTATACACATCTGTAGACATGAAGTTAGAGAAAAATCTAGGTCTTAGGGCATGTGGATGTTTAGCTTTAGTAGATACTGCCGGATAGTTTTCTCGGTAATATTTTGGAGTTTTCTGTAGAGAGGTTTTGTACATCTTTTGTTAGATTTATTCCTAGCTTTTTAAAAGTGTTACTGAAAATACTGTTTTCAAAATTTCATTTTCTAATTGTTTATTGCCAATACATAGAAATACAGTTGATTTTTGTATGCTGACATTACATCCAGCAGCTGTTCTAAATTCATTTGGTAACTATTTATAGATTATTTTGGATTTTCTGTAAATAATCATGTCATCTTTGAATAATGATCTTTTTTTCCCTTTTCCCATCCTTATAGCTTACATTTTTTTTTTTTTTTTTTGCCTCAAGGCACTCTCTAGGACATCTAGAACAATGTTGCATAGAAGTGTTTACACTGGGCATCCTTTTCTCCCATTCCTAGGTAAATACCCAACAGAAATGCATTCATAGGTGCATCAAAAGACATGTACAGGTATATTCAAAGCAACATTATTCATTATAGGCAAAAGCTGAAACAATCCAAAATGTCCATCAATAATATTAAGTGTGCTACATTCATACAATGGAATACTACACCACAGTGAAAATCAACAAACTACTGCTACACACAATCATATGGGTAAATCTCACAAATGTCACGTTGTTCTGTCGAAGCAAGACACAAAAGAGTAGTCTGAGTGATCTCATTATATAAAGGTCAAAGACAGGCAAAAGTAATCTTTACTGTTAGAAGTCAGGAGAGTAGTTACCCTTCGGGATAGTGAACTGGCATGAGGAAGGATTCTGAGGAGCTGGAAGTTTCCATTTCATGGTCTGAAGGAAGTTATTGAATGTGTTTACTTTTGAAAAATCATTGAGCTACAGCCCTTTGATTTGTACACTTTTCTTTATGTATTTTATATTTGTTAAAGTTTAGTTTAAAAAAATGCATGCCTAGTAATTCCATTTTGAGAAATTACTCCTAAAAAAAATACAAAAATTAGCTAAGGTATATTCAGTCACTTATTCATTAATTCAACAAAGAGGTACAAGAATGGATGTTTACTGCAGCACTGTTTATAGAAATGAAAATGTAAAGCAGCCTAAATGTCCAACAATACGATATGAGATTGATTTAAACATGGCATATTCAATGGAATACCATGTATCCTTTAAAAATAACCATAATATGTGTGTTTATTAAAATAGAAAATTGTTCAATCTATACTATTAAATTTTTAAAATTACAAAAGAAGGCAATTCCCTGGCAGTCCAGTGGTTAGGATTCCGCACTTCCACTGCTGGGGGCCGGGGTTCGATCCCTGACTGGGGAATTAAGATCCTGCAAGCCTCGTGGTGGAGCCATAAATAAATAAATAAATAAATAAATAAATAAATAAATAAAATTACAAAAGAATATCTGTAATATGATCCCATTTTTTAAAATCTGTAGACATATATACTTTTAAAATGTCTGAAAGAATATATGCCAAAAATTAACATCATTTAACTCTGGGCCAGGCAATTGTTTTCTTTTCGTATCTGTAATTTCTAATTCTCTACAAGAAGCACGCATTACCTGTATAATTTTTTAAGGGAACAAAGATGTTCATAATATATCAGTAAATGAAAACACAGATTACAAAACAGGATATAGAGTATGACACCATGTTTGTAAAAAATATATATATTAAATATTTATCACAGTATGTATATAGATATGCCAAAGAAAGTTAAAAGGGCAAATAATAGTAGTGATCTACTACTACGTGTCTGCTTGGGTATGTGAGCAGAAAAATTTCCGAAGCTCTTCAGTGATTTATGAGTGATTTTCTTTTAAAAAACTTTGCTTTTCTTTGTTTTCTAATTTTTCTACAGTGAACGTGTATTATTTCTGTGGTTTTTAAAAAACTGATAATAAGGGTTAAGAAAACCGAAGTCGGGCCTCTTAGGGAAAAAGCGGGGCCTCTACTTCAGTGACCCTCCCTCCCACCAGTACACCCCGCACCCTCTTCACCCTCTCTCCGCTCCTGGGGTCTTACGTTTTAAGAAGAGTGATCGCTCTGGTGAGGGGCTTGTTTTCAACAGGGAACCCGGCTGGGCGCTGGAGGAGCCCGAGAGCTGGCAGTTCTCGTCTGTAACGAATTGTGAGAAATGAGTGCCTGGTGTTCATGCAAGCAGCACAAAACATACTAAAAATATTACAGAACTGGAGATTCACATAATCTCTCCCCAAGAATTGCATGCAAATTTAAGTAGGAAATGCAAATTCACAGTAACAGGAAAACTTCAGGACAAGGCTCAGATCTATACAGAAACACACTTTCCAGGATCCAAAGCAAACTGAGCAATGACAGGCCAGTGTGAGTGAGGCCTGGACATGGGGAGGAGACAGCAGGCTCCAGGACCATCCTGAGAGTCAACCATGTATTCAGCAGTCAAGGAAGGGGGCAATTTCATGGCAGACATGCAAATTCTAGGATAAAGACCGAAAACAAGAAATTAAAGCTGAACCCTTAGGAAGGTCACGTTCAGGTCTCATCCAGGTAAGAGGGAGTTCAGGGGAAACCCAAGTCATGGTCCCTGTCTCCAACAGCTCAGTCAGGTAAATGAGGTGAGAAATGGGCTTGCTTGAGCTATACCGCTCAAGGCAGAGAGTGCTCCAGATCGAAGAGGAGACATGAAAGGGCTCCAGGGCCTGGAGGGGTCAGCGAAGGCTTCATGGAGGAGGAAGCACCTCAGCTGGCCCTTAAAGGATGGGGAGGATTTGGACACCCAGAAAAAGGATGGGAGGCTTTCCCAAGGATACAGCAGGAGCAAAGACATTAAGGACAGGTGCTAGGAGCGTCATGTAAAAAGTGAGGAGCCATGGAAGGTGTTTGAAGGAGTGTAGACATGAGCAGAAGAATCTCCAAAGCTCTCTCTGGTGGGGAGTGGATGGGGCAGGGTGAGTGTGGAGGCAGAGGCCCTGTTGGTAGGCTCAAGCCTGACCCGGGCCAGCAGGGATGGAAAAGGGGCTGGGTTCAGGATATACTGCAGTGGCACAAGTACCAACGCTTAACTCTAATGGGAGTGGAGAATGAAGAGTAGATTGGAGTCAAGAAGCAGAGGATTGGGGGTTGAGGTGTGTAAGATGCTGGATTCCATTTCAGCCTGTTGAGCCTGCAATGTCTGTGGAACTCACAGGTAGGGAGGTGAGGCGGGACACTGGAAGGGCAGTGGTGCTGCAAGACCCCCATCTCCTTGTGGCCTTCCTGGGAGTCAGTACCTCTCAGTATTACCTGTGATAGTAAGAATGATGGCCTTATCTGGTGGTGGATGAGGGGTGATGGCCTGGGAGGAAGCAGACTCCAGGGGATCAGAACACAGACCTTGGGACCAGAGTCTGTTTGAATTCTGCCTCTACCCCTACCAGCTGTGTGACCTAGGGCAAGTCAGTTAACCTCTCTGAACCTCAGCTTCCTCATCTGTAAAATGGGGGATAATGAAGATGTCTACCACACGGGGTAATGCTGATTGTTGCATTTTTTAGCAAAACCAACACAGAACACATGAAGCAAATAACCATTGGTAATCTTGACATCAACATGAGCTTCAATCATGGTCTGCCATTTTTTGACCATGGAGCACATTTTGTCATGGATAAGATCCATGCCACGAAAGTTGGGCAGTTTTTGCCCTGAACATCTTCAGGAATTAGCTTTAATTCTCTAAATGCAGCTTCATCATTCTGCAGGTCAGCAAGGCTCACTTCCAAAAGATAACCCTTGAGGCCATCAAATGCAGTTTTGGTTCCTAGAGTTCTCATGACTAGGGTTTTTCCAATATTTCTTATATGGAACGTAGCTGGTGCTTTCACATCGTACCAACCTTCCTTAGAAAACAGATCAACCGTTTTCTTCTTGGCTCCCTTTTAACTGCCTTTCGTCAGGCATTTGCTCTTGCAAACCACCATGGTGCTGCTCAGAGAGCCAAAAGGGCCATTCCCTCCAAGTCTAAATGCTCTTTTCCATCTCAGAATATGACAACTTCCTTCTAGTTGTTCCGGTCAAAATCTGTGGAGTCTCCTTGGTATCTCTTTCTCTCTTCTTCCCTTCCTGCGCCCACATCTACTCCTGTTGACTCCCCCCACCTGCCCTTTGCTGTTCCTTCAACATGCCAAACTTACTCTTACCTTGTGCCTCAGGACCTTTGCATTTGCTTTTCCCTCTGCCTAGAAGACATTTCCCCCAGATATAACAGCAGCAGCAACAATAATAGCTAACGCTCACATGGTGCTTATTATGCCTGAGCGCCATTCTGAGCACTTTACATGTAAGAACTCATTTAACCCTTACAACAACTCTATGAGACAGGAATATATTATCATCTCCATTTTATGGATATGGAAACAGAGGCATAGAAAAGTTAGGTGCCCTGCTCAAGATGGCAGGGTTAGGAAGTGGTGGGCCTGGGATAGGAACCTGGGCAGTCTGGCTCCGGAGTCCATGCATGTGACCACAATGATCTCCAGCCCCTCCTTCAGGTCAGCTCACACATCCCCTTCTCAAAGAGGCCTTTCCCACTTCCCATAGAAAATAGCTCTTCCTCCTGGTCACCCTCTATTCTCCTTACTCAGCTTTATTATTATTTTTTTTAATAAATTTATTTATTTATTTATTTGGCTGCGTTGGGTCTTCGTTGCTGCGCGCGGGCTTTTCTCTGGTTGCGGCAAGTGTCGTTGCAGTACACGGGCTTCTCAGTGCAGTGGCTTCTCTTGTTGTGGAGCACAGGCTGTAGGCACGTGGGCTTCAGTAGTTGTGGCACGTGGTCTCAGGAGTTGTGGCTCGCGGGCTCTACAGCGCAGGCTCAGTAGTTGTGGTGCATGGGCTTAGTTGCTCCGCGGCATGTGGGATCTTCCTGGACCAGGGCTCGAACCCATGTCCCCTGCATTGGCAGGCGGATTCTTAACCACTGTGCCACCAGGGAGTCCCTCAAAGCACTTCTTATCGCTGACATATATTCATTTGTTGTCCATCTTCCCCTTAAAAGACTGAGCACCACAAAGGCAGGAGCTTTGTTTTGTACCCCACTGTGCCCAGCACATAACAGGGGCTCAGTAAATGGTCTGAATGAATCCTAATAGCAGAGATGAATGAATGGATATTTCTGAGCACCTGCTTTGTGTCAGGCCTTGCAGTGACCTCAGAGCTGGACCCAAAGTGGTTCTTGCCTTCCAGGCATTTAAGAGAGGAAGGGAGGGGTCCATGTATCCAGCTCACAAACACCCCCAGGCAGAAGATGGAGCAGGTCCAGGGCAGAGGGGGAAGATGGCCGGGAGAGCGAGCGAGCCCGGGGTTTCTTGGAAAGTCTCCCCAGGTGAGCACAGCTGTAGGTCCTGACCAGGTAGAGGAAGAGGAGGGGGAGTTGGCCCTTCCAGCTGGGAGCCCAGCGCAGGCAAAGCTGAGGTGTGGCAGAACCTCGGGAGCAACTGAGGGGCAGGAGCAGAGCAGTGCAGCTGCGAGAAGCAGGACCTGGTCTCCGAATGGGTAGGAGGTGAGGTTGGAAGGGAGGGTTGGGCCCAGGCCCAGGAGACCTTGACCACCCAGCCTAGGGCCTCCGTGCAGGAGAGACATGATTTAGGGTGGCGATCTTCACAGTTGTCTCTAATCACAGGGCACTAGGGGAGTAAAGGACCCAAGGTTGGTCACACGGTGACTTACTCGCCTTAAGGCGGACGTCCAGTGGCGTCTGTAGCGGGCTCTGCATGGCTTCCACAAGGCCCTTAAAGAAGCTCTTGACGGGCTCAAAGGAGTGGGGCACGGGGTGGCACGACTCCCCCAGGCTCATCTGCTGCTGCATCTGCTGCTCAGCGGCTGTGCACGCGCGAGGGCACGTGGGGCTCAGGGTGGCTTGGAGCCACGTCCCAGCCTCCACCACTGTGCCCAGGAACAAACCCAGCCAGCGAGCACTGGCCCCACCTGGCCGTGGCACCTGCTGCCAGCCCAGGCCCTGCCCCTGGGAGCAGAGCCCCGAGGACCGCAGCCATGGCAGTCCCTCCCCTCCCCCGCCTCGAGGAAGGAGGCAAGCTGACTGCCCCTGCCCTGAAGTTGCTCACCACCTCGAAAGGGACCCCCGAAGCTTTACAGACACTGTGACAGAGGTCGGCCTGAGGTACAGGGGACGAAAAGAGCGAGGGGCCAGTTTTCCTGGGGAAGGCACTCCTGAGGCATGTCCAAAGCGGGGGAACGGGAAACCATATCCCAAAAGGGAAGCCAAAGACTCTGGAAGCTCAGCTGGAATGCTGACCAAGGGGGTGTGCCCACCACAGTGGGGCCTGTCCTGTTTTCTGCCTGCACAGCACCTTTTAAATACCCTTCCTGTGTTAAGTGTGGCTTTGCTAAGTAGAATCAAGAAAACTGTCCCAGCCCCCTTTGCACCCATGGTGTAGGCATGTGACAAGGCATCTCCACTCCAAGACTTGGATGCGGAAGTGAGGGTGGGCTGGTGGCAGTGGCGTGTAGCTGTCAGGGACAGCAGTAGTGGAGGTTCCAGGGGGCGTGCTCTGGGTCAGTGGTGTGAGCTGTGACATCTTGCCCAGTGGAGAAGGGTGGGTCTACACTGGAGCAAGTCTGTGCCATGGCCTTGACTTCACTCCTGTGGCCTGGTCTTCATCACGACTTTCTGGCCTTCCTGGAGATCAGATGTGCTGCCTAATACTCTTTCATAAACTCCTTTCTTGCTTAAAACAGTTACAGTGGATTCTCTTGTTTGCACCTAAGATCCCTGTCTGCACCTTCTGGAGGGTTGTCCTCAAGGATTTAGAAGACAGCAGATTGCCTTAGGAGAGCAGGCCCTGGCTGGTGGGCGGTGCTGCCCAAGATGGGAGGGGCGGGTGGATGCCTCAGGAGGGAGGGAAGGTGGCCCAGCACTTGGCAGGAAGGATGCTGGGCCTTGGGAGGGGCTGAGGGACGGTCTCCAAGCCCCGTCTACCTAGGAAGCTGCAGGTCTAGAGCCCATCCTCATTTGGGTGGTAAGAAGGTAATTTGTGGAGAAAGAGGGCTAAGGTCACACTCAGAGGGCTGGCCAGGGAGTCAGAGCACTAGCAGGGAGGGCAGGGAGCAGCTCCGGGGTGGCAGGAGGGTGGCCCAGAGGGCAGATGGGTGGGGTGGGACTGGGGAAGGGGATGAGGGACAAATGCGACCACCTGGTAACCCCAAACTCCAGCATCTAGCACAGGGCCTGACACATAGGAGGTTCTCGATAAATGTTCATGATGCAATAAATGAATGAATGAAACTGAGCACATCTACTTCTTGCCTTTGCAGACTCAGGGAACAGCCACATAACCATCCATCTCTCGAGCCAGAAACCAGCTGTCATCTTGGATTCCCCCAATCACCAATCCTGTCACATCTATCAAACTCGCCTGCTTCTCCCCATCCCCACTGCCCCTTCACTGGTCCAGCCCACCATCATCTCTCTCCTGGATACTGTGGTCTCCTCCCAACTTTCCTTCCAGGCTCCATTCCTGCCTGTCCAGTCCATCCTCCAGCCTGTCACTAAAGTGACCTTTCTAAAGCATTAATCTGACTGTGTCATTCCTCGTTGCAAAACACTCCCCTGGCCCCCGTTCCCTTTACAGGACAAAGTCTAAACTTCATGACCAGGCATATAAGACCCTTCATCAAGTAAACCTGGCATCCCTACATCTCCCAACACGCCCCCCTCCCTTGTACCCTTGCCCCGCCTCCAGTCAGGCTGAACCCTGGCAGTTCTCCAGCCTGCCAAGCTGTCACACGCACATGCTTCCTTTCTGCCTGGGATGTCCTCCCTGCTTTTTCCCTCTGTATATACCCAGTGAGCTCCTCCTTATTCTCCCATACCAGCTCCACTGTCACCTCCCCCTGGAAGCCTTCCCTGATTCCCCATACAGAGTTGGACTATTCTTGGACACACTTTTGCTAGCTCACTTAGCTGTGCTGTGTTGTGAATAACTTTCTGAGCATGTCTCCCCACCCATGAGCTCCTAATGTGAAGCAGAAGCCTGTTGCAATCAGGTTGCTCAGTGTATATTTGATGAAAAAAATGAGTGAACAAATGGAAGGAACGATGAATGATGAAAATCAGTAGCTTGGGCACCAGAGAATTAAAAAAAAAAGATGAGAAAGCCCTGAAACTGTATCTATGATGGAAGAACAGCATTCTTCTCCATGGAAGCATCCCTTTGCATTAGATATTCCTAAAATGTACCATTATTTTAAAAGAAAAAAAATGTGCCCCTCTATGCATCTTGCCTCTCTTAAAGTACAACGTCTAAAGTGCCTAGGAGGGGCTTCCCTGGTGGCGCAGTGGTTGAGAATCTGCCTGCCAATGCAGGGGACACGGGTTCGAGCCCTGGTTCGAGCCCTGGTCTGGGAGGATCCCACATGCCACGGAGCGACTAGGCCCGTGAGCCACAACTACTGAGCCTGGGCGTCTGGAGCCTGTGCTCCGCAACAAGAGAGGCCGCGATAGTGAGAGGCCCACGCACCGCGATGAAGAGTGGCCCTCACTTGCCGCAACTAGAGAAAGCCCTCGCACAGAAACGAAGACCCAACACAGCCATAAATAAATAAATAAAATTTTAAATAAATAAATAAATAAATAAATAAAGTGCCTAGGAGAGCACCTCACCCAGAATATTTCGTTAGGTTTTTTTTGTTGTGGTTGTTATTTAACAATGAGACACAGGTTGAATTGACCAAGGCCACATAAAGGCACAAGAGTGGAAATAGCCTCCAGGGACTGGCTTGACTAGTTTTGTACCGACTTATTTGTCTTATCTTGCAGCCAGAGCCCATGCTAATCTGTGGTTCAACTCAGTGCCATCTTTACTTAGTTGTACCTTGCTTCATCCCACAAACCTTTAAAGCATCTTACAAAAGTTATCTAATGCTGCAAGATTTTCCTTTACAGTGAGAAAAATGAAGCCAAGAGAAAACCAAGATAAGACTGTAAGCTGGAAGCCAGAGTGAGATGAGGCATAAACTGTATGTCACAAAGTCTCATCCCAGTTATTTGAAACATATTTGGCTCTCAGCTTCCCAGAAGCTATGGCAAAGAAAGAAAGAGGAAGAGTTAGATGAGTAGAAAAGCAATCCAAGTGCACAGGTGACTGCACAGGAGTACTGACACGAGACAGGAGTTTTTCCCATGGTTCCCTGAAGACGGGAACGCGACCCTCAACAACATGCTTTCACTAAGTGTAGTAGTGAATATTACAGGGGCTAGTTTTTAGATTCTCCTTCAGTACAAGATAATAGCCTCCAACAGAGCCCACTGGCCAAGGAGTCCCGTCCTTCTCTCCCCTTTGAGCAAACTGTGACTCCACTCTTGAAGTCTGCTTAGTAGCTTTTGCAAGGGTGCCTGCCTTTCCAGGAGTGATGTTTCCATTAAGACTGTCCCGGCAGAGGACTGGGCAGTGATGCCTCGTGGCTTTAGAGTCAGACAGACCTGATCCCAGATCTGCCACCTACCAGCTGTATAACCTTGGATGAGTCCCTTCATCTCCTTGAGCCTCCATTTCTCATTAGTAAAATGGGGTGAGAATATCCAATTTGCAGAGTTCTAGTAAATATTAGAGCTAAGATACCTGAGGTGCTTGGAACACAGAGGCCCTCAAAAATGGTGGCTGTTCGTGTCATTTAATTAGTCCAAGATGTATATTATCTTCCTAACAATGTAATCAGTCTACCTGCTGACAAGGCAGTTCTCTGTGTATTTACTCAGTGTGTGAATACTGTGTTCAGTGCCACATTAACCAAGATGAAATGTGGTGGCTGATGGCCGCTGTGAGGGCAGAAACCCAGCATTACTTGCAGCAGCTGTACAGGACTGGGTTCCTGGCTGATATTCCAGACCCTGTTGGAGAGATTGTTCATGACATCGATTTGCTCCCCACAAGACTCGATTTGCTCCCTGTACGCCTGCAGGGCAAGCTGCGTGTTTTTCTCAATGAATTTCTTGGTCAGAGCTTCCTCTTCATCAAGTAGTAATCTGAGTTCAGTAAATTTCCTTGTCAGCCAGGTTTTACTTGACTCTGCATGAGCCTAAAGAAAAACCCGAACAATACAAAACCAGATGCAGATGATATGATTGCCAACCAGGAAGTCCAAAATTATCAACATGAAAAAAATTATTATAACTTCTAAAAAATGAGTTCAGCACTTATAAAAAGCTTTCCTAAGTACCAGCTATAACCAATTGGAAAATGAATGGAGAAATAAAGATCATCCTTAAAACAGTAGAAAAAAAATAGCAAAATATTTAAAACTAGACCTAACAAAAACTGTAAGGGCCTAGATAAAGAAAAGCATAAAATTGTACTGAAAGACATAAAATAATCTGAATGCATGGAAGAAAAACCATATCCCTGGCTGGGAAGATTGAATACTATAAAGATGCCATTTGTCTCCAAATTAGTCTATAAATTGGATGCAATCCCAATCAAAGTCTTAACATACAGATTAACCGAATGTTAAATTACCATGGGGGAGAATAAGCACAGGAAAAGCCAAAAATTTCTTTTAAAGGATCAATGAAGGGGAATTCCCTGGCGGTCCCGTGGTTAGGACGCCAGGCTTTCACTGCTGAGGGCACTGGTTTGATTCCTGGTCGGAGAACTAAGATCCTGCAAGCTGTGTGGCATGGCCAAAAAAAAACATCAATGAATGATGAGCTGCCTTATTAGATATCAGAACAAACTGTAAAGGTACAGGGTTTAAAACTATGTGGCTTAGGCATAGACAAAAAGATCAAGAGCAAAGAATAGCTTAGAAAAGTATGTATATATATATATATAATTAATATAATTATATATATAATTCAACAAATGGTATTGGTACAGCATGCAATTAATCATGTATTTTAAAAAAAAACTAAGTTAGATCCTTATCTTATTCTGTATACAAAAATAAATTCAGACAGAACCCCACCTATGAAGTACTCTTGTGAAAAATGTGAATGTGAATCTGATTAAGCCTCTAGATCTAACTTAAAGATACAATTTAGAAGACACATAGAGGACAGAGGAGCATGTTAACCATCAACTTAAAAAAATATATCAACCCATCGCATTTTGAAAACTTTATTTCACTCCTAATTCAAATAAACAAATAAAATGTGACGTTTATAAGACAATTGGGAATGTGACTACTGGTTGGATATTTGATAATATTAAGGAACCACTGTTAATTTTCATAGGTGTGATGATGATACTATGGTTATATACTTTAAAAAATGAGTACTTATCTTATAGAGGTAATATGCTCAGAGTTTTACAGATGAAATGGTATGTCTGCGATTTGCTTCAAAACACGTATGTATGCTTGAGGTTTTCCACGATAAAAGCTAAACAAACAAACAATTCTAAATAGATCAAAGCACTATACATTAAAAAAATAATAAACCTACTAGAATAAAATACAAAACAATTTTATTTTTAAAAATTTGAGAAGGGAAGACCTCTGTAAGAGGAACCCAAAACTCAGAGTCATGACAGGTTGGATTACATAAAAAAAGAAACTCTTCCCGAGAGGTAAGGCACTGTAAACAAAGCCACATGACAAGTAACAAACTACACAGGCTTACTATCCATAACATATAGTGAAAAAAGAAATCATTCAATTTAAAAATGGACCAGAGATATGCAAATGCCAATAGACGTATGAAGAGGTGCCTCAGCATCCCAAACAATCAAGGAAGTGAGCAGCATAATCAGAAAAAAAAAAAAAAAAAAAAAAAAAAAAAAAAAAATATATATATATATATATATATATATATATATATATATATATATTGGCCATCAGACTGGAAGAATGCTAACTGATGGATAATACCAAGAGTCCATAAGGGTGTGTGGAATAGGCACTTACATACACTGCAGGCGGTAGTGTCCATTAGTATTGCATTTTTAGAGGGTGATATGATAAAATCAAAATTTAAAATGCTTAAATCCTTTGATGCAGCAGCTCCTCTTGCAGGAATTGATCCTAGAAAATGTTTTCACATGTGCACAAAGATTTGTGTACCAAGAAGCTCACTATAGCATTGTTGGAGATAGAGAAAAGTTGGACAAAATTGTCAACATGGGAAGTATATATATATGTTCATTGTACAAACTATGCTGCATTCATACAATGAAATAATAATATTCAGTGATTAAAACGAATGCAGTGTTCTGACACATGCTATAATATGGATGAACCTTGAAGACATGATGCTAAATTAAATAAGCCAGACAGAGAAGGACAAATATTGTATGATTCCACTTATATGAAATATCTAGAGTAGGCAAATTCATAGAGACAGGAAGTAGATTAGAGGTTACCAGGAGCTGGTGGGAGGGGAATGGGAAGTAATTGCTTAATGATTACAGAGTTTATATTTAGGGTAATGAAAAACTTTTGGAAAGAGTGCTGATGGTTGTACAACACTGTGAATGTAATTAATGCCACTGAATTATACGCTTAAAAATGGTTAAAATGTAACTTTTATGTTATGTGTATTTTGCCACACACACACACCCAAAGAATGCAGTGGACCTATATGTCCTGTCGTGGAAAGCTCTTCAAGACACTGTGTGAAAAAGGGCAAGTTGCAGAATAATACATATAGGATGATCCCATTTATGTAAAAGATAACAAAATTAAAAGTGTACATGTATATATGCATCTGCATGTTTGCAAGTGCATTTAAAATGTCTGGGGACTTCCCTGGTGGCACAGTGGATAAGAATCCGCCTGTCAAAAAAAAAAAAAAAAAAAAAGAATCCGCCTGTCAGTTCAGGGGACATGGGTTCGAGCCCTGGTCCGGGAAGATCCCACATGCCGTGGAGCATCTAAGCCTGTGCGCCACAACTACTGAGCCTGTGCTCTGAATCCCGTGAGCCACAACTACTGAGCCCACATGCCACAACTACTGAAGCCCACGCGCCTAGAGCCCGTGCTCTGCAACAAGAGAAGCCACCGCAATGAGAAGCCCGCGCACCGCAACGAAGAGTAGCCCCCGCTCACCGCAACTAGAGAAAGCCCGCATGGAGCAAGAAGACCCAACACAGCCAAAATAAATAAATTAATCAAAATTTTTAAAAAATAAAATGTCTGTTAGTTTGGTCATGTTTGGGAAGAGGTGTGGGATTGGGGAGATGGTCAAGAGGGACTCTCACTCTGTACTTTCCATAGCTGTACACTGTATTCTAATAAACTATTTAAATTTTAAAAACTGAGATGCATTCATGTATTACTAGTACAATTAAAAAATAAAATCATAACAACAAAAAAATCAGGCCGGCTTCTTTCCTCAGCCCAAATGTCTGTATAGCCCACACAGCAGAAAGATCCTTGGTACCCAGGCAGGCATGGGGGTGGGCAGGCTCCTCTGTGTGCCAGGTTCTCTCCTTAGTGGGGCAGGAACGTGTGGTTTGGCAGGATCTACGGGATGGGCTCCCAAAGTCTTGTGTTTCCCGTGCAATGTTCTAGGCAGTGGTGAGGCTCTGAGTTTAGAGCCTCATATTGATTAAATTGGCTTTGGGCTAGCTTGGGAATTAGTCCACACTCACAACATGGTTTCTATGAGTCAGTGAGCCTGGACAGAAATATATCTTTGTTGAATGACTAAACGAAGGAAAGAGAATGTGTTCTAAACGCTTGATTTATCCACACATTTTGGAGGCAACATATGTACACGGAGGACCTTCCTACAGAAACCGAGAGCAAATATCTTCCCCCAACCAACTGGGCTCCAAGCAGTTTCTACAGATCCACTTTTTAAAGAAGAATATACAAAATAAGCTTAATGACACTACACATTGTTATAAATCTCAGCATAGAAAACTTAAGTATAGGCAAGATGAGGCTGATTATGCAATATGGTAAAAAAAAAAAAAAGACTGAGAGAGAGAATTCTGGAAATGAAACAAGGAAGTACACTGTCTGGTTTGAGCCACATTGGTTCAAAGTGAACTAATATATATCTATATATATATATCATATATTTATATACTCTTTTGTTGTTGTTCACAAAAGTATCAAAAGCTCACTGTGGAAAATTTGGAAGATTTGAAAGAAGACTATAACCACTCTGCTATATTGTCAACTCATCCCAGTTTGAGTAAAAAGTTAGGGCGGCAGGCAAGTGCTGATTTTCCCTACACCTGGCATGTATGAGCCCGCTGAAGAGCCATGATGGGGAAGCAAACAGCCTATTAACAAGGATGTCAGAGAAAAATCATTTAATGGGTGTTGGCTGGGGATTCACGATCAAGTCCTTCTTGATTGCTCTCTGGAAAGGCGTGGATGGGTAGGCCTGGTTGTTGGCTTCTGAACAGTAGATGTTTGACATTTATGAACTTTACTGGTTTTAATTTGTTTACCAAGCTGTTTTATGGATTAATTTTCAGGCAAATGGCCTTTTCCCTAGTACTGCCTCTGAGTAAGCAAGGTTGCCCCAGACCTTTCTGCCACAACTACGCCTGCCAGAGTTCAGCAGAACGCACCAGACTCCCTACAAACGTCTGTGCCTATTGAGCCAGGTGACTCACTTCTAGGAACGTGTCCCAAAGAAAATAAATCAAGGTGCCAAATATCACTGCAGCGTTGTTTTACATGAGTGAAAGCCTGGAAGTGATCTAAATGTTCAACATTAGGAAAATGGCTTCATGAATCATGGTCGATCCATATAATGGAATATACAGCCTCTAATACTGACATTGATAAAGAACTTTTAATGACATAGGGAAGGGTTAGGGTCTTAAACAAACAACCACAAAACCCCCCATATGTAAAATGACATATAGTTGTGGTCAAAAAGGGAGAAGGAGCTGACATGGAAATCCCCCTTCCTACTTCAAACACATGGAAATGCTGATAAAATGAGCAAATTTTAAAATTACGTGATCAAGCTGAAAAAAAAAAACAAAAGCCAAAAAACCAACCCACAATCAAACAAACAACAACAAAAAAAGGGAAATCCTTGGGTGCCAAAAACAAAGAGGGAACTTGGCGTCAGAACCATGGGCGGGAGCTGAGTGAGGGACCCGGGTGGGGTGGAGGTGGAGGGGCGTATGAGAGCCACACCATGCTGGGGCCGCTCCATCCATGAACTAGGCACCAGTAAAAGTCCACCCACTGGCCTAGGGGAAGGGCAAGGAATCTTGTCATCCATCCAGGGTCATGCACTACTTTTGCAACTTCCTATAAATCTGTAATTACTTCAAAATAAAGTTTAAAAGTTGGGGAAAAGCTTCAAAGAAAGAAAACCATTCCTTAGATTAAGCTGAAACCTGCCCCCTTAGATTTTCCACACGGATCCTAACTCTTTCCTCGGGGACCCCCAAACCATATCTGCTCAGAGATTTACAGACAGTGAGACTGTGCCCTGACTCTGTTCTTCTGGCTGAACAGCCCAAAGCACCTCTGCCATCCCTTCAGGTGTGCCAACTTTCAGTTCCCAAATCCTTTTGAACTGATGTAGTTGCCTATACCCAGAGTCCTGCTCTTGAAGACATGACATGATTAATAATTAACCCAGGGTCACAGGTGTAAACCACAACTGTCCCCAGTAAACTGGGGCATGCTGTCACCAGAAAGATAACGGATGCTGGGCAAACAGGGGGCCAACTCTGTGGCCTGGTCTGGGTGCCAGCTACTCCTGTGGTTGTCAGAGCCAATCTCCCTGCCTGACTTGGGGTGGCCAGTCTGGGGTTCACAGAGCCCTCAGTGAGACAGGCCCTGGGAGGGCAACCCACTCCAGCCCTCACTTTGAGGCGGTGGCAGCTGAGGCTGAGAAGGGAAGCGATTGGCCAAGTTCACCTAAAACGCTCCTAAAGAGCCACACCATTCTCACAGTCAAAACAGCAGCTGGGATAATGTCAGCCCCAGCTTCTCACTTAAAACCCACAAAAGAATCCACTTAAATAAACAGTGTTATGCAAGGAGAAGCCTGAAGAAAGTACATATTTATGGAATACATTTATACCTATTTACTTTCTTTCAACAGTGAAACCTAAAGAGCGATTTGTGTGTTCCTTACCTTGTATTTTGCTTTGCTTAAGGCAGTTTGGGGTGCAGGGGATGGAGGACTAATCTGCCCAAGAGAATGGCTTTGGCCATGGCGGGAGAAAAGGCCGTTCCTCCATTTTGTCAGGCATTATGGGACAAGGCTAGGGCGCTGGGCAGAGGCAGATTCACCACAAAGCTAATGAAACAGGAGCCCCAGGTCCCTCCCTGGCATGGCCCCTTCATGGTCTTGCAACTAATTTTGTGTTCTTTTTCTCCAAAAGGGCCCCCTAAATTACAGAAGCCCCAGGCCTCACCAAACCTGACCTGCCCCTTTGAGGCTAGTTTTCATTTTCCCTTGGCTCCATATTGGGGAGAACTGTGTGTCCAAGGGCAAAGGTGGACATCTCATCTAGAATAAGGAAGAATCCCCCACTTGCCTTGAGCTTCTCAGCAGCATCTTGTCTGGGTTATGTTGCCAACTTGCTGCTGCTTCTTGGTTGTCAAATTCTTTAAACATTCTTGGGTGAGTTTCTGTATGTGAAAGCGTTAGGAGAGAAGTCTTAATGTTGTCACTTTTGAGATAACAAGTCACCCCAGGGGTCATGTCCTCTCACTCCTGTATTTTTTTTCAGCTGAGCTGAGACTCAGAAGGTGAGCTGACTTGCCCAAAGTCATGAGGCAAATTGGAAGATGAGCTGGAACTAGGGCCACTCTGATCCTCAGAGGCCCACATGAGGTATTCTCCAAACCTCGAGGTGCCCCCTTTTTTTCTAGGATAGTCCTGCTTGTGACCTGCTTTTCCAGGCCCTCAAATAGGACTTTAGGGAAGCAGCTTGGGGTCAGGGGAAGAGCCTTCACTTCTAGAGTGAATACTAAGTACCTATAATGTGCTGGGGCCTGTTCTTGGAGCTGCCCTCATGGAACTTGCATCCAGGCTTGGTCTGTGGTCCTCTGGCCTGGGTTGGGGTTCAGAGGACCTGCATGTGTAAGAGGTCCCCTCTCCCACCTAAGATGGCTCCCTTCCTTATCTCTGCTTTTTGCAACTGCCATTTCTCCAAAGGCCTTACCTCCATCTTACCTTCTTATGGCTCACCTTACACTCAGCTGCTGGACCAACTGGGAGCTTCCTGAGGGCAGGTCTGCTCCATCCTTGGCTCCCTCTCCCCCATAGGGACCGGGGGTGACCCAGAAGTGTTTGCTGAATTGAACAGAATTACCAGGGGCTGCCAAATTCAAGTGGAGAGCTGGAGCAAGTCATGAGCCTAAGCCCCAGAGTCAGATGGGACCTCCTAGGTCTGAGTCCCAGCTCTCCTTCCACATGACCTGGGCAAGTGACCTCACCTTTCTAAACCTCGGTTTCCTCAGCTACACAAAAGGGGACACCCCTACAGAGTTGTTGTAAAGAATAAGAAGTACACAAAGTGCTCGGTATAGTGCTTGGAACACAGTAAGTGCTCAACAGACGTAGCTTGTATCGTTATTTTAATATCCAACAAGCATTTGCTACGGTGTGCACAGTTTTATTCTAGCTGGGGGGCTGGGAGTGAGTGGGGGGGCTGGGAACACAATAGTAACCCAAGTATGAGCCATAGCCTCAACTTCCAGGAGTACATCCATACCCCACTGTGATTTCTAAGCCTTCAAGTCCAGCTCCTGCCTATCAGCCAAGGATAACCCAGCTTCCTGGTGCTTGAAACCTCCAGTCACAGGGTGCTTCTCCAGCCTAGGTACCTGGTGAAACCCCACTTATTTTTCACCGCCAGTTCCAATGGCTCCTCCTCCAGGAAGTCTTGCTGGGCTTCCTGTACCTGGTTCACATTGTCCTCTCTTTGGCTCCCACTGACCACTGCCTCAGACTCTCCAATTACAGTACTTATCATACTGTGTTGTCACTGTTCTTCCCCCACTAGCAAAGGAACTCCTCCAGGTCAGGGAAGAATTGGTCTATTCCTTGACTCATGGCACCAGGTATGAGTTGAATGGATGTCTAATGAATGGGCGGATGGATGATGCATGAACAGACAGGTGAGTGGGTGGGTGTGTGGATGCAAAAGGGGTAGGTGGGTAGACCTGCCTATTAAAAGCTATATCTCTGAAAGCAGCCTTGTTAACTTTGAAAACAGCATTATGAGGAACAAAATTATTATTATAACCATTTTATAGATAAGAAGAAGAAGATCTTGGAGGCAGAGGCAAGCCTTGAATCCTGGACTCCACCTGCTAGATTGGCCCCCATGTGGCCCAGTCTCACAGTGGAGCTCCAAGGTTGTCACCATGATGGTGTTAAGTCATGCTGTGCAGGGGATAGGTCATTGTGGGGCTGGATTAACCACAGTCGACTTCTTTAAGGTGGAAGTGGTAGAATCAACATCTGTCTGTGACAGGAGGGCCTGCCTAGCCCAGAGAGGTTGGAGGGGTCTGACTAGAGTCACTGGACAAGTTGGCCACAAGGTTGGGACAAGAGTCCAGAGCGCCCTTCCACTATTAGGAATAAGCATGGGTGAGAGCTCCAAGGTGAGAAAGGGCCCGTGGGAGGCAGTCCTGGGTTCAAGGCCCTCCTCGGCCTCCAGAACCCTCCTCTCCTTGTCCACGAAGCGTCTGGCCTAGCTCTCACCAGGCTGTTATGAGCGTGGAATGGAGCGGGTATGGAGGGGGAGGGGCAGAACGGCGTAGGCAGAGGGCCTTTGTGTCCGCTCCCAGGGCGATCAGGCGGTCCGCAGTCCCTCTCTGAATTCCAGGAGGGAAAACCATAGGAGGTGTTTGTGTGGCTTTCCGGAAACAGATGTTTTCGAAGCGGGAGGGATTTTTTCATCTTTGTTAAAAGGCAGAATTTCTTCCGACCCAAAGGCAGTGTGGTGGACCCGCTTTGGTGGATGAGGTCCGGGATATCCGGTGCCGGCCGGGGCGCCCAAGTTCTCACTCCCAAACCCACCTCTTCTTATGCTTAAATGATGGCCTTGCCTTTCCTTGGTCTTCAGTTTCTTTTTCTGAACAACAACAGGTCGGCCTCCTAGATGGTCTCTGGACCGCCTTGGGGGTCCTGGTCCCAACCGGGAACTGTCAGTGGGACCCGGTACGCCCCTCCCCACCCGTTGCTCCCGGGCTCCCGCCCCCGTGTCCCCACCTGCACGCGCGCCGCCTCCTCCAGCGCCAGACCAACCGGGTGGCCGCGGTGCGAGCCCAGCACCCGGCAAAGCGCGCACACGCAGCGGCGGCAGCGGCGACCGAAGAGCTCAGCCACGCGGTCGCCGTGCTCCAGGCTGCTCCAGGCTGCGCCAGCCGCGCGCGTCTTCGGGCTCCGCTGGGCCCAGCCCCCCCAGGCGTCCCACTTGGCGCCGCCGCGCCCGCCATTCACCCCCAAGTTTGGGGGACGCCGCGCAGAGAGGGGCCGGCAGGGAAATCGAAACCTGGGCGGTGGGGCGGGGCGCTCAGGGCCGTCCCACTTCCGGCAGGGAAAGACAGATACATGGCAGGGCGCCCCCGGCAGGCCAGGGCGCAGCCGCAGCATCATCACCCTGCGGACAGCACGGTGCTCTCCCGCCCATCTGCCCGGGCAGTGAATGCTCAGGCCTGGTCTCCCGGCTCTGTGTCTAGCCCAGAGGCGGCCACAGCGCAAATGGGGGCTCACTTCGAATGGGCTAACTAACTGCAAGGAGGTGGGCTTCCCCGCTGAGTGACGCTCGTCCAGTCATGGTCAGAAAACTGCAGCCCTGTGGATGGGACCAAAGTTGGCTGTGGCCTTCCGGGATGCTGTGCATTACCTAGCTTTTCATTTTCCCTTAATTCTCTCTTGCCCTATCCCCAAGAGAAATAACGATTCCCGCAATTGTGAGAAACATTCTGGAAACTCCACCTGCACCCACGCTAAAGTCTCAGCATCCACGGAATGTAAGTTGGTACAGGCATTATGGAAAACAGTATGGAGGTTCCTCAAAAAATTAAAAATAGAACTACCATATGATCCAGCAATCTTACTTCTGGGTGTATATCCAAAGAATATGAAGTCAGTATCTCAGAGCTATCTGCACTCCCATGTTCACTGCAGCATTATTTACAATAGCCAAAATATGGAAAAAACCCAAGTGTCCATCAGTGGATGAATGGATAAAGAAGATGTGGTATATGCACGTATATATAGTGAAATGTTATTCAGACTTAAAAGAGGAAATCCTGCCATTTTCTAAATGAATGAGCCAGGAAGACATTATGCTAAGTGAAATAAGCCAGACGAAGAAAGACAAATACTGTATGATACCTAAATATGTGGAAAAAAAAAAGTCAAACTGATAGAGAGTAGAAAGGTGGTTACAAGGGGCTGACAGAAAAGGGTAGGGTGGGGGAAAAGGGTACAAAGTTTAAGTTACAGAACCCATAAGTTCTGGGGATCTAATGTACAGCATGGTGACTATAGTTAATAATACTGTATTGTACACTTGAGATTTGTTGAGATTGGATCTCAAATGTTCTCAACCATACACAAAAAATGGTAACGATGTGAGGTAATGGATGTGTTAATCAACTAGATTGTGGTGATCATTTCACAATGTATTCATATCGTAATCATTACCACATACACCTCAAGAAATCACAAACAACATAAATATATACAATTTTTGTCAATCATACCTCAATAAAACTAGGGAAAAAAAGTCTCAGCTCCCACCTACAAAGCCCTTGGCTCTTTCCGTTCCTTTTTTTTTTTTGGCCGCACCGCTCGCATGTGGACCTTCCCCTACCAGGGATCGAACCCACGCTCCCTGCAGTAGAAGCATGGAGTTTTAACCCCTGGACGACCAGGGAAGTCTGCCTTTGGCTCTTAATACTCATGATCTCTGCCCTGTCTATGCTCCACCCTTTGCTTGTTTCCAGACTATGGAACAGGTAGTTTTCTCTGCTTGGAACACTCTTTTCCCGAAATGCTCTTTGCCTTGTTTACTCCTATTTATCCTTCAGGTTTCTGCCTAAATATCATTTCCTCCAAGAAGCCTTCCTTACTTCTCCTCCAAGAGCAGCCTGAATGTCCCCTTCCTTCCAACCACGACTAAAAACTCTTTGGAGGGTAGGAACCAAGTCTTTCTTGCCTGTTTCCCAGCTTGGTTTCTGGCCCAAACAAGTGGGTATTTCCAAAAGTTCACTTTATGCCACCTTGCTTTCACGAAAGACCTACATTAGTACTTGCTTTCACTAACGGAAAGAAATCTGAAGAGGATTTTCGCTTTTATGAGAAAAGACAAAAAGTGAAAATATGTTCAGCATTTGTTTTACAGCAAGCTATTATAGAGGCATTGGTGCACCCCCTAGCACCCCGAGCAGTGGGAGTGGCACCACCAAGCTCCTTCCCCAGAAACTACACTCGGCATCTCAACATTAAGCCATCTTAGCTTTGAACTGTGCCTGTGAGCATTTGTGCTTTATCTGGACTTATTTTGTGCGTCCGTTAGCAAGTTGTGTTAAGGTAATTGCTTCTTCACTTTAGCCATTTTGGCTTACAAAAGGTTTCATAAGAACCCTCTACTTTCAGATAGCGAGGGAAACCTGTACTTGGTATTTGTGAAACAAATCAAGGAAAGCTCCATGTATTAAAATGTCTAGGAAGATGTTGTTTATTATTTTGTTACATTTTTTCCATTGCACTATTCCACATCTATTTATTTTCACTTTTTTTTTTTTTTTTTTTTTTACAAAGGTACAAGGAATTTCAGAAACAATATTAAAACAATCAAACTGTTTCAGGCACGGTTTCATATTAAAAGCATAGATTGATTTCTGACTTCCTGCTTCCCTCTATGATACAATCTCAATGACTGTAGAGCTAAGGTGGATACACCCCAAAGCTCATCTCCCAGTGCTGTCTTCATTCTCAGAAAGTTCCTGAGTCAACAGTCAGGGGGTTCCTAGGGTATGGAGTAAGGAGATGAGTACACATTCTGCTTGCCCTGAGCTTGAGGGCCCTGCAAATGCTGGGCGAGTTCCACTTCATCAGTCAAGAACAAAAATGTAATTTTAAAAAATGTCTTAAAAAAATATGATAAAAATTACCTATCCCTCTCCCTTGATGTGAAATAATTTAAATAATTTATTGTAGACGTAAAAAAAAAAAAAAAAGAAGGAAAAAGAAGTTTGTTCATGGATGCCTTCGTATTGTTTTTAAGCACGAGGTCTGGGTCCCTTAGGGGTGGGGAGAGCTTGAGAAGGAAGGGATGTCTCTGTGTCGAGGAGGCATGCGGGAAGCT
Organism: Balaenoptera borealis; assembly: GCF_965194805.1. Taxonomy (NCBI): domain Eukaryota; kingdom Metazoa; phylum Chordata; class Mammalia; order Artiodactyla; family Balaenopteridae; genus Balaenoptera; species Balaenoptera borealis. The sequence continues at coordinate 89,062,947 of NC_138865.1, forward strand.
CTCCAGACGGGCCCCACCTCCATGCCTTGCAGCCAGTGCCTTTTGGGCTTGACGATTCTTCATTCTCTGAGGTTAGGTCTTCTCTTCTGAACTTGGGGATAATAACACCTAGCTGACCCGTATTAGAGTAGAATGTGTCAGTGATTGAGGGTGGGAGTGTTTTGTAAACTGTGACATGCTGGCTGCAAATGAGGTGGGAAAGGTAACCCCATCCAGTGGAGCTCTGCTCCCCTGACAATGTCTGGGATCTGGCCTTTGGCAAGCTTGGCAGGCCCCAGTGACTGAGTAAACCCGACAAGGAACATGGGCACCTGGTGTGTGTGGGCAAACAAGGGGACGCAGCCGTGGCTCGGGGAGGGGGCAGTCGGGAGCACAGAGCCCTCACTGTGCTGCAGTCAGGGTCCCAGAGACACCCAGGACAATGCTTCTTGACTTTTTTTAGGAGCTTCCAGCATGGACTTAGAAGATAGGGTTGAAGTCCCAGATCCTGTCTGGCGCTCACTGTCCTCATCTTTACTGCAAATAGGTACAGAGGGACTAGCCCAGTGGGTCTCTGTCCTCGCTGTATTGCAGAATTACCTGGGAACTTATAAAAACATACACAAGGTCAGGCCCTACTCTGGAGATTCGGCTCCAACTGGTCTGGGGTTGGGCCTGGGTATCTGTATTTCCTGAAGGCTCCCAAGGGGATTCTAAGGTACAGCCCGGGTTGAAACCTACCAGGCTAGGTGGCCTCCTGCAGTTCCCATCTTAGCTCCAGGATCGCCCTGTGCAATGGGCAAACTCATCGTCTGCATAGCCTTGGTAAAGAGGGGCACATTTAACTTCCAACATTCCCCGTCTCTAGCTGGGTTGTTGTACTGACCACTGAGAAGGAGAGAACCTTAGAGAAAGGGCTCAGAATACAGATTCACAAAGGAGGGACACAGAAAAACTCTCAGGTCGGAAGGGAAGTCAGGGCCATCTGGTCCCGCTTCCTTGCCTAGTGCAGTCATCCTTCTCCAGAAACCCTCATGGCTGGGCGGCCATGTGGCTCTGCCGGCACACTTCCAGGCTGGGGCTCCCTACCTCCTGGGGACCTCTTCTATTACCTTGGGCTGAAATCTGCCTACATCATCCTGGAGGAGGCAGGCTCTGTGACCTCAGGGCTTTGGTGGTGGCAGTCAGTAGCCATGGGCACCACTCTGCTGTCTGCATCCCCACATAAGGGATAGTGTCTACCCATATTCGGCTGATTCTGGTTGAAGAGAGAGAGGATGGCCTCCTGTCTGTGTTCTACAATTAGGCTGAACCCTGACTTACTTCCCTGAAGTTAAACTTCCTCTGCCTCTTTGTCAATGTCTTTGGAGTTCCTGCAGCAAACCCAGATCATCGCCCTACAAGTAGTCTTCCTTAGGTCAAGGCCAAGGTTTCTTATCTCAGGTGGCAGATCCTATAGAGGGCAGCGCATTCCAGGGTCCCCCTTGTTCAGATGGAGAAAGTGAGACCAGAGAGGTAGTGACTTGCAAGAGGTCACTGAGCAAGTCAGGGGCACAGCTGAGGCCAGAACCAACGGATTCCTGCCTTGTGGGCTGAGAACTGCACATCTGCTGCATCATAAACCGCAGAAAGGCAGACCCAGGAGACCAGGAGCTCAGCCCAGCCTGGCCATGAACTCTCTGGGGACCTTGATTACTTGCCTCTCTCTGGGCCTCATTTTCCCCACCTGTAGAATAAGGAAGTTGGGCCACGTCACTGGTTTTCAAACTTCTAATATTTTTTTAGTAGCAGAATTATGTATTCCATAGAAGCTAATATATAAAACAGAAAGAAGGGGAGCTGACTGGTAGGAATGGAGGTGGGGGGGCATAGCCCTCCTGACTTAGCCTTCCCCCCTTGCTATGGACCACAGTTTGAAAACCACAGGAAGGTTCACCTCCTAGGACCTTCCAGCTCTAACTTTCTACAATGTTCTTC